>NC_133782.1:12987170-13156024 GCF_003597395.2 Chelonoidis abingdonii | reverse complement strand
GGCTAACCCAGGAAAGGGGGGGAAGCTGGGGGGTGGGATAGAGGAGACCCAGGGGCTCTGGGTCTTGGAGAGGTCCCCCAAGGAAAGGTTTGGGGAACCCGAGGGGGCCGAAACCCTGGAAAACTTCAGCTGGTGGCAGCGAGATAAGATCCAAGCTGGGTATAAGCTTGGGGAGGTTCACAGTAAGCACCCAGATTTTTTGGAGCCTTTAGGCCAAGGCAATTTTGAGATAGAATCAGGCAAAACGTAAATAAATGAACTAAATACATTAAAAAATGGGTGGAGGGTGAATGTTTTCAAAAAGTTAAGTGCAGGGAATTTTAAAAAAATTGTATTTTTAAAACTCATTTATTATTTTTGATCCCCAACTTCCTAGAAAAATTCTGCCAGGAGTTGTGGCATGCGAAATTTTAGGGAAATAGCGTGAAATCTGGCCCTGTTGAAGTCAATGGGAGTTTTGCCATTGACTTCAGTAGAGTCAGGAATTGATCTGTTTTGGGGGAAAGAGGAAGGAATTTGAGGAGGGTGAAAAATAGATTTATAGTAAGAAGTTAGCTTAACTATGGGGCAATTACCAGCTCCCCATAAGTCTCCTCCAAAAGGTACCGCCCATAGAATGGAAGCCAATTTTTCCAGTTTGGTAAGATCTTCATTCTTCCAAGACCTAAGCTGATCCTTCTGGATCTGAAATTTGTAGTTCTTGGGATTTTAAACCTGATGCTTAGATTCGCTAACCAAAAAAACCCTTCATTAATGCAGAGCTAGGGTTGCCTTGTGGTATCTCATGCTCTTCCAGAAGAGTTCAATAACACTCAAACCACTAAAAAACAGGAAATGAACAGTTAATTAGATCCCTAAGTGGTCCTCTAACAGTTAGATAACCCTTTGCTTAGAGAATAAAATATATACAGTGTTCCTCTCCATTCCTAACTCTCAAACACTTATTTATATCCAGTCATGAAAAATTTCCATATGCAAAAACATGGGACTTCTGTTTATGGAACAAGTGTTGAATCAAGCCAAATAGTTAATGCTTGCTACATTTTTGCTCTTTTCTAGTTACGTTAACCGCAAACAGAGGAACAGATGTAATGAAAGCATCTCAGATCAGCTGTGCTCCACCAAAAATGTTACACATCATCTACACCAAGAGCAAATCAAGGAGGGAGGGATAGCTCAGTGATTTGAGCATTGGCTTGCTAACCCCAGGATTGTGAAATCAATCCTTGAAGGGGATGTGTAAGGATCTGGGGCAAAAATCTGTCAGGGACAGTATGTAGTCCTGCTGTAAAGGCAGGGGACTAGACTCAATGACCTTTCAAGGTCCCTTCCAGTTCTATGAGATAGACATATTTCCACATATATCTATATTAAAAAAAATATGATCAGGCATAGTCAGAATGAAGGCACATATATTTAGGGAAACTTCAGACAATTTGAGGATTTTTTTCCTTTTCTTCTGCATGTGTTAGTATATTTTAACTGTTCGCAATCTACAGTTAATTTAATTTGTCAAGTTAAATTGGCCTAACTTAGACTACTATTTAAAAAGGACTCATCTGGGAACCTCATTCCACATCTCAAAAGGCATGTGGAGATTGTTTGTTTGTTCAGCTCTTTTCAGAGGTGAATAGATTAACTGGAAACAGTTCAGTAAACATGCCAAGAGGTGTCCCTGATACATCAACATAATTGTTTTGCAAACTATCCACAGCTTTTAATTGTATCTTTTTCTTCTGCTCAAACATTTTGTTGTCATCTTTTCTTGCACTAAAGCATACTTTAAAGGTTTTAAAAGACGCTCAAAGTGTGGCTACAACATCTTTTAAGAATGTAAGTCTCAATCTGCAGAAGGAATTCCCATGACTAAAAATCTGTGTTCAGATCTTTTAAATAGCTATTTTTTTAAAAAAGCAAACTAAAGACAATAGAAGGAAAAAATCTTTTTCTTTAGAAATTAAGATTCTGTCAAATGCCTATCATGGTTTTGGATTGTATTAAATAATAATAAAATTAATAACTCATAAGGATTTTCAAAAACAATTTGCAGGTGTCCATAAGTGAAATGCCAGCATTTTGACAACCTTGCTGACTATTGTAACATGCAATATTTTGCTAGTGACATTTGCTTATATTTATACTAGATTTTATCTTCTGTACCATGGTTGTGTAATTTAGTTCTTGGAAATATTAATTCTATATCATGCTGTAAAATAACATTTTTTCTTTATTTATAAATATATGCCATGTTTTTCTATATGTAGCTATAGCTGCTTGAGATTAAATAATTCCATTGTCAGCTTTGTGGACTTCTAACAACATTATTTCCCTCTATTTTTCATTAATAAACATACAATTACACAGCAACTTTCATCCTGAAGGATCCCAAAGTGCTTCCCAAATTCTTGTACTGCACGTCCATGAATCATTTCAGGTTGAGATTAGCAGCCAGGCAGATCATGGGACCTATATCAGTGAAAAACCTTTTCAGATTTTGTCTAATCAAGTGTATTATGTGATAAGGAAGAATTTAATTTACCTTTTCTGAAAGGTTGTGTTGACTGAACTAGGATTCTAACTTGTGTTGCCAGGGAACCAAAACTGCTGTTTTGAGACAGCAAAACCATCTCCGTTATCAGCCTTTAATGTGACTTTCCTCCCTTCAAACTATGGAATTAATTCATGTGGTTATAAATAGGGGTTATACATACATATTCAAAGGAGGCTTAGGGATGATGTTCACTCTCTAGGCCTAAATTTAGTTGATTGGCTCACTGAAATTTGCCTGGTGCTTGGAGTAATTAACACATCACCTGTTGAGGTACATTCATGAAGTGTTGTACTTGGTTTCTAATAAATCATGTTCCTTTAGCTTTTTATGGTAGCAGTGGGGTTTATGGGGAAAATGTTTGTGTCCTTGCTATACTGCCTTTTTAGGGAACATGGGACCTTTAAAGAATCAACAAACAACACAGACAAAAATACTTTGATCTGATCTCTGCTGCTTTAGTGTTTATAGTGCATTGAATATTTCAAGTGTGCATTAAAGAGAAGTATAGAGATCATGTAAAACTACCCAAGAGCTGCATACAGCTGGCCTAGTCCGCATTGTGTGGCTGATAGTGTTAGACAGCCAGTTTCCGGTTCTCTGGTAACAAACAAAAAATGCAATTCCCATTGGCTTCAGAGCAGAACTATCTCTTATCCCAGCAGCCCACAGAGGTCTCAGTGATCGTGGGAATGATTGACTAATAAACACACACACAATCTTCCGGGAGCATTTCTGCTCAAATAACAGAAAGGGTCTGTGATAGTGAGTCTTTGTACATGTCCCAGGCAAGTGTGAAAGCATATTTGGGGCCTCGTTTTGAAAAATGAGCTGAAGTTTGGTATCCCCAATTCTGTACCCACAAATAATCTTGGGGCAAATAACTGCAGATACTGTTGATGACACACAAATATCTAGCAGCCTGACTGTACTGGCAGATCAGGTTTAAATGTGAGTTTAAATCTCGTAAAATAGGTCTGCAGCTATTTGCAGCCACAAAATTATGCACACAGTTACTGTGGGCACAAAATCAGGTACCAGGCTGAGCTTCTTTAAGAGTCAGTGTCTTATTATAAAGCATCTCGGAACAACTAGAGCAACGAATGGCTGTTTAGTAATTCATTGTGCTTCTCAGAGTAAATGAAAATCTGAGAATGGAGGATCTGAGTGCAGTTTTCTATGCTATGAGAGTACTGGTGAATGGCAGAGCAAAGAGCAGGGAATGATGGCTCCTGGTGTTATGTCAGGTTCTGTCAGTGACTCTCTTAATCTCACTGTACCTCAGTTTAGTCACCTATAAAACTAGTATAATAATACCTTCCTCACAGGGGTATTAAAGAGGGCTTTAATCTGCCAATATAGCATATGTCACCAGCACTAAATTTACTTACAGATTTTCAAAGTGTGTGTGCATCACCCACTCAGGTGCTGGCCCATGACTGGGGCTCCAAAGTATTACTGTGATACAAATAATATGGAATGATTATATAGCTGCTAAAAGCTATATTAAAAGCTAATATAGATTCCTTAGACAAAAGGTACTACATAAAGTATTATGCTCATTGCTCACTCCCTAGCTGTCAAAGTTCTAAGAGTCATGATTACTAACCATCATAGTCAGAAAGGAAATGAGAGGGGAAAAATGGTACTTACAATACTTATTAATAGATAGGCAAAGGAGAACACAAGGCATGGAACAAAGGCAAAGCTGTACAATTTACCATTTTTATGCCCTTCAAGAGTGTTCTTTTTTCTTTATTTTGTGGAGCTCAGGGGGTGATTGCAGAACAACCTGCTTCACTGGCTTTGTGTTGCTGGGCTGGTGTAACAATATGCTGTTGTGGTTTTCCCTTAGTCCTTCATTATGTGAACACAGAAAATGCACAGAAATCTGAAACCTTTCAAAGGAGGAAGTTGGGTTTTTGCAACAAGATCTAGATGCAAAATGCTTTACAATTTATGGCAGGAATTAGTGCCAGGAGGTTAAAATAACAACAGCAAATTAACAAACATTTAGAATTTGGGTAATAACATTGTAGCACATTTATAAAGTTTCGTAAGTGTTTCTGCATGCGGCTAAAATCTCTTCAGATATGAGTGTGAAGAAAAATAGGCCTAAAATCCTCACTAATATACTCAGGCAGTTTCCGTGTCTTTTGAACATACAGTGACAATGTTCATACATCATATCATCCAACGGATGAACAGACAATTACACTTACAATTTATTATACCAGTCAGATTACTGGTCTCTCTAATCTGGAATCAGACTTCCAGCAGTGGCCAGTACCTATGCTCCAGAGGAGAGGCACAGGAAGAAATCCTATATTATCTTCTGATTGTGCAGTGCAGGATAGGGGGATGGAAGGGAATTGGCTCCTGACCCCCATGGTGCTGACCATATTCCCTGAAGCACGAGCTTTACCTTAGTATCACTCTAGGTTGCATAGCTATATTAATGGCCATAAAATTACTCTTTGCCCTTCTGTAAATCTCATTAAGGTATTTGTGACACAATGACTTCCCTGGGACCAAAGTCCACACGTCAATATATGCAATGTAGAGGCGTCTTTGTTTTCATTTGTTCCAAACCGACTGCCTTCTCAAATCCAATTTAGCCACAGAACACAAGCAATCACATTTATGAATGTTTGCTTAGAAGTTATAACACACTCTGGGCCACGTGCAGTTTTTATTAACAATGCCAATATCTGTGTATCAAGGGACAAACTGACTCCTATACTTAAGAAGATGAGGCCTCATTTTCGCTAAGCCTCCAACTAATTTTTTGTTCCCCCTTGGCTATTATTGGACCTTGATAATGATTCACCAGATGAAACATTTATTGGTACAGGCCTAATAAAACTTTTCTGTAACAATTTTTGCTGCAGAATGAACTTTAAGAGACAAGAATAAAGGATGAGGATTAAGGATTCTTCAGTGTCATCTCTGAGAGTGGAATTGTCATGCCCCATAAGTTTACAGTAGAAGGAGACCCATCTATCCCCATGCAAGGAGATTAGAGAGTACTTGGCATATTTCCTCCAGAAATGCCTGATGAAATCACGTTTGAGTGTCACTGAAGCACTGATGATGTGACTGTTATTTCGTACATTCATATAACATGGGCCATAACTTGTGGTCCTTATTTGCAGAAATTCCTACTGAAGTACATGGGCCAAGCTTAAATTTCTTGCAAGTGCATTCAACCCTTCTGAAATCAGATTGTTTTATCTACACTGCAGTTGCAGACTCAGGCATAAAAATACTTACCATAGCGTTTTCTCAACAAATAATTAGTGACAGATAGGTTGATAGTCAAATGTCTTTTCAAGTCGTATCATGGATATCAGCTCTCATTTACTTTGGTGCAACTAGGAAATGGTTTTGTGATTACCATTCCAGTTTGGAACTCCTTCTTTATCTGGCTTTATTTCCTGGCTATGCCACAGGTTTCCTGTGAGAGCTTAGACAAGTCACTTAATTGCTCTATGCCTCAGTTGCACCTCATCTGCAAAATGATGATATAAATATTCCCTTTGTCCATCCTTTCTATTTAGCTCACAAGCTCTTAGGGGCAGGGACTGTCTGTTATTGTATGTTTATACAGTGCATAGGACAGTGGGACCCCACTATTGGTTGGAGTCGCTTGCTGCTATGGTAATATTACTGCTAACCATACTAGGAAAATCTGGCCTTTATTCACAGTTGTGACAATGTGAAATGCCCTATCCCTCTCTGGGTTATACTGTACGATGAGATTATAGAATGTCTCACTGAAACACAGGTGGTCCCAAGTATTTGGTATCGTCAAAGCAGAATTTGGGACTGACACGTAAAAGGCAACAAGAGCATTTTAATCAGACTAGGACATAAGGTAAGTGGGACTGTTGCTGTCCATCTCAGACAGCTGCTAGTGCAGTATGGGTGGATAAACCCATGTATCATAAAAGGGCCATTGTTCCCAGCATCTCGATGAAGAAATTTATGCTACCAACAACAGGCTGCTTTTATCAGCTGAGCTGACAAATTGATTTTCTTCTCCTGATACTTCAAACCAGCTGTTGCTTTATAGCAAATGCGCTGGATAAAAATACAAGGCATTATGTTTCCAATGCAGACGCTATCTCTTTGGACATTACTTCTGGATAAGAAACTGTTTTTCCTAATCCACATTCCATGGGGAAAGTGGTTGATCTTATTTTGAAGCTGAAAATAAATCCACGTATGGGGAAATAGTATGTGCATACTTCTTTTTATTCTTTCATCAGCTGTAGTAAATTGTACAAAATGCCTCCAATGATGAACACCACGCTTGCTATTACTTTTGGCTGTTTTAATGATAGTAAAATCAATTGCTTATTAAAAACCTGAGTTCTAAGAACAAAATATGTTTAGCCACGTGCACATGATCACCATAAATCTTCAATAGAGTGGAAGCATAGTTCACTGGGTTAGTATGCTTGTCTGGGATTTAGCAGATGTGGGTTCAAGTCCTTGCTCTGTCACAAATGTGTAGTGTGCCTTAGTTCCCACCTATAAAATGTGGCTAATAGCACTTCCTAACCTAATGGAAGTGCAGTGAGGATAAATACATGAGAAGATGCTTGGATGCTATCATAATGAGGGCAATATAAGTATCTCATGGAGATTATCTTCCACCAATAAAGTAAATAGCATCATTATTCTCAGATCTGTTATTATGTTCATTGATTTGAAATTTCCTTAATCTCATGTTCACAGCAGGGGTCTTGCCTACTCTGAATATTTTAGGGAAATCTCACCCCTCCCCTGTGCTGGCGCTGGTGCTTCTCTCCCAGTACTAACACTGGTGGAAATGCTAGTGTAGACTGGCCACTGTTGTATTTACTGTACTTTGTCATCTAGAATGGCTGGGTTATTTTCTTGATATTTTCTTGAAATCCTCAGGGCAGTGACTACCAGGTGGTTCATTTATATCTGGCTCTAAGAAAGGAAATGAATAATAACACCTCCAGCATTGTGTTTTATGAGAAAAGAGAGGGAGGATGGATATGTGGTTAACACTAGGAGCTGTGAGACATTCAGATACCAGAGGTTATAGAGTTGTAGATAGGTAGATTGAGTGACAGAAGCTGGAGATGAGTGTTCTATTCTTGAATCTGCCTCAGACTTCCTGTGTGACTTTAGTAGCTTTCTGCCTTAGTACCCTTATCAGGAAAACTCAGCTAATGTGCTTTCCTATCTTCCAGGGATGTTCATGAGACTTATTTAATTCATGTTTTCACTAAGATCCTCCGATGGAAGGTGCTGGAGAAATGCATAGTATTATTTTGGTATTATTTATTTCTGTAACACACTAAAGCATGGCAGGCATATGTTCAAAAAGTTTAACTTCATAAAACCAGTGCCTTGAGAACTCACCCTTAGGATAAATATTAGCAGTTTTGAATTTGCATGAATTTAGGTGCTGAGAAATGTTAATCTGGTAGCTCCACATAACACTTCTAAATAATACAAGCTGTGCAAATGTTACTGCATGTGGTTTTTTAAATTTGTTTTTCCTCTCTAGAATACCTTGGCAAAAGCATTATATGACAACAAGGCTGAGTGTTCAGATGAGCTAGCCTTCCGCAAAGGAGACATCCTAACGGTTCTTGAGCAGAATGTCTTAGAGAGTGAAGGATGGTGGAAATGTTCCCTCCATGGAAGACAAGGCCTAGCTCCTGCTAATCGCCTCCAACTCCTTGCTGGTTCCCAGGCAGGCATGTTGCCGCCCTCCTCTGAACATGATTCCCAGGAATTGCCCATCTGTCAACAAAATATCTACCAGGTCCCATCAGCTCCCAAGTCTTCCACATTGTCACCTACGTATGAGTGGATGGACAGTTGGATTAAGCCAGTTCCTTCTCCTGTTTCTTCTCCACCTACTCAAGAAATATATCAGGTGCCAGCTTTAGCTGCACAATTATTCAGTGAAAAGACCCAAAGCCTAACCAATCAGGTAAGAATATAAGCAAGTATTAAGGTACCAAGTGTTGGAAAATACCAGTGAGGGGGGAAAGGAAGCCTGATGATTTTTACTTTTTCAGGGACTTGAGAATTTCAGTTGAAAGTTGCAGTGAAGTCAGTCAAGTAAATGATGCTTTGTTTAGGCGACTTGAATAAATACTGTGTTGCATTTGTAGCATTCTATTGGAAATGTTCCTATAAAACAAATACAGTCATCCCTGGAATCACAACATCCCCCACTGAAATACAGCCATCTCCGTGACCGTAAGTGGCAGCTATATAATGCCCAACCATTTAGGACAGGAAGTGAAGAGGAATATAATAACTGCTTTGAGTGGAAGATAGAGATTTATGGGTCCTACAAAATTGCTTAAAATTCCTTAAGCTATAAAATTCCAGAGCTTCATACTTCAGTGGTTGAGGCACAGACACACATTTCTTCACATTTGTGGGGTTGACACTTATAGAAGATAATTTGTAACAACGTGTCAAGTATCAGAGGGGTAGCTGTGTTAGTTGGGATCTGTAAAAACCGACAGAGTCCTGGGGCACCTTATAGACTAACATATGTATTGAAGCATAAGCTTTCGTGGGTGAATACTCACTTCGTGCATTGGACAAAGTGGATATTCACCTACGAAACCTTATACTCCAATACATCTGTTAGTCTATAAGGTGCCACAGGACTCTTTTTTTCTTGTAAGAATGTGGTTATACAACAGGGTTTCTCAAACTGGGGCACCCACTTGTGTAGGGAAAGCCCCTGGAGCGCCGGGCCGGTGTATTTACCTGCCCTGTCCACAGGTCTGGCTGATTGCGGCTCCCACTGGCCACGGATCACTGCTCCGGGCCAATGAGAGCTGCTGGAAGTGGTGCGGGCGGAGGGACTTACTGGCCACTGCTTCCAGCAACTCCCATTGGCCCGGAGCAGCGATCCGCGGCCAGTGGGAGCCACGATCAGCTGGACCTGCAGACGGGACAGGTAAACACACCAGCCCGGCCCATCAGGGGCTTTCCCTATACAAGCGCCGACCCCTGTTTGAGAAACCCTGTTATAGAACTTTTCAGCCAGACTGTCATCTTCTCTCATTGAGATGCTGCGACTCTCTTCCCTTTAGTCTCTCCACATCCCAGTTCTTTAACAAGTTCATTATGCTGCTGCCAGTCTTCTCATGTACCAGGTCACCTCCTTCTCCAGACAACTCCATTGACTCCCATTTCAGAAGTCACTTCAAAACTGCTCCCTTGTTTCAGCTTCTCAGTGAGAGACCCTCTCTTTCTCTGTTCATGCTTTCTTAGGGTTGGATGCATGATTACCCAGTTCACATTTGTGATCTAGTTGAGAGTAGTGATCCCATCAATACTCAGGTGCTCCAACAGCCTGTATAAGTGCCCATATTATTCTTATTAAACGTGAATTGAGTGCCCTAACATAGGCAGTTGAAAACTGCCATCCCTGTAACAAATAATTAATTGCCTCAGAGGCCTTCCTAATTAAAAATGAGCAGTAATAGCAGGGATTTATCAGTGCAGTTCACTACAGTTTATTTTACTTTACTTTATGTTTTGTCTCACAGGCTCATGGGGCCTTGGGTATGGGAGCTTCACATTAACCATCCCCTAAATTAGTTCTTAAACTTTTGTACTGGTGACCCTTTCACATAGCAAGCCTCTGAGTGCGACCCCCCCCCCATAAATTAAAAAACACTTTTTAATATATTTAACACCATTATAAATGCTGGAGGCAGGGTTTGGGGTGGAGGCTGACCGCTTGCGGCCTCCCATGTAATAACCTCACGACCCTTGAGGGGTCCCGATCCCCAGTTTGAGAACCCCTGTCCTAAATGAAACGTATGTTACAAAGGTTAAATGATCTAAGGCAGAGATTTAAATATCGTCAGTCTATAAAGGATGCAGGTGATTCATCTAATCATTTACTCTGGGCCATCATTTCACTCCATTTACCTTCTTTAGCGATCTTCCCTACCTTTGCATCAAAAGGAAAGATACAGTGACAACAGGGTTGCTCTATGCATTACCTGGTGAACAGATGCTGAAAAACCAAGTGAACTTAGTGTCTCTGTGGAGACTGAGGTCCATTTTTTTCAAAGTAGCACTCCCAGTTTCCCTGGGTGATTACCATAATTGCACAATCAAACTGTGTAACTAAATGTGCAAAGGAACATAATTAGCCTTCTGCACAGGTAATGACCTGATCTATGCACCTAATTACAAAGAAGGCATACACTAATTGGGTATGACATTTCACGAACATTTTGTATATTCAATTGTGCCCCCAACTTTAAAAAAAAACAACATCAGGCACTGAAATTGTCACATACCCATTTTCTATTGAATTAGGAGCATAAGCTGAGAGTTACATGGCTTTGCTATCTATCTATCTATCTATCTATACTGTTGCCCTGTGATACCTGCTAAGCTGCTATGTTATATGTTGTATCTACCTTGTTCTGCTATAGCTGTTTTCTTTAACAAGGAACGAAAAATACTTTAAAATCTTTAAGATGTTTCTAATATTTACACTTTCAGGTTTGTCTGAGCTACATCACAGTTGCTACTACAAAGAACAACTGTACCACAGGAGTCAGCAGCCACAGATACACACGCATTTAAAGGTGTAGAAGTAGACAGCCCATCTAAGTGCAGCAGTACAAATTGAAGTATCCTAGATTACCCCATGCAGATGGTATGGGACAACTGGCATATCTTCTGACATGTTCAGCTGTTCTCTCAGCAGCTGGGTGAAGCTATTCAGTCTTTGAGGGACTCTGATTGAAAAAAATTAGCCCCTCTGAAAAAAAAACTGCGAGCATGCTCCACCTACATTTTAAAGATTGTAATTTTGTTACTTCTCATTCAATAAAAATTTCAGCCATTTGTTGTCTTAGCCTGCCTGACCTTGAAAATATACAAAGCGATTTATTTTCTGTAGCAAATCTGGTAATAGGGTGCGATATTCACATTTTACTATCAACCAAATAAGATTGTCTGTATGTGAAAGTAAGTTTGGGCCAAACCAGAACCTTTTAGCTGGACTCTACTTATGTCCTTACCTACGCTGCGCAGAAAAATAAAGCCTTCTCTTATAGTTCTGTCAGCGTAGATGGTTTGTAAGAGAGATGGCTCCTTTTGCAGAATAATAATGGAATTCATGTTCATTTATTTATTTCCTGTCCTTACAAGAAACCATCATTTCAGTCAGCCAGGCCTTTCTCAAATGTGAAACAGGGAGATAAAAAGCTGGGACCTTATCCTTCCGCCACACAATATGTCCTTCAGCCACATTGCTCTGAATTTGGTGGGGTATGATTGTTAATATGGTGGAGAAGAACATTGCCTCTCACTTTTAAATGGCTTATTGCAACATAAAGCTTCAGCAGAATCTACTTCGGGGTCAGAAATTTGGTGTTGCAATGGTTTATTTATAGACCCACTGTGCAGTCCCAAGGGCATCTCATTGCTGAACAGACAAAATTCAGGGTGGTTTTGGAGTGAGTGAAAAATCCTTGTCCCAGTGTTCATTTCTATTAGCAGTCTGCTAGCATTTTAACTAAACTTATCCACAGCCTCCAGCCTGTGGAGGTATTTTCATTTCTATGCCTCTTAAAACAACGTTTCAAGCAAACAATGAAATAAATCTGTAACTGGTCTATGCACTACAGCGCCCTCATCAGACTCATGTGCTCTAGGGGTTGGACAGGACCAGAGGTAAAGGTGAGAACAACAGACTTGCTTCTTCTGAGAGAAGTCCAACCTCCTTTATAGTACCATATACTTTAATAATTGTGGTGCTACCACCCACTATAATCTCATTTCAGATGTCTTGCAAAACCATGCTCTGAAGTGTCCCTAGCCTCTATTTGCCAGAAGCTGGAAATGAGTGACATGGAATGGATCACTTGATGATTACCTGTTTTTTTCATTCCCTCTGAAGCACCTTGCACTGGCCACTGTCGGAAGACAGGATACTAGCTAGATGGACCAGTGGTCTGACTCAGTAAGGCTGTTCTTATGTTCCTGAACCCATAGGAAAGCTGATGTAGAAACCCCATGGACCTCTTTTCAGTTGTTCTGCTTTTAGGGAGCCAAAAGATCTGGTTGGTATCTGGATTGGGATTTATTCACTACACATCTTTTCTATTTCCTAGGCTATATGTGGGGCAGAATGCTTTTAATCTGTCAATAATTCATCTCTGAAATAGAGTGGAAATACTAGTAAAGGGAATTTATAGGAAAAATAAACCCTGTCTGCTTAAAAGGCAGACAATGAGCAGTTTTCAAGTTTAGGGTCAATGAATATTTGACAGAAGTTTTTTAATTAACACCCCAAAACGAATTCTTCCAGCAACGGCCATCAGACTCATTCCATTCTCACAGATGCCCTAAGATCACTTTAACTTTCTCATTACATTCTTCTTTTCCCCCCCCCCACAAGCACCGGTTTACTCTTCCCACAGCATCTCGGGCCTCTATACCATATATACAAAGGGAGGTTTATGATGTTCCATCACCACAACACCGGGTGGCCTTATGCATTCAGGTGAGTCCTGTCATGTCTCTGAATATGTCCATCAAGTGGGACTGGAATTCAGGACTTCTGAGTTCCTTATCATATGCAACAGTACTAGAAAATTTAAAAGTAAATGATAACTTTTATATTAATTTATTGTTTGAACTCTGCTATAAAGATTGGTAGAGAATTCTATAGGAAATTAAAAAAAACTGATAAGAATCTCATTCTCTTTTGAATTTTATAGATTTTTTAAAAATAATTTATTTGGATCCAAATCTTCAAAAATTATGTGTAACATCCAACTGCGCCACCTAGTGCCCATCCCCCCTCCCTACAGCATTATGATTTTATTCTACAGTCCACTCCAGTAGATTCTAAGAACTGTATCCTGCTCTGCGTACATACGCAGAATACCTGCATGAACTCAAGACAGTTACGTCCCTAAGTCTTCAAGTTGGTGCTGTGACAAACAGAATTTAAGTCAACCTTACTTTTGTATTTTATTAGAGGTGTGCCACTCCACCCACAGCCAGAAAGGACTCTGTGCCGATCCTCTACAAAGAATATATCCAGAAAGAGCAGCAACAGCTTTATGACATCCCATCCAGCCTGGAAAAGGCAGAAATCTATGTCCAGAAAGACTCTCCAGTCGGCAGTGTAAGTGTTACTCACTGAAGGGCAGAGAATAGTCTCTCATTAATACTGTCACACTCATACAGCAGAACACATGAAAAGGTGTATGGTTATACTAATATGCTGTACATGCCTCTGAGGTGAGGTGGGGCACCAGCACAATAGTTAAGTGCCATCAATCTGTCAGGAAGTATAAACATAAAAACAACACTACTTGAATGTTACATTTCTTTAATATCATAGAACCATAGACATGTAGGACTGGAAGGGACCTTGAGGTATCTATTCCCTCCCCCTGTGCTGAGACAGGGCCAAGTGCACCTGTCCTGGATGATCCTTGACAAGTGTTTGTCTAACCTGTTCTTTAAAAACTCCAGTGATGGAGATTCCACAAACTCCCTCCATAACCTCTTTGAGAACTTAACTGTCCTTATAGTTGGAAAGTTTTTCCTAATGTCTAACCTAAATCTCCCTCGCTACAGATTAAGCCCATTATTTCATTTCCTTCCTTCAGAGGACATGGAGAACAGTTGATCATGGTCCTCTTTATAACACCCCTTAACATATTTGAAGACCGTTATAAAGTCCCCCCCCTTGGTCTTTTTTTCCTCAAGTCTAAACATACCCATTTTTTTTAACTTTTCGCCATAGATCAGGTTTTCTAAACCTTTAATCATTTTTGTGTCTCTCCTCTGGACTGTCTCCATTTTGTTCACATCTTTCTTAATGTGTGGTGCCTCAAACTGGACACAATACCCCAGAGTACTAGCCTTTTTTTTGCAACTCCATTACACAGTTGACTCACATTCAATTTGTGACCCACTATAACCCTCTCCCCAAATCCTTCTCTATAGTAGTATTACCCCGCTGTTTTTGTATTTCCTCTTTTTGTATTTGTGCTTTTTTTCCTTCTTAAGTGCACTGTGCATTTTCTTGTATTGAATTTCATCTTATAGATTTCAGATCAATTCTCCAATTTGTCAAGGTCATTTTGAATTCTAAACCTGTCCTCAACCAAGTACTTGCAACACCTCCTGTCTTGATGTAGTCCGCAAATTTTATAAGCGTACTCTCCACTCCATTATCCAAGTCGTTAATGAAAATGTTGAATAGTTCTTGACCCAGAACAGACTCCCACAGGACCCCAATAGACATGTCCTTCCTGCTTTGCAGAGAACCATTGATAACTATTCTTTTAGTGTGGTTTTTCAGTCAGTTGTGCATCCATTTTATAGTAATTTAATCTAGACCACATTTGGTAGATTTCTTATTTTTAATATTAAGTAAGTTTAAAGTAAGAAATGAGACTAGTTATACTGGATATCTGCTGGAGATGGAACTATCATTATATTTGTTTGCTTACTATATTTAAAGTGACATTGTCACCAAAAAAGGTGACTCAAGAAACTATTTGGTAAGTAAAACTGATGTCAGATTCTTATATTTTTGAATATCTGCATGTTTGTAACCTTGAAGCAGAAACAAATAACTTGCATTGTATTGTAAGAAGAGAGTGTGGTCTAGTGGCTATAGCTCTGCCAATGATTCACTGTACAACCTTGGGCAAGACACTCAATCTATGCGTATCACACTGCATCCGCTTAAAAATAGGAATTGTATTATTATTAGTAATAATTGTATCATGCCAAAAAGTGTGCTGGGAGCTTTACAAGGATAGCCAAATAGATAATGAGATCCATGTCCCAAAGAACTTACAATTTTAAATACATAAATCTTACACCTCATAGGGATGTGGTGAGACTTCACCAGTATTTGTAAAGCATTTTGAGATCCTTGGGTGAAAAGTGAAAACTGTAGGCTCAGTCGTGATGAGTGGACACTGGCTTGCTTTGGGGGTAGTGTGAAGGGGCACACTCCAGCTTAAACTCTGGGAGGGATTGTGCCTCAGTGAGCATCCCATTGTTCAGGGGAGCCATTAGAGGTGCAGTTTGCCCATGCCTTGTATATCTGCCCAGCTGCATGGACCAATGAAGAGGGGAAAGTCAGGGATCCACCTTTTTCCTGCCACTTGTGAGGGTGTCTTGCACCCCTGGAAACTTTGGCAAATCACAGACTCTGCAATTGTGCCCAGTGACTGCACACTCCTGTTGCATCTTGAACTCCCTCCTCACCACCCTTGTGAAACAGCAAAGCACCATCTGGCCTGAAGTGTATATTATTTTTATATTGGCCTTATTGCACCAGAATCAGTCATCATTCTGCAGGCTGTAGAGGTCAGATGTACATAAGCAGCTACTGTAGGCCATTGAATAAGACGAATATGCATCTCAGGAAGCCTTTGAAAATGTAAACACAGTGCAATTATTTTAGTGTGGTCAACTATGCATCTTTTTTTAATTTGCGTGTGTGCATGGGTGTATATGACTACCGGAAATTAAAGAGGTTGGAATCAGTTCTGCTAGTTAACAGGCTCATAAAATCTTGTTTGCTTCACTATATAAAACTGTCCTTGATCGACATTACCTTACAGTTTGATAATCTGTGAATATGACAAAAATATACTTGGTCAAAATATTAGATATTTCATATTTGCAGTGTGATTGTGCATTTCAGAGAGGGAGCAGAATTAGAACTATGTGCCAGAGCCACAGCTGGTGTAAATCGGCATAGCTACATGGATTTCATTGATCTATGCCTATGGATCTGACCTTATATTTCTAAATGCCACTTGTAAACCTTGTGTACTGCTTTCCAGGTGTATGATGTCCCCCCCACAACTGCAAGAGACCATGACATTTCACTACAAAATTTGCCTCAAATAAAATGTTTGGGTCATTATAACACCTTGCCAAATCCTCAGAAGTCAGAATGGATTTATGATATTCCGGTATCACCTGAAAAAATGGGTTTAAAAAAAGATCCTTCCAACAGTTCCCTGGAAAAGCAGGTGCTGTATGACATACCACCAGCCAGATACGGTACTAGTTTGCAAAATGTTCCACCAACAAATATCAAAAGCAAATCAGTGAATCCACAAATGTATGATGTCCCACCAACACAGAGAAAATTAACCTTTCCTGATATCTCTTGTTATAATGTACCATCCTCACGTGACATGCTACTTTTGCAGCACAACGGTAACTATCATGTTCCGCCAAGCTTTCTGACTCCAAGGGTTGAGCAACAGAACTCTGAACCAAATGTTTATGATATTCCAAAAGTGCTGCCTACTGCTTTACAGCACAGGAAAGGGACTGAAAAAAACAACAGTAGTTTTGAAAACCATACTTATAACATTCCTCCACAGCTGTCAAAAGATGCCAAATTAGAACAAGACAGGTTATCAGTTTCCAGTGGGGACAGTAGAACCAGTACCCTATCTACATCATCAAGCTCTTCTGCTGAGTCCTCTTCTATGTCATCATCAGAAGAACCTGCAAAAGAAATTAACTTGGAGCTTGACTTAGCCATAGAGACATTGACCAAGCTGCAGCACAGTGTATCCAGTTCAGTTGCAAGTCTGATGATTTTTGTAAGCAGTAAGTGGAGATTCCAGGAATACCTGGAGACAAACCTTGAGGAAATCCATAGAGCAATTGATCACATAAAAGTATCTTTGGGAGAATTCTTGGACTTTGCTCAAGTCATCAAGGTGAATGCCTCTTGTGTCACTGACAATAACCTTCAAACTAGAATTAAAACACAACTGAAAATTCTTAAAGACTCATTCCAGATCTTGGTAGAAACAAGAGAAGCACTGAATAACTGCAAATGGTCACTGGAAGTTCTGGTCATTAAGAAACCTCAGAATAACCCAGATGATCTTGATCGGTTTGTTATGGTAGCCCGTGCAATTCCAGATGATATCAAGAGATTTGTTTCTATTATCATAGCTAATGGAAAGCTTCTCTTCAAAAAGAATAGCAAGGAACAAGAGACCAAGTCACCAAAAATTGGTACAGACCATAAAATGGCAAAGCCGATCCCAATACCCAGAAGAAGAGAACTTGATTCACTCCAAAGAAATACTTTGGATAAACCAAACAAAAACAAAGTCTATTCTGAGAAATCAAGAGAAAATATCACTGAAGACTGTGATTATGTTCAGTTACAGGTCAGTGTAACATGATTTGCTGCCAATTTTCTGTTTCATGTTGTTTGCAGGGAAGTTTACTTGCTCTATTTTAACTTTGCTTTATCACGAACCTTGCTTTGGTTTATGTTCAGTTTCATCTGCCAGCCGATTGCTTAGCTCCAGGCCTTTGGGAGTGCTGTGGCTGGCTACAAGTGCCACAGCAGCCACAACCATGGCAGTCAGTCAAATATAGAAGGACTAGAGAAGTGGGGCTTGTCCATTCTTCGAGAGCAATTCTTGAACTCACCACACAGATGTGCTTAAGGTTAAATTTTCAGCCCAGTTTCAAACAATGTGTTTCTTTAGGGTGCTATTTGTTTTATGTCAGCATACTCAACATGAATGGATATGGCATAATTTTGTGTTTTGAGTGCACATCAGCTACGGTGCAGATGCAAGAAATGTCAGCTTCCTTGCTTGTGATTTGCTAGAAAATGTGGCTTTGAGGTGTAGGGGTAATTTACAAAATGTGTTAACAAATAAACCAAATGGTCTAAGCAACTTAATTTTATACTGTAGATTACATGGCCTATTTATTAATTTTCCAGGTGCTTGTCAGTTGAGTAATTTTTCCAGAAAGGGAGAAATGCCAGAGACTCAAAGAAGCTTACTAGGAACATTGCTCTAGCTCTTGCTTTTACACCGATACTATGGGCAGCAGCATAAAAGCTGGAAAGAGAGAGAGAGAGAAAATATTTAAATCAAATGCCAGGATATAATATCTAGACTTAAACAATATTGGAAGTTACTCTGGGAACAGAGTATAAAGAACAAGTATCAGACAGTAAATGGCTCTGTCATAACTGGAATACTATCATTAGCTGGAAGTAGTTCATTGATGATGGACCCGATGCTACTACTCTTTTCAGGGTCAGCTCCTAAATTCTGTAGTAGAAATTACAGCTGATCAGTTATGCTTCTAACAGCAGGTGTCATTGTATACAGTAGCAACATTTGGGCTGCATGTAACTTTTAAAACAAGGAATTCTTATGCCACTATATAAAACAAAACCTGACATAGTATGTTGAAACAATATAAAAATCATTTCAAGTGTTTTTATTTTTCAGAAGCCTCCTGGGTTGGAACAGGCACAAAAACCCCTTTCAGCTAAAGAGGTGGCAAAGAAGAATGCAGATTTAAAAACAAAGGTATTTCTGATTTTGAAAATTGTTGCTAGTAAAGGCTTTTGGTCCCTGAAGTTATAAATTGCTTCAACACCTTGTTGACATTTTTAAAAGCTAGAATTTGACTGGACAAATAAATTTTTATGAAGGGATTTTTTGTTTTTAACTGACTTTTTGTCAGGGACCAGTGCTTGGAACAATTTACAAGTCCTGAAAGCATTTGTACTAGTCTAAGGAAGTCCTTCTAATCCTCATGTCATGAGATCCTGGCTTTTTAAATCATAGCATAATTTACTGTCTTGCCATTTTCACTTTATTTTGAGTATGGCTGAACCAGCTAATATCTCAAAAGCCACAATAAGAGATGAAAGCCTTGATTTTCAGAATTCTGATTACCCGCGACAACTCCCATGAAGCCAATACCTTGTACAATCAGCCCTAAATGCTTTATAGATTTGAAAACTAGAATTCAAAGTGTTCAACCTTTTGAAAGCATTGATTTTTCACTCCAGCAGTTCCTGTGACATCAGCTACTAAAATCACGTTGAAAGTGAAGTGTGTGTATGTGGGCAAAAGACAGATTACAATTAGGATCATATCATTTTAAGATCTGATATTTCATGGCCTACCAAGGCTAGAAATAGTGCTTTATCATTACAAAAGACCTCCAGGCTGTGACAATTTTGAGGCTGTGGCAAATCAGCTGCAGCGACGAGAAGAATAATTTATTTTATTGAAACTACAGGAGAATACAGGATAAGGAAACAATCTCTGTGTTACCAAACTGAATGTCTCTCTTGTTTTCTTTTCCCTTTTTTAGGTTTTCCCACCTTCAAAAAAGCATAATATTCAGAGCAACCTGGACTTGGCAAAGAAAATCACTCTCTCAGAAAACTGTCGACTGTATTTTGGGGCCCTTCACAAGGCTATTAGTGTATTTACCAGTAGTCTTAGCAATAATCAACCACCTGAAATCTTCATAGCACAGAGCAAACTGATCATTATGGTGGGACAAAAGTTGGTGGATTCTCTCTGTCAGGAAACTCAAGAAAAGGATATTCGGAACGACATCCTCTGCAGCAGCAGCCATTTTTGTAGCCTGCTGAAGAACTTGGCTGTTGCCACCAAAAATGCTGCAGTGCAGTATCCAAATACAGGTGCCATGCAGGAACTTCAAAATCAAGCCAAAGAGCTGTCTAAATACACTCAGCAGTTTAGAGCGATGATGGAATGAAGAAGTCTTTCCATTCTTAGATGAGAATCCTGGTGAAAACTTTGGGATCTCCCCCTATTTCTGGGTTTTAACCCCTCAACTATGGTATCCTGGGAGCCGAGGAAGACAGGACTCCACAAAGAACTCAAATGCGAGTCTTAAATCAGCCATACCCTGTAGAGGTTGCTGTTGGGCAATGAAAAGTGTACGAAGGCCCTGAGAGCAGGAGACACTAGGAACGTCTACACAGGTTGCGTCAGCAAGCCTCCCATTCCGGGTTGAGAGTTTTGGGTTAGTGGGGCATGCTCTGGTGCTCTAAAAACAGATGTATAGACAACACTTTGAAGTGACAGAGAAACTCAACCCCTCCTAGGCTTCAGAGCTTGTGCTGCAGCCCAAGCTGCAATTTCAAAGCACTGTCTATACACCTATCTTTAGAGCGTTAACAAAAGCTAGCTACCCCGAGTCTGTTGCCCTAGGCGAGGAGGCTGACTCCCACGGGCTGTGTAGAAATACCCACTGTGACCAGGAATAGAATTTGTACTTTCCGCACAACAGTTTAGAGCACTGTCTGGAAAATGCTAAGTCAACCCTTCCAATCAACTGTCTGAGTGGCTTGGCAAAAGTTTCCATAGAGCATTGTTATACAATTATGTTATTATTTGTCTGATTTCTTATCTTTCCAAACAAAGCAGATAAATATATTTTTCTATTATTTTTCACTTGGAAATGTAAGTGTTTTACTGGTTTTCTTGATTACAGACCAAGATTTAAACTGTGATATATTTTTATGTGAAGCCATTTTCATTCTCCCTTTTCCAAGGGATTATTTACCGTATTTGTTTTAAACTACAGATTTTTTAATAAAATGTCATTTACAGATCTTTCATATTACAATGTTATGAGCACATTATGGAACAAATTCTGGCAGATTATGTATATATAGGCCTTAGAAAACCCTTACCCAGCACCACAGAGAAAGCTGTGCTCCCCATTCTGGGTCTCATCTAAACCCATGGAGCAACTTCACAGGTCTTCCGTGAGAGAAGCTATAATGGACCATTACAGAATTGGCCTCAAAGTTTAGGGAGCATGGTCAGCATGTTTATGATCACTAAACACACATGCAGGTTGTTCATGCAAAATTAGGGTGACTGTCAAGACAGGAATAATCTGTTTATTGGGTTGCTGCTGGCCAAAATTTGCGTGCACAGTAATGCTGCTCTTGCAGGATACATGTGCGCTCATTTTGAGAACACTTCTGCATTGTTCAGGAATTTGATCCAATGATTTTTGTATGATTTTACTCTCTCTGGTGCTCAGATATTATAGTGATGGGGGCCATATAAATACCTAGATAGGTTTTTGTGTGTTGTTTTGTATTTTTTTTACCAACTAATTTATTTTAAAAAATATGGCTTAAATTTTCAAGTCTTGTCTTCCTTTTGTAGGTACAACTTGTATCTGTATAATTTGCTTCTGATAATCAGGCAGATAGTTTTGCCAGTATTTGCAGTCACAATTCATTTGTGGATGCAAAAATGTGGGTGCAATTTGTCCCTGTAAAGAAAATTTGGCTGTCTCAGTGTAGTGTTCCAACATGCAACAGAATGCATTGCTGAAACAGCTGCATTCAGACAGATTTACAATGGAAGTGCAAAGAAAAAATATTTAAGTCGCTCTTTATTTTGAGCACACTGTATATATTTTGGCCTGGCCTGATATCTGCAGAAATTTGTTCTCTGCATTTCTGATGTTTAATTTTGTTCTTCTGTTTTCCCTTTTAAATGAGTTTTACAATTTTTGTAGTTCACAAAATATTAATAAATAACATATTGATACAAATATGTTTAATTTATCAATATACCATTGCAAAAATGATGTTGTGCCTATGTCCTTAACAACTCTCTCACAGACTTAACTGGGCAGGGCAGGAGAGTGGGTACTCAGTTTAGGTATCTCTTTCCAGTTATTTGATGCAAGAAAAGGGAGTGAGAACAGGAACAAGTAGTCATGAGGCTATCATTGGTTCTATCAATTCAGACTAATAGCTGAACCAGCTGTTTGCTCATTTCCCCATATTCTCCTAGCTGTGTTTTCTGAAAGCATTTTAATTTTAGAACCTTCTTATCAAAACAAAAACCAAAAACAACAGAAACAAATTCTGCTTTGAATCAGAAACTTTAAACGATAGTATCAATTAAGTAGGTTTAGTAACTCTGAGCTATAGCTTGCTGAAGATCGCCTAAGAAACAACCACAAAGAAGTCTAATATAGTATATGTATAAAACCAGGGCAGAAGTAGGCCCTTTGATCAGGAAGTTACGGTAGTATTTTCTTTTGAAAGAAATGGAACCCCAACATAACTATTACTATTTGTTATTCTTATCAACAAAGAAAGAATGGGAAAGAATACATGTTAAGGTAGGGATTTTCAAATATAAAATGGGCACATAATTTTACTGCACAATGTCCAACAGTAATCATTGGAGGGGTTTTAAAGGAGAATATCATAAACAATATTGCAAGCATCACATTCAGGTACAAGAAGAGTAAATTACTAAAAAACATAAGGGTCTTAATATAATGAAAATGATTTATTAAAGAAACTGACCCAGGATTTGGTAGAAGGATATAATACCTTTTACTTCTAGGCTGCTTGTTTAAATTCAACCTTTCTGTTGCCTTTTTCAGTGGCCTGCGAGAAATCTAGTCTTAGTCTAGTTCTCAGTGGGAGGGTGTCCACATGATGACTGTCATCCTTTTAGAGTCTCAGCACCAGGGGCAGCTCCAGGCCCGGCATGCTCCAGGCCCCAAGCATGGATGCTTGTGGCAGCAAGCCGCAGGGGGGTGGGGGGCGCTCTGCCGGTGCTGCGAGGGCGGCAGGCAGACTGCCTCCGGCGGTTTGCCTGTGGAGGGTCCGCTGGTCCTGCGGCTTCGGTGGGCCTCCTGCAGGCAGGACCAATGGACCCTCCATAGGCAAACTGCTGGAGGGAACCTGCCTGCTATGCTTGAGGCGGCAAAATCCCTAGAGCCGCCCCTGCTCAGCACTAAGGACATGGTCTTAATGGACCTTGAAATTTCCTGGATGGAGACACATGAGGAATAGCAATAAACCACAATCCTGCAATCTTAACTTTGGAAAAATTCCCACTGAAGTTTTGTTTTGTGAAGGTGAAGGAGCTGGAGGAGGTAAAATGAAGTGTGTGAGAAGTGCGTATGTGAAAGAGACAGGGAAAGAAAGTGACATCACTATTGCTGCTTTGCATTCACACTGACATAAATCAACGTCAAAGGTACACAAAAGAGAGACCCTAAAGGCAGTCTGTTCTCGGAGGCTGGCCAATGAAATCTGAAAAAGCTTCAGAAAAGGGCAATTCGGCAGCGGGTCCCTTTCGGAGGGAAGGACCTGCCACTGAATTCCCGCTGAAGAAGAAAGCGATGCTGTGGAGCTGCCGCCGATCGCGATCATGACTTTTTTTTTTTTTGCCGCTTGGGACAGCAAAAACCCTGGAGCCGGCCCTGCCTCTGAGGTACAAAAACTCACGACATCCTGGTAGGGTGACCAGATGTCCTGATTTTATAGGGACAGTGCTGATTTGGGAGACTTTTTCTTATATAGGCATCTATTTACCCCCCACCCCATCCCGATTTTTTACACTTACTATCTAATCACCCTACATCCAGGATGGTCCTAACCCCCATAAAAACTGGACAGCTGGATAGCTCAAAAAAGGGATGATCTTGGGAAAACCTGGGCAGGTGGCAAACCTAAGGCGTCCATGCTGTCCATGTGCCTTCATATCAGTGCCCATCCCCATATGTTTGTGCCATTCTAGTGTGCCTGTATATCAGTTCCCATCCCTGTGTGTCAGTACCTGTCCCTGTGTCCAAGTGCCCATCCCCATGTGCTTGTAAATCAGTGCCCATCCCCGTAACCCAAGGCCCATCTCCGTGTGCCTGTACATCAGTGCCCACTCCCATGTGTCAGTGCCCACTAAGGTTGCCAATTTTGGTTGGATGTATTCCTGGAGGCTTCATCACATAAAGATTAATCTTTAATTACAGATTAATCTTTAATTCCTGGAGACTCCAGGACAGTGGTCCCCAACCTTTTCCCCCCAAGCATCTGCCAAAATTCCGCTGAGAATTGGCAACGTCAATAGGCATCACCGCCGAAATGCCGCCAAGTAGCATTTCAGCAGCGATGCCTCTGGATGATGCAGCTTGTCAGTGGCATTTTGGCAGATGCTCATTCGCTGGCCAGTACGCAGGCACAGACAACCCAGTGGGCACCACGGCACCCGTGGGCACCGTGTTGGGGACTCCTGCTCCAGGACAATCTTGGAGGGTTGGCAACTCTAGTGCCTATCTCCATGTATCTGTATGTTAGTACCCATCCCTGTGTGTCAGTGGCTATCCTCATGCACCCCTGTATATCAGTGTCCATCCTCATGTGCCAAGGCCAATCCCCAAGTGGCTGATTGTCAGTGCCATTCCTGTGTGCCAGGGCCCAACCCCCAGTGCCTGTGCGTGCAGGTTTGGAGTGACATGCGGGGGCCCCATTGGGCTCTGTGGTACGGTGCGCGTTTCCCAGGGCCCTAGTGTGGGAGCAGGATGAACCCTCCCACCAACCACTGAATCCATACAACGAGGGACACTGAGCTCAACTCCGCAGGCTCAAACCCCCTCCCCTCCCCCCGCCCCTCGGGTGACTGGTTGCTAGGGGACCGTAGCAACCTGAGCCCCTGTTCGTCATCCCCGTGCGCCGGAAGCACTTGTCATCCTGCCGGAAGTAAGTTTGGTGTGGGAGAGGGGACGACGCGGAAGTGCAGCTTGGAGGGGAAGGATGGGTTGCGATGGGGGAACCATCCCCAAGAGACACGAATTAGTGAAAGGGCCTCGTAAGGTCGAGAAGGTAGGAGTGTGCTCCAGGGATCCAGGCAGGGGGCGGCTGGCCCGGTCCGCGAGAGGGCGGGGATTGGAGCCCCCCCCCCCGCAGTGTGGAAAGCCTGGTCACTGAGAGGGAGCGGGGCTGCGGTCGAGGTTTGAACAGGAAGTCAGGGGACTCCCCCAGTAAAACAGCTGGAGATCCTCGCTGTAAGCCTGTTAGTGACTCAGAGGAATAGCCCGGAGCTGGCGATTGCAAACCCCTCTGGAATCTCTGTCTCTCTCCCCCTGCAGTGTGAGGCCGCAGCGTGTTTTTCCAGGTGGAGGTTGTTCTTTATCTGACACTGTCCGAGCGCGGCAGCTTTTTGTGATGGCTTGTTATGAGAATGAAGCTAAACTTCATGCCAGTAAAACGGGCAGAGAGTGCCACTTATTGCACAACATGGAATTCACCTGCTGTTCACTGCTACATAATTAGTGATAGCCAGCTGTTCAGGAAGATTCAAAAGGGGTGGTGTGTTTCTGTGGGTGCATTCTTGGATGCTAGCTATGGTTATGTTATGCACTTTTTGTCTAATCAGCTGTAAGCCCCTGTGTTTCTGGGGATAAGCCAACCCACTAGCTGCCTGGAGTTAGGAAGAAACTTCCCCTATGGGCAGTTATTCCTCAGAAAACATCCAGTATTGGCTACTCCTGGAGACAGAATAATGGATGAGATGGATCAATGATTGGATTCATTATGGTAGTGTCTGTGTTACACTATAGCACTAAAGACATTCTGACAGCTAGTTAGATCTCTTCTGTTTTTTTAATTTATCAAGCATGTACAGCGTTCTCAGTGAATATTTGCTCTTGCCTTGAAGGGCAAATCAGAGGAGAGAATCAGTGTGAATGGAAAAAGCTGCAGGACCTCATGGCCATCCCCATGAGTATACACAAACACGGCAAACATTTTGCCATGTATAAAGCACCAAGCAGCCGTTTTAAATCCACCCACATTCTCTTCCTGTTTCTCCTGTGGCCCACAATGTGCTCAGCTGAGGCAGTAGCTCACATTTACAGGTTGTAGGGCTCAGGCAACAGCCTACCAGCCCAAACTTTGCTCTTCTGCTCTCGTTTCACTTGCCTTAGCATTGGGTCATACTGATGGGCAGCGATAGCCTTAGGGGAGAAGAGGAACAGGTGGAAAGAGACAAGTGAGCAGAAAAACTTGTAAAAGATGAGTGAGGGAAGGGGGGGGAGACAGAGGAATAGAGAACAGATGAAAATAGACAAAATATAAGGAAAAACATTGTCCTTTGTCAATTCATCCCAAGGAAGGGGCTCCAACAAAAAGGATGGGAACCAATAGAACAGTGGTTTTCAACTTTTTTTTCATTTTCAGACCCCTCAAAAATTTCAAATGGAGGCACGGACGCCTTTGAAAGTCTTAGACATAGTCTGTGGACCCAAGGTTAAACACTGCTGTTCTATGATAATGACAACTTTTTGCAGACCTCTTAGACACAGTCTTCAGACTTCCAGCAGTCTGCAGACCACAGTTTGAAAACCACAGCACTAGAAGACCCTCCCTCAGACTTTTCTGGTTGAGTTTGTAATCTAATGTTCTGATCCTGCAGTGGTAACACATGCAGTTAGACATTTATGTCTGTCAGGAGTCCTGTTGAAATCAGTGGGGCTACTTACATGAGTAAGGGTTAGCAAGATTGAGCTCCAAGTCAGACATAGGCAAACCACTTGTTTCCCATAACACTAAATCAAAGTCTAATCTAGCAAATGTGCAGAATCTTCACTGAAAAAGATTTTGAAAAAGCATTTTATCAGGTGAATTTGAGCCCAGAGGGTGTTGGTTTCAAATGTAAAGGTTTGAATGATAAATCTGCCAGTGGGAAAATCCATCTGAAATGAATGATAAACCAATGTTTTTTCCTCCTTCAGATTGACAAAAATGCAGAATTAGTGGCACAATGGTACTACTGCACACTGAGTCAAGAAGAACTAAGGAGACCAATTGTAGCCTGTGAGCTGGGCAGGTATGATTGTTTTTTCTTTAGCTTACTTGATAAAAATACTAATTTTTGAATAAATGTAGTTTATGAAAGTCACAGAATTTTGACTACTCATTCTATGTTATAGGCTGTATAACAAAGATGCTGTCATTGAATTTTTACTGGACAAGTCATCTGATAAATCCCTTGTGCAGGCTGCATCATATATCAGGAGCATTAAGGTAAGTGGATGCCAAAATTTAAATCTGATTGTAAAAAGCAGCCAATTAATATCTTAATTTTTCAAGTACTGTTCTGGCACTTTTTCCAGTTCAAAATGGAAAGTTTAGCAAATAATGTAAATTCTTATACACCATGTAAATTTAGCATCTCGTTTCCAGGCAGTGTGATGCTTTGGTAGCAGTTGTGTTGGCTTACACTATTGGAGACACTGCTGCTATATTGGAGGATATCCGTCTTTTTATGATATATTGTATGGCAGGGGCTCCCATACTTTTAACTAAAGGTCACATTCTCAAATTGCTAGGCAGCCAGTGTCTGTACCCAGTCTGTATAAAATGGAGCTGATTTCAGTCACTTTCTTCTATACTATGGGGATGCAACCTGTAGAAACTACTACACCCAGTTTGCCATACTCCATCTTGATCCAAACAGGCATTTGTCCTGTCCTGAAGTGGAGTATTGCATGCTGTACCATGTTGTCTTCACAAGCTACACTTCTGCATTAAACATGAGTTGCCCATGTCACCTCATAGAATTTAGAACTGCATTTGGATCACCCTTTGCTCTGTGAATAGCTCATGATTAAGGCTGTGAGATTGTCACAGAGCTGCTTGGCCATGCCTCCACCTAGGAGCTGAGCAAAGGCATTGTCGCCGCTTCCGTGGAACCCCCCAAGTAAGCTCCAGAGTTCACCTTACCCCATCCTGTGCCCCAACCCCCTTTTCCCTCCACATCCAAACTCTGCTGCTGCGCAGGTGGGAGAGAGGCGCCCCGCCAACCCTCCCCCCATTCAGCACTAGTGGAATCCTGGGCTGTATGCCGCTGCCTTCCCCCCTGCCCATGCCATCTGGGCTGGCCTCCCCCAGCACCCGTGGGGCCCCCAGGCAGACCCCCAAGTTGCAGTCATGGGTATTTTTAGTAAAAGTCATGGACAGGTAATGGGCCGTGAATTTTTGTTTACTGCCCGTGACCTGTCTGTGACTTTTACTAAAAATACTCATGACTAAAACGTAGCCTTACTCCTGATACCTTGCATGTCACTTAAATAACCAAGTCCATACCACTCCTGTAACATAGGTATTATCATCACCTTTTAAACAGTGAGTAAAGAGAGGCACAGTGAGACTAAACTGGGAAAGAGGCTAGTTGATATTGAGCCAATATGGCCACTTTGTAAATGGTTTATTTTTAAATCTTTATACTGTATTGCAGAATTATCAGTTAGAATACTGCCATCAGGCATAGAATCCTGAGTCTCCCATGCCAGATAGATCACAAACACTTTGCAGGTGTAAAATTTCAGAGCTGCTGTATGGCTGAACTTATAAAGACTTTGTACAGTGTCTGACACTAAAATGTCATTGTCGTTATAAATGTAATTGAAAGCTCTAATGTAAGATAATAGAATCATAGAAATGAAGGGCTGTAAGGGACCTTATGAAGTCATAAAGTCCCTATGTTGAGGCAAAACCAAGCAAACCTGGATCATCCCTGACAGGTTTTTGTTCAAACTGTTCTTAACAATTTCCAGTGATGGGTATTCCACAACCTACCTGGGAAGCCTATTCCAGGATTTAACTCCCCTTATAGTTAGAAAGATTTTCCTAATATCTAATCTAAATCTCCCTTGCTACAGATTGAGCCCAATATTTCTTGCTCCACCTTCAGTGGCATGGAGAACTATTAATCACAGTTCTCTTTTATATACAGCCATAACGTATTGAAAAACTGTTATCAGGCCCCTCCCCAGTTATCTTTTCTTAAGACTAAACATGCCCAGCTTTTTTTAAACCTTCCCTCATATCAGATTTTCTTAACTTTTTCATTTTTGTTGCTCTCCTCCGGACTCTCTTCAGTTTATCCATATCTTTCCTAAAGTGTGGTGCCCCGAATTGGACATTGAGGCCTCACCAGTGCTGAGTAGAGTGGGACAGTTACCTCTGGTGTCTTACAGATGATGCACCTGTTAATATACCTTGGAATATTAGTCTTTTATGCAACCTCATCACATTAACTCATTCAATTTGTGCTCTACTATAACCCCCAGATCCTTCTTAGCAGTATTACATCTGCGCCAATTATTCTCCATTTTGTAGTTGTGCATTTGATTTTTCCTTTCTAACTGTAGTACTTAGCACTTATCTCTGTTGAATTTCATCATTTCTTCATATAATAAACCTGTAATGGGTTGTGCTCACCATCTCGGTGCCTCCTGCTGGTTGCTCTGGGAATTAGCTCTGTCCTAGCCGTGGAGCTCCCTTTGCGGGTGGTGTCCCACCCGTTGCCTGCTGTGCTCTCTGGGACCTGTGTTGCTTTCTGGTTTGTGGCGTCCTCTTCTGGACCCAGCCCTTCATCTGTGCCACTGCTCTATTCTCCCTCCTTTCAGGGGTATCAGCAGTCGTCGGTGTGCATCTGCCGCCCCAAAGTCTAGTCCCTTGCCTCAGGGACAAGGCACTGTCCTTCAGCCATGCTTCTCTATGGTAAGGTGTGGTGTAAGGGGGGAGAGGAGGATCCAGGCCTACCCACTACAGAACCCTCTAGCGGTAGCCTCCCACTGCTTTCCTTCAATCCTCTCTTCTCCCTGTGTACTCTGGGCCACTTTCCCTTGGTCCTTATACCTTCTTGGCCCTTTTTGTCAGGGGCCGTCGCCTGGCTGGCTCACTCTCTGCTCCTCTGAGCCTGCCCAGCACTGCTCTCGCCTAGGTACTCTGTCTACAGGGAGCCAGTCCTTCTCCCCTGCTTGTCAGGAAGGGACTGCCCTCAGCTCTGCTTTGCAGCATTTATGTAGGGCCCAGCCTGGTCCTGATTGGCTGCCTTTCTGCCCTTCTCTGATTGGCCGGGTTCTGCACAGGCTCCCTCCAGCCTCCTTTCACCCCTCCTCTGCCAAAGTGGGGCAACTGCCCCACTACAAAACCGTAAAGGAAAATGTATCTTCAGGAGCATCACCACTTCAACATGTCTCAAACATCATTAGAACACAACTTAAAAACTTACATTTGTCTCTTTCAGAATGTAACAGAGCTGAACCTTGCAGATAATCCAGCTTGGAAAGGTGATAAAGGGAACACAAAAGGTGATAAATATGACGACATCCAGTGTGCACGCTTTATTTGTCCTGTGGTGGGCTTGGAAATGAATGGAAGGCATCGGTTAGTATCGTATATACAACTTTAACTGGACTTTACTTAGAACTGTGTAAATTAATACTGTAGAAAATGTTAAAATATTGGGAAAGCAGATCCTGAGCAGCTGTAAATTGTCATAACTACATTAGGGGGCTGTAATCCCTTTCCCACTGAAAGTCTACTGCAAAACTCCTATTAACTTCTGTGGTGCAAGGTGAACCCCAGGGAGTCTTCCTGTTGTGACACATTATTTTGGAGGAATGTAATAGTGGCAGATCTGTGAAACTAGAGTGGAAGTCTACCAAATTATGTTCAAGATCCCCTCACCCATTTTATTTATGATGATGAATGACCTAATATTCGACTTCTCAAAATAATTACCCCCAGCAAGAAAACGTTCTTCTTTAATGCCTGTTCATTCCAAGAATCCATTTTAAATTGTACTATAGTCAGTAACTAACAGTCAAACAGGTGAATGCCTAATGGCTTATTTATCGGCTCTTGAAGGCTTTGTCATTTTCATTTTACTGTCAGCAAATGTTTCAGGATCGAGGAGGGGATGACTCTTATTTATTGGTACTTTGAAGCTCCCCTGCCCCATATTGGGTTGTTGGAAAGGAAGCTCTTTCTGTATAAGGTTTATATGCTTTGGGAATCATTAACAGATCCATCTCATGCTTTTTTCCCTTTGTCTTTGAGATATTCAGAAAGGGAATGTTAAGAATATAGCTCCCATTGGCAATACTGCTCATTTAGTAGTTAGCAGAAAATTTGTTATGTTATGTATTTATACACAGTAACATGGGTATTTTGGATTGTATAAAAGTAAGAATTATGTTTGGCTTAACTTCAAAATTTTTTATATCGAACACTGGAAAACTGAATTATGGTAGGAATCATAAAATTAGCTAAACTGCTCCAAGACTCTACATTTTACTTAGGTCCATATTTTAAAAAATGGCCATTATGTTTAATCCACTTCTCAAATTAATTTTCAAATCAGATGTTTTGAGAATTACTATGAATAGCCCCAACATTATAGTAACACCAACAGTAAATAAATAATAGTGTCTACAAGCCTTACTAATGCACCAGGGCCTCATCGTGTTAGGTATTGTACAGTCACACAATAACAACAACAACAAAAGACAATCCCTGCCCTAAGGATTTTACAATCTATAAATCAAGAGACAATAAAGGGATGCAGATTGGGAAGTACAAGGAAACAATGAGAGAATATTGGTCAGCTTGATAGAGCAGCCTAACCATTACCAACTTTTTGTTGTAAGCATCATAGAAATTTAGGGCTGTAAAAGACATCAAGAGGTCATCTAGTGCAGTGGTCTCCAAACTTTTTTGATCATGCACCCCATCAGTAAAAAATTTTTGAGCACGCACCCCCAAAATATGTGTATTTATGTATAAATTATATACATGTACTACTGTACTAATATATTATGTACATTATAAAACGTACACAAAAAACAGAAATTAAAAAAGGATGAGATAAAGCTGAAATAAACAATATTTTTTAAATAATTTTTTATTTTATTTTATTTATTAACGGTACTCCTGCCGCACTGCCCTTCTGCTCCAGCGGCGTTTCTCCTGCCGCATCACCCTTTTGCTCTGGTGGTGCTCCTCCTGCTATACCCCCCAATAGATCGTTGTGCACACCCCCCTTTGGAGACCACTGATCTAGTGCAGCCCCCTGTTGAGAGTCAAGATTAAGTATGCCTATACCCTCCCTGACCAACATATAGAATCTTAGAATCATAGAAATGTAGGGCTGGAAGGGACTTTGAGAAGTCATCAAATCCAGCCCCCTACACTGTCGCAGGATGAAGTAAACATAGACCATCCCTGACTGGTGTTTGTCCAATTGTTTTTAAAAGCTTCCTGTTCTAGGGCTTAACCACCCTTTTAGTTAGAAAGTTTTTCCTAATGTCTAACCTAAAGCTCCCTTGCTGCAGATTAAGCCTGTTATTTCTTGTCATGCCTCCATGGAGGACTATTAATCACAATTCTTTCTCTATACAGCCCTTAAAATATTGGAAGACTGTTATCACCTCCCTCTCAGTTGTCTTTACTCAAGACTAAACAAGCCCAGATTTTTTAACCATTTCTCATAAGTCAGGTTTTCTAAACCTTTTATCATTTTTGTTACTCTTCTGTGGACTCTTTCCAGTTTGTCAACATTTTTCCTAAATGCTTTTGAGAGAGGTTTTGAAGATGGATAATGAGGTAGCTTAGTGCATGTTTGCAGGGGGCACCTTACAAGTGTGAGGGGAAGCCTGTGGAAAATATATGAAGAAATTTCTTTGAAAATTTAACGAGTAGGCGATGGAGGCTGGTGGGCTGATAGATAGCTCATTAGTGAATGAGAGACGATAAAATGGGGATAGACTGTGAAGGGCCTTGAAAATGAATATAAGCACCTTATGTTTGAGGTAATAGAGAAAGTGGAGCCAATGGAGGTGTGCACAGGAAGGGGTGACATGGGTTGGGAAAGTGATGGGCTAGGAATGTGATCTTTGCAGCAGCCACAACTGGAAAAGTCATGGTGGAGAGTGTCCATCGCTCATCAAAGTGCTCATCATACAAATACCAGAGTTTGATTAGCGCTTAGATACTTCAGAGGATCTGGGGAACCTACATGGATCAGGAGAAAAGTATACTGAGGCCTTGTAAGAATTCATTAATTTTTGAGAGATTGTAGTAAACTCATTAGTATTCACTGAAATAGTATAAAAATAAACTGAATTAGACTAGTCAGAATAAATTAACAAAGTACTGTATGTAGCATAATTCAGAATGCTTGATTTTGTATTGTTTGTTTAGTTAGTAATTATAATGAGTCTCACTATCATTAATGCAAATTAGCTATGTCATACTTGTGTTTCTCTTGATTAGCCACAAGGAGGTGTACAAAAAGCTAATAGGTAAATTACTTGCTGCCATCTGCAGTTTTGGTTTAATTTATTTATTACTCATGTATAAAATAAAATGTCTGTTACTGGTAAGCTAAATTTTCTGAGATGTTAGAATCAAATTACTTTGGTTTTATTTTTTTCCCAAGGTTTTGTTTTTTGCGGAATTGTGGCTGTGTGTTCTCTGAACGTGCTCTTAAAGAAATTAAAACAGAAGTTTGTCACCGGGTAAGTTTAATCTTTAAATAGGAATAAATGTGGCCATAGTTTGAGTGTACACATAAATATACAGGCACTCTGTGCCAGACACAAATGCTTCTTCGCACAAAAATTTGAACAAATGAACATACAAATTGAGGTTGGATCTGCAAAACTCAAAGATTTCACTTTTCTAGTAGCCTGAAAATAAAAATTTTATATCCTTTTAACTGAATTGAGTGCAATAGTTCCTTTGTGATTGTTTTGAAAAATGCACAGCTTAAAAACCCTTATTCTTAAAGTTAGTTTGGTTTTGTAACAGCTGTTCTTCAAAATCAAATGTTTTGTTCATTTTATTATTTTCCCCAGACACTGTAGTATTTTAATTTCAGTTCAAGAAAAGGTTGTTTTTTATATTTGCTGAATACTTGCCATTTGTTGTTTTTGTTTTAAAAAAATCTTTTGACTCATTTGTAACATTAAAATATTAGATAACTTTTTTCCAGATTTTTAAATAGTTAAATAATCTCAATACTTACAGTAAAAGACAAATTACTTTGAATTATTCTCCTTGGAAAACTAGTACAGCAATCTCACCAGATGAAAAAGTAAAACTATATGTATAATTACGTTACTGTGTATGATTTTAACATTGTAAAACAATCTTATGTGTTGATACATAAATACTTAAACACTCATGTGAATTCTTGATGAAAGTCAAGGTGCAGATGGTTTCCTTTCTTTTCTTTATATTTTTCTGGAAGCAATGATATGAATGCGCAAGAGAATTATTTACTCTATTTTTGCTTCTGTTATTTGACTTGTTCTTGAAGACATTAGTGTGCTCAAAAAAGAATATTTTCTTTATTTTAGGGTATTCTGTTGATAATTTTGTTTGTTGGTGTTCTTCATTGCTAGAAGTGTGACGCTGTGTACAAAGGGCTAATGCAAAAACTGGAAACCTCGAGTAGGAGTAGAGAGGTTATTTTACCTTGTTATTAGGCACTGGTGCAACTGCTTCTGGAATATTGTATCCAGTTCTGGTATCCACAATTCAAAAAAGATGTTGAATTATTGGAGAGGGTTCAGAGAAGAGCCATGAGAATAATTAAAGGATTAGAAAACATGACTTTTGGTGATAGACTCAAGGAGCTCAATCTATTTAGTTTAACAAAGAGAATGTTAAGGGGTGACATTTTATATGTACCTACATGTAGAACAAGTATTTAATAATAGGCTCGTCATTTCTAACAGAAAAAGATATAACACAATCTAGTGGCTGGAAATTGTAGCTAAACAAATTCAGACGGGAAATAAGGTGTAAATATTTAATGGTGAGAGTAATTAACCATTGAAGCAACTTACCAAGTGTTGTGGTGGATTCTCACTGACCATTTTAAAATCAGGATTGGATGTTTTTCTAAAAGAAATGCTCTAGCTATTATTTCGGGGAAGGTCTGTGTATGGCCTGTGTTATACAGGAGGTCAAAATGGATGATCACAATGGTCCCTTCTGGCACTGGAATCTATGAATTGCACCGGCTGCTAGAAAAAACTGAAACATCATATATGCCAGCTTTTCTTGATTAAAATTAGTATTCATTCTGCACCATAGGTATACAGAGTTCATGTATAATAGATCTAGCAGATTTGTTTTGGTGGTATTTCTCCTGGAGTATTTAAGAGAATAGGACTCATGCTCTGTGGACCGCTGGAATGAAGACTGAGCTGCTGCATTTGTCTTTAATTAGTAACAGCATGATGGTTACATGACATTGTCTTGGTTCCGCAGATGTTGACGCTCTGGTGCAGCGATGTTCACTGATTTGTCCAAAAGTCATACAAGGTCTGAATATAGTGGAGAATTTTAGTGGTCTCCTTACAGGCTCATGCTCCTTGAATGCTTGTGTAAAGTATATTCACAAATAACTGCTGCTAACATTTCAATACTGCTTTCAGTATAATTGTGTTTGTAGTAGGTCCAAAGCAAGTTTTAACTCCTCTGCCAGTTCAATTTTAACTGATTCAATACTATTTTAGAGTTAATTTGGCAGAACTGGGGCTAGAATCCTGACTCCCAATCCTGTACTTTTTCCTGAGGGGGGCAGAGGAGGGGTGGGGTACAAACTTCCTCTGCACTGTGCTGGGGGCACAAGGGCAGGATGGGAGGGAGGTGGGAGTTCCTAGCTCACATCCACCAATAATAACAATAAAAAATAGACTGTAAAGGTAGGTATTTAGATGCCAAAGTTCTAGGGGATCTTACCTTTCGGTTCCGGCCTGGCGTTCGGCCTCAAACAATTCAGGGCGGGACCTGGGTCCATTGTAACACAGTAGAACTGGGACTGGCTTTCCAGCTGGCTGTCATCAGGGTCCTGAGTCACAAAAAAGGGCCAGTTCCTCTCCAGCATCCTCCTGCTCATTTCCCTATGGGTCTAGCCAGTCATCCTCAGTAGGGGGAGAGGGCCAGCACCAGGCTCCAAATACTGCCTGGAATGGCTGCTACTATATTTTTGTAGAATCCTGTCCAGTTCATCCAAAACTGGACAGATCACATTGTCCCCTACCAGATTCTCATTTTATCTCGTTTCACTGTGTTTTTCTTCTGAGCTGCTTGAGATTTTTTCCAGCACTAGTTGGCATCCTGCTCGTGCCCTTGTGAACATCTACTTTTCACACAAGCTTTATTTCTGTGGCTGACCACAATAGCTTCCTGAAACAATGCTTCTTCCCAGATAGTGATGCAATCCAAGGTCTCAGCATGGCTCCAAGCAGCTGCGTGAGATATGTTGTGCAGCCTCTGGAGCGTTAGTGTGCTTGTATCACCAGACTAATGATATACTGGCATCCAGAAACAAATGGGTAAAAATCTGACTCTGCCACCTTCTAAAGGAACCTGTATAGTAGTGTGACTCTTAAAAATATGTATATATACAGTTGACTTAAGTACATCAGAAGACTCTGATTCTTAACACAAGTTTTCAGTGGACTCATTCTAGGGCTTGTCTACACTAGGAGAGATTGGCTGGTATAGTTTTACTAGTATAGCTATACCAGCAAAACGCTGTAGTGTGGATGCACTGATATCAGTATAAAAGTGATTTTACCAGTGTAGTTTATGCTAGTTCGGGAAATCAAATTAAATATACTAGTGGAACTGTATGTACAGTAGGATTTTTACAGACATAGCTTTGTTGGTTTAAAAACAAAAATCCCACCCCTAACTGACATAGTAAAATCTTTAAGGTTAGACCAGGCCCTATGTTTTGGTCTGCACTCCATTTGATATGTGGTTAAGACGGAAGAACTTAGAGAGGAGTTAAATGTTCAGAAAAGAAAGCCCTGATCCAGTTGCCTCATGCACAGAAAGTGAGTAGAAGTTTAGTAAATAGGGCCCTTAGGGAACTGGTTTCTATGCTTTCTGGTAGTTAATGGTTTGTTTATATTGAAAGCAATAATTATCTGTATTCCCTTGGTGCACTCTTTTTCTTTGTGCAGTAGTGGATTTGAAAACTGAAGTGAATGTGAGAATATGAAGTAAAAAAGCTGTCATTGTCTATATATAGTATGTTCTATGATTAGTGATTGACTATTAGGAATATTGTTTGTTAATATCTGGTATAGGCTGTCTCTCGGAACACAAGGCCTTCTACAATATTGTACTCTGGATTTTACCAATTCCCACAGAGACGTCTTGGAAGCTACATTCTAAATAGTGGCAATGGCGACAGCTTCTGTTGTGTTAGCTGATGTATTTAAAGACATTCTGTTTTACTAACCTGTATCTTTAAAGATAAGTGAGAACATGTTCTCAGAAGAAGCAGCTTCTGATGCAATGATGATCAGCTCTAGCATGGCTCTTATGAGTACACTGATGGCAAAGTTCAATGGATTTTTTGTGTGTATAGGAGAAATGTAAGCTTAATACAGCATAACCCATAGGCCGTGTGTTTGATTATGCCCTGTTTCTTCATATCCAATATCTAATTGATTCAATCGGTGGGCAACTTTGTATTTTTTAAGTAGGAGAGGAAGGGGATAGTTAAACATAGATATTATGACTAAAGTTGATAAACTGTCTTCAGATATCATATACTCGGTTGTGCTGAATAGTTGAAACACTTTTGTTTTAGACATCTGCCTGTTTGACTAGTCATCAAAAATTAGGTTATTTTACATTAGGTTAAAATAAGTCCATTGTTGGTCAATAAGTATTTCTGTGTCCACTGTTTTATTAAAGGTGAATGTCTTAACCTGCATTTTACCCTAAAAACCTAGCTGACAATCCTGAGACCTCCTAGTTTGCATCACCCAAGAGGACACAATAGGCAGCACAAATAGTACCCATAGACCATAAATCTAGAAGTTGCATAGTCTCTCTGTTCCCAACTAATCTCAGCTGTGTAAAAGTTCATTAAAAAAAAAAAATCTATTTTGTATGTCCACTTAAATTGTGAGCCCACAGACTAATCTGGATACCTACTAATTAGCAAACAGCTAAACAAGAAGTGCTTCCCAAAGGAACTTAGAGATGCTTTCTGACATAGTGATGAAATTCAGAAAACTCATTGTCTTGGGGAAACATTGACATAGACTATGGCTTATATAATAGCCCAACATATTTTGTCTAAACTCTGCACCTTAGGTTTCATATAGGTAATCTCCGAGAGCATGCCAGCCAGTCATGCCCTGGGCTAGTTCATCAGATAGGATGTGTACACAGGAAAGAGAAACAAGTTATTTCTTCCCTGCCACCAACTTCCTCCTCCAATCTAAAATAAAAACTGTATCCATTATACAAACAAGGGGAAATCATGAGTCAGCCCTCCAAATTTCTGCACCACGCTAAATTCCCAAATATACTTATAGAAGACTCTCCTCAACCAAGAGTCTAAGGCATAGAAGAATTCGTGGAGCACTATAGCCACTCTGGGGTATCGCTGGTAGAGACACTTCCACCAAAGCACCCTTTCTCACTCCACCACATAAACCAGTTACCATGTTCATGGATAAACTGCAACAGGAAAAATAGGAAGAAAATTAGTTTCGGTTGTGAGAGAAACTGTCTGATACAACAAACTTAGAGCCCCAGAATTACTGCAAACGTATGCCACTGCCATGAAGAAGGCAAAGAAAGCTTGCCTATCCTCTACCAAGTAGACAGCAAAGTCATGTTCTGCAGGAATTTTCTGAAGCATAATTCTTTTCATAAACCTTCTACTGAGCATGGAGATACCACTTCTCTCACTTATCTCTTAAGAATTTGGTCCATTCACACAAGTAGAAATCATGGGAGTAATGATGGCACTTGGGGTCACCACCTGTGGGTCTTCCTTGATAGTGAATTTAGAGAACACATGGGAGCTCTACTAATAGAACGTAAAAATGGCCCTACTGGGTCAGACCAGTGGTCCATCTAGCCCAGTGTTTTGTTCTGATACTGGCCACTGCCAGAAGCTTAGAAGGCAATGAACAAAATAGGGCAATCCTCAGAGGATCCATACCCTTGTTGTCTGGTCCTGATATCTGGCAGTCAGAGGCCTAGACACACCCAGAGCATAGAGTTGCATCCCTGACCATCATGGTAACAGCCATTGGTGGACCTGTCATCCATGAATTTATCTAATTCTTTTTTTAATCCAGTTATAGTTTTGACTTTCACAACATCCCTGGCAGCAAGTTCCACAGGTTGACTGTGAGTTGTGTGAAGAGTACTTCCTTTTTGTTTGTTTTAAACCTGCTACCTGTTAATTTCATTGGGTGACCCCTGGTTCTTGTGTTATGTGAAGGGTTAAATAACAGTTCCTTATTCTTTGTCCATACCATTCATGATTTTACAGACCCCTATCATATCCCCCCTTGTCGACTCTTTTCCAAGCAGAATAGTCCCAGTCTTTTTAATCTCTCCTTATATGGAAACTGTTGCACACACTTAATCATTTTTGTTGCCATTCTATGAACCTTTTCCATTTCTAATGTATCTTTTTTGAATTGGGGTGACCAGAACTGCAAGCAGTGTTCAAGGTGTGGACACACCTTGGATTTATATACATTATATTTTCTGTCTTATTATCTATTCCTTTCCTAATGCTGTAGTTTTTAACATTGTTAGCTTTTTGACTGCTACTGCATGTTGAACAGATGTTTTCAGAGAACTATGCAGAATGACTCAAAGATTTCTTTCTTGATCAATAGGTTGCCCACATCTCCTTTTGTGGAGGATGTATTTCCAACCTCAGAACTACAGAAACAGTTATTCAGTGTTAGGCACCTCCTCCACCCCCATACTACTGCTTAGTGTCTAACTTCCCTTTTCTAAGCCAGCTAATCAGGAAATTAGCAAATCTATTTTCCCGACAGATTTCAGACTGAAAAACAGAAACATGTTTTTTCAAATATGAAGTTTTAAGTTATACTTGAAAATATGAATGTGCAAAAGCATAATTTACATGGGCAGAATGGGTAACTGTATCTAAACAGCAATTTGCATATTGATGCTCACACCTTGCAACATAAGTGTGTATGCTAATTTTCACATGCAGTTCACGTAACCACATTTGGAAAAGTTGTCTTGTATGATGTCTCTGAAATGCAGGTCCACAAAAACAACTTGCATATGCATGTTTGAGTCAGATTTAAGGTAACAAAAGACAGTTCAGGTTGCCTCAACTCATTTCAACGAGGTACATATTGTACCATGTTCAGAGGCTTCTGAAATCCCGAGGTAGTTGGAAGGAAGGAAGGGATGTCAATTTTTGCATTTCTTTTCAGACAAGAGTCCCCCAACGCTGAAATAACTTCATTAATTCCCGGCAAAAACCTTGCATAAAGCAAATCTCAAATATATTGCCCATCTAAATTCTTCTTCTGTAGCTGGAAACTTTTAAAGTCCTGGTTCATATTTTGTTTTGCTAACAAAACAGGAAAGAGTACACGAGGCATCCGTCATTGCGGCTTTCTTTCATTAGAGACACTGTGCAATAGTTAACATCTAAGAATTTTTTGAAGTTGTTTTTACACACGCAGTAGTTGCCTTAAAACTATTTTTCCATTCTTCACACCTGTCTCCTACTGCTTTAGGATTCAAGTCAGACCTGCCATTAAAAATGTGAAACCTGTAGAACGCCTAAGGCTACGTGTACACAACACAGTTTTTAGCGACACGACTGTGCCGCTACAGCCATACCACTAAAACACAGGCAGTGTAGCTGCTGTTTGCTGGCAGGAGAAAGCTCTACTGCTGACAAAAAAAACTTCCACCCTCAATAAGCGGTATTAGCCTGCTGACAAAACGCCGTTTACACTGGTGTTTGTTATCAGGAAAACTTTTGTCTTTTGGGGACGGGGGTGTGGTTTTCTTAACACCTCAGAACAACAAAAGTTTTGTCTTTCACTTGTCAGTGTAGACAAAGCCCAGCAGTTGGAGCATAAGAGGTGAAACACAAGTCTGTATTATTAAGAAACAGATTAATTGTATTTTTTCTCTTATACCCGAAGGATAAACCTTTTTGAGTGCTTCTGCTAAAATTTAACTCCATCTGGCCAAAGTCTGTTGGAAAATAATTAAAAACTTTATATTTGTGCTTTATGTAAAAAGAGAGTTTGAAGAATTAAGGCCTTAGGTAAAATTTTCATTAGTGACAGAGGCACTTAGAGCCTCTTAAAAGATTTAGGCTCCTAAATCATTAAGACTCTTTTGAAAATGTTACCCCTTGTCTGTATTAAAATTTGCACCAGTTTTACCAAAAGCGTGATTTACACCAATGAAAAACTAGGCACACTCAATGCAATTTAATCTGTTTTAGGTTAATTAAATTTAAATGTAATCAATTTAAGACAAATTGATATAAACCTGATTTGAATTGGATTAAGATTATCCACAATGCACTGGTTTAACTAAATCAATTTTTCACTCAATTTGTGGTTAAACCAGAACAACTCTGATTCTAGAAAAGGCCTAAATACTTATAAAGTTTTTCATTTGATTGAGCGGTATACAGAATAGTATTTTTGAAAACTGTGGAGCTGCTGTAGAAAAGGAGAAAACAAATATAATATCAGTAAGATGCCACACTTCTAAAATAGCAGTGGCTGGATATGACTTTGAGAGGAAGAAGAAAGGAACTGGGAGAACAGAAACATTTTTGGAGGGAGGAAGCACCTTTGGATAGTTGGACAACACAAAATGAGAAGGTTTCATGGTGGTGTGTTCCACAATGCTGGATCCAATAGAACAGCAGCATGATTTCCTGTCAACTTCAGAAGGAATTGTGTGATTGTAAAAAAGAGACTTTCAATTTCAATATTGGACTTTAATCTGAAATTGTTTCACCTACCAATGTTGCAAATAGCACCTCAGATTACTAAATTTGGAGTTTGAAGGAAGAAAAATTCCTGTCTCATTTCTTTGTTCGTTTGTCAGCAACTTGGACATGATCTTCACTTTTATACCAGCTGTAGCTCCGCAGACTTGAATAGAGCTATGCTGGCTGACACCAGCTCAAGAGCTAGTTCTTGGCGTATAATGGACATTTTCATTCTCTTCCTGTAGTCAGTCAGTCTTTTGTTTTTGTGTGAATGTTTCATGTAGCAACTGGAATGAAAAAACATTATAAAAAAGGAAACTATTGTGAAGCTGCAGAGATTAACAGGGTGATTTAGCAACTGGTGTAATAGATGAAATTATTTTAACTCTGTTTTTAGAAAATGTCTAGTTTTCAAATTGATAATGTCCATCTCAAAGGTGTTTAGTAAGAGCCATTAGTACAAGTTCCACTGGTAGGTAGACCTTGATATAATCAGGATCCAAAGCCATTAGGATCTATGACTTTAAAAGTGGGACCGCTGATTTTTAAACTGCTCCTTTATAGCCACCAACTATAAGGCATACAGGGCAGGCATAATGTGATCATGGTAGTTGAAGCCACATAGCGACTGTGACGCAACATTCTGAAGAAACTGTGGGTGAAGAAGTAGCCACAATGAGAGGACTGACAAGGGATTTACAGTAAACCAGGTTTGTCACTAGAGTCTAGGGTCGCCAGACAGCAAGTGTGACAAATCAGGACGGGGGTGGAGGGTAATAGGAGCCTATATAAGAAAAAGACCCAAAAATTGGGACTGTCCCTGTAAAATCAGGACATCTGATCATCCTATTAGAGACTGTGTTGCTGTTATGAGGTCATCAAGTGATTAAGATGCAGATTGCACAACCAAAAACCACACTTTTTTACAGTGTCAGATATGTTTCATGCTTCCATGGGCAGGCCATAGGGTTGCCAGCCCTCCCGGTTTTGCCAGAAGTTTCCTGGAATCCCGCCCTGTCTCCTGGAGGGTACTGAAGACAAACTGGGAGATTTTAGGTGCTGAAAGTCTGGTGGCGCAGCAAGGCTAAGGCCTGCCCTATCCCGCTCCCCAAAGTGACTGGCATGTCCCTGCTGCGGGGGGGGACACCTGCGGCGCAGGCAGCACACGAAGCCCCTTGCGTCTCCCCAGCCCCCGGAGCTGCTGCCAGACACACCAGCCGCTTCTGGGAGCGGCGTGGGACCAGGGCAGCTAGAGAGCCTGCCTTGGCCCTGCTGCTCGGGAGCCGCCCAAGGTAAATGCCTCCTGGCTGGAGCTTGCACCCCACACCCTCTTCAGCTCCCCAACCTCCTGCCCAAGGCTCAGCCTGGAGCCCCCTCCCACACTCTGAACCCCTCGTCCCCACCTCCCAGACCAGAGCCCACACCTCCTCCCACACCCCAACCCTCTGCACAAGCCCGGTGAAAGTGAGTGAGGGTGGGAGAGAGTGAGAGATGGAGGGAGGCGGGGTGGAGTAGGTGGGGCCTAAGGAAAGGGTCAGAGCAAGGGTGTTTGGGTTTGTGTGATTAGAGAGTTGGCAGCCCTAGGCCAGGCCATGTTCAAAAGTGAAACCAAGATTCTTAACTTGGTTAAACCTCTCTGAAAAACAAGTAGGGGTAGCAAAAGGAGAAGGGAGCACCTCAGGCAGGCAATCACAACTTCATCAAGCACTTGATAGGAAGACTATAATGTATAAAGTTGGCAATATTATTCAAGCATTCCTGCAGAGCAAAGACTGAACTTGAAGGGACCAAGGGGATTAATATGTATATAGGATAGGAGGGGAGAGTAGGCAGAACCTTTAACAATGTACTTCTGGTCCATTGATTTGATAAATTAGCAAAATACAAGTTTCATTATGTTCTTCAAAACCATATTTAGGATTCTATTTTTATCCTTACAATATACAACAGGCTCTCTAATTGATACCAGGGGCATCTTTTTAAATATAACATTTATCATAAGCTGTGGTAAAGTAAATGTGAATACATAGAAGGTGGTGGTTTTTCTATGCCTTCTTTTGCATTTCTTTAACATTTTATTTTGAGAATGTTTCATTTTCAACAGATTTTACTATGCTCTTACTATAGTACTATATTTGAAATAATGCCTTTTAAACATACACAAATATGCTTATCTTGGAAACACAGCTGTTGCGCATGTGCAACAACTTTCAGAAGTGTTTCAAATGCTTTTCATCCATAGAATTAGTACATCTGTGATACATTATGAAGCATACTTTGTACATAATCACATTGACGTGATAGATTGAAGTTTATTGAGTCAACAGTTTTTAAAAGGCAGTAAATGCAGATTGACATGAGACAACCCTGAACAACTTGCTGGTAAAAAACAATAATATGCATTTAATAAATTTCCATAAATATATGTTAATGCTGTTCTCAGCTCCCAGTCACATTAATGACTTGTTTTTAAATTGTTGTTGAAAACACTCAGTTAAAATATTGTTAAGGCTTTTATTTTTATGAGCTTGTGCCAAATCAGAGTTAGAGATGAAATGGTTTTCTTAAACTGCCCCATTGTGTCGACATTGGGTGACTTCTTACCCTCTCCCCAATTTTTTTATATGTAGAGTTTTGTATTAAAACTATATAAAATATAGAACCACCATTTTAAGGAAGGATCAGGCTCAACTTTGAACTTCTTGGCTTGTCCATTCTTAAATCGAACCTTAATACTATTTTAACAAGAGGTTCTTTTTATGTACATACTACAGCTGTAAACTAAGATTTTTTTTCTCTAGTTTATTCAGTTAGGGCCAGATTCTGCTATCCATACACATGTTAAGTGATTCCTTGCTACAGAAGTAAACCACTAATTTAATTAATTATGGAGAAAGATATTTCTTATTGTCAATAAGGCTGGCAGATTGGGTTGTTAACGTGCAAGCTAAACACTCAGAGTCCTTTATAGTGGCTCTAATAACAAAATGATTGTGATCGTTACATTTATTTTCTAAAACATTTGTGCAGAACAGATAAATAATAATGGTGTTTAAAGAGAAGGTTCAAAGCTAATTTTGTTATGACTGATGCACGTAACAAAATCCCTAGTTTTCAACAACGGTCTAAACAAAGTGAAAAATGCTCTAATGATGAAATTTTCTTGAGAAAAGGCATTTACTAGTTTACCCTGTGAATGTAAACCATGAAATTCATAAGAGTTATGCTGCAATGTATTTTTAAATAACTAAGTTGTATGCTGATTCTTTTTATACTGTGGATAATTATGGAGGCAGAGGCTGAATTTTTTGAGTTGCTAAATAAATAGGGAAACAGATGCCCAGTGCTTATGTTAAAGTTATTTTCAAATAAACTGTGTTGCCAAGAAACTATTCAATAATATGGCTCAGCTCCAAACTCAACCTCAGGAAAGGAAATTACTTTGGCCTTGGGTACATCACTTAACCTCTCTGTGGCTCAGTTTTTGCATCTGGAAAGGAGGGAATAGTAGTTTGCCATCTCACAGGTATAGGTCTGATTTGACACGAGTAATTGGACCTGGATGAGGCCTTATTTGTTAGGAGACAGGATTTGGGAGTTAGATGGATCAGCAGGCTAGAAACAGAATGTCTGAACCAGCTAAGATAAGGAGGAATACCCAGGGAACCATTTACAACGGACAACTTAATAATGGATAAGGTAAGCCTGGAACATAAAATGAGGTAAAAAGTAAGTAGTGCATGGACAGTGCCTGCTGTATAAGGATTGGTTCTTTCAAAGTGACGAAGCCAGTCCTAAAACGTATGATGCAGTGCAAATGGGTAAATTTAAATAAAAGAAGAGGAGGTTTGCTGGGTAACTGGATGTGTGCCCTATATCCACCCTGACACTTGAGTCTGATCAGCTCAGCGCAGCTTTGCTGTACTCCTGATAAAGGAAGTTAAGTGATGAGACTGGAGTTGAACTGAGTTCTTGGGGAACCCAGTGGAGGAGGTCTTGGGGGAACCCCAAAATAGTAGTGGCATGGCTTGGATCTGCTCATCTTGAGTATGTAATGTATACACCCCTTAGTTTGGGGGTCATAAGCTAGCTTTTAAGGCAATGGCATTAAAAGGGTTTAAGAATTTAAATATGAAGAAATAAGAACCATGCTGGAGAATGGGTTAAATTTAAGGGCGGCCCCTGTGAACTGCCCAGAGAAATATTATGAGGAGACTACAGCCGAGTGAAAAAGGAACTCCAGAGCATGGTATTAGATGATTTTTAAAAGTACTTGCCGAAGCATGGCAGAAGTCCATTAAATACCATACATAAATAAATGGCAGAGCACAGCAAAGGTCTGTTGAGTGCCTCTAAAATTTTCGAGAAGCAGCACCCATTGGCAGCCGTAGGAAAAAAATAGTACCTAGATGGAAGTCTCTAGATTTGCAATGTATAAATAATAGTATGTATTTTATTAGGTCAAAATTAACTTCTAGGAAATATAGGAGTGTATTTGGGGTCATGGGAATGAGGTTCCACTGCACACATTTTTTTGCAGGGACAGACAACTTGGATTTTTTTAAGTGCCCTAAAAAAATGGAAGTTTCTCCACAAGTCCCCTTTCATCAATAACATAGTTTGAATTGTTTTTCTCTTCTGCTGATGCTTATATGGATTTCTTGCTCAAGGGAGAGTGGACTGGCCTGAGAACACCAACACCCAAATGTGCTTGTGCCCCCACACTCCTACCAGTCATTTCAGCACAGGATTGAGGCAAGGCCAGCCAGGAGAGGCTTAAGGAGAGAAGAACTGCTTTGTTCCCCAGAACCAGTAGAGGGATCTTGGGAAGTGAAAACAGGTCCTTGCCCAAACCTGTGTGGAATCCTTGCACTACTGCCTCTGTTTGTTGGTTGTTCATAGGGTATGGATGGGGACACCACCTTCCTGATACAGAACAGTGCTTCCTTTAATCCACATATGGATTTGGAGGTGGTGTGCATGTCCATATGCTGCTAGATATTCTCTGAACTGTACAGCTATGTGTAGGTGTTGGAAAGAAGTGGGCTGCTTGCATACCCTGTGGAATGAAAGAATGGGCCTGTTGGCCAGTTTTCAGTTGCTCCCCAGCCCCAGGTACAATCTGTTCCTTCTTGCCCTGTCTATGCTCCCATTGTTTGCTAGTTCCATTCAGAGATCCCAAGAAAAGGGTCCCCCCAGCTCCAAACTCAACTAATAGCAGCTCTGCTACTGATAAATACCCTCCACTGAAAAATATGCATGTAAGTTTCCACCGGAGCAGTGCATAAGTGATGTTGCCATGCTAGTGCATGAGCCAGGAAGTGTAACAGGCCATCAACAAAACAGTGAAATTGACTATATACAAAGTGCTGACAAATACACAAAATAAACTGAGAAAATAGCATGCACACACACACACGTGTGTGTGTGTGTGTATATATATATATATATATATACCGATATCATCGACAAGGTAGTCAGACTGAGTATCAACGGTAGTCAGAACTAACCAGCGGGCCACATACGCAGACATACAACCAGCGACAAGTACCTGGCGTCCGCACAGTCACATGGAAACCACGTGAGGAGGAAGGAAGACACAAATTCCAGTATCACAAAGGATAAGATCGGTCCTGAAGAGCCAGTCAGTGGGAAGACAAGAACCATGCCATCAACGATACGCCCTGCCGGTCATCAGATACCGCCTCGCGTATAGTGGCTGCCCAAGGAGGGACATGAAGCTGTCGATGTGAAGGACGCCGGAAGCTCCTCACAAATGCACGGAGGTTTCCACCTGCCAAGTCCAACACCCAGAGACTGTTACCAGCGGGCGGAAAGGAAAGGGGCTCCGAAGAGGGCCCCGGGGGCGGCTCCTGGGGGGTTTTTTGGATAGGGGGGGGCCCGGGTTATTCAACACAAGAGGGGCACACGTCTTGGACGAAACCGCGGACATCCAGGAGTACATCAGTAGATGCCCCCAAGATGGAGCTGGCTGAAGAGAATCCTGAGCAGCATGCAGACATGAGGAGGAGACCAAGCAGAGAAGTGCCATGCCAAGAAAGACCCTGCAGGGCTGATACCATCGACGAATAGCTGAGAGTAGGACAGACATTGGAAATCCACCAGTGCTGGAAAGGTGCTGACTAAAGACCAGCACGAGGCACTGATCATCAGCAACAGGAACACGGCACTGAGCACCAGATCCATTGAAGGCAGGGTTAACCGCACAGAGAGGACAAGGTGCAGACTGTGCAGAGCACGGCTCAGACAACAGTCCAACACACTAGTGGCAGGATGTAAGATGCGAGGCAGGAACCGACATACACTGAACGGCACACCACAGTGGCTGGCATTGTTACAGGAACATCTGCACAGCATATGGCCTAGGGACCCTCCAGACCAGATGGAGATTTCCACAAAAAGGTGTTGGAGAATAGCAGGGCAAGATTCTGTGGGACATCCAGATCCAGGACAAGGAGGTACGGCCAAATCAACCAGAAATCGTGGGGTATAGACAAGGAGCAGAAGACAGCGTGGGATAGATATAGCAGTGCCAAGTGACAGCAACGATCAGAAGAAGGAATATGAGAAGCTGGAGAAGTACAGGCTGAAAGAGAACTAGAGAGCAGTTGTGGAAAGTGAAGGCCAAAGGTCCCAGTGTGGTGGAGCACTCGGGGCGTGACTCCTAAGCTGAGTGGAGTGGCTTCCTAACAGATCCAGGAACAACATCAGAGCTCTCTGTCCAGAATAGTGCAGTGCTAGGAACAGCTAAGATACTGCGCAGAACCCTCAAACTCCCAGGCCTCTGGTAGAGGACCGAGGTTGAGGAAGACACATACCACCCATAGGGGTGAGAGGGGAATTTTTTTTATATATATATAAATAATTATAATAATAATAATATAAATATATATATATATATATAAAAATAATAATAATAATAATAATATCATTTGACTTCTTTCAGTTTTAGAAATTTAGGTGTTACTTGCAACTCTAAAAAAAAAACAACTCGTGAACGTTTTCAACCTACACTATTCCTTTAAGACTAGTGTACGTAATGTAAACTTCTCCCTTGATTAAAAATAAGTTACTAGGACATATAGTTAGACACCACTTTAATTTAACTTTAAAATCTTAATATTTTGTCTTTGTTCAGTCTGTGCTTCTTAATTTCTGTTTCAGCAACTTGAATGGTGCTTTCTTCAGGGACATATGAAACAATGATTTCTTCATTGAATGAATCATTTTAAGGAGTAGCTTGAATTTTCTGCTTCTGTTTGATGAGTCTCATATATAATCATATGGTAGTTTATTCAGGTATAGGGAAAAAAGTCACATCTTATTAAAAATTTGTCTTCTGAATTTTTTGTCCATATTCTTTAGAACTTTCTCAAAAGCAGTCTGTACTGAAGTGGTTGTACTCTAGTCAGTAATTAAGGGTTTCTTAACACCGACAGGAACTTTCTTACAGTTTGTAGTCCCAGAGATGGTAGTTGGTGAACAAGAGAACAGGAGCTGGGTTGATGATACCACCTTCCCTAAATATAATTTATATAAAGAAGTCTGCACTTTTAAAAGACATGTTGCTAATTTCTTCCCATTCTTTCTCCTCAGTATTTTAGATGTTCAGTAGCCTCAGACATTCAACTTCATATTAAAATAGTTACTTTCCTGAAAATGCCAGTGGGCTTCTAGTGGGACTTCAGCTTGCTGCAATACTTTAAGCCTATAGCGTCTCTCTAGGCAGTCCATAACAAGAGGATATGTTGTGGGCTCAAACTTGTTGGCAAATAGATTAGGTGATTCAATGATCCACTGTAAGTCCCCCAGTCCATAGACACAAATATCTCGTATGTAATGACCTGTAAAGATAAAATGTAAATATATTAACAATTCCAAGCTGACTGAAATACAGAAGGTACACGAAGTGGAGAATAGTGAATTAGATGTTTTTTAAAAATACTTTAAGGTGCTGCTAACATTAATGACAAATAGATACGTCTGCTTATGAAGCACTGTTGAAATAAATATAAAGAATATTACTGTTTTGTTACTTATAAAAACAAGGAGCTACATACTGACTATTGATTTTAGACAAAGGAGTGTACATTGTACCCAGACTTGCTGCTTCAGTGACACATTACAGTGCTTCATGTTGCTCACTTGACCTGTTGGTGGTCTGATCCCATGGTCTCCTCTGGGTTACAACAATTCATTCATCTTGTTTTGTCCTATCCCCAAATTTTCTCTACGCTTAGTTTATGGCAGTTTCAGGTTTAAAGTCAGGTAGGTGATTGAATGCTCAGCCAGGGTCAAACTGCTCTTTAGACATCACTATATTTCCGCGTTTTTTGCCTGTATTGCTGGACTGCACATGGGCCAGCCCTGAGTTACCTTGTGGGCACATGCACACTCACTTGCTGAGTGTGCGTATTTGTCAAATGGATGTCAGGTAAATCTGTTCTCTTCTGTTTAAGATGACCTACTAAGGTTAGTGCACTGGATACATGTTCATTTAATAGGTGGGAATTATGTGAGTGTGCAGTGGCTTGTAAAAACACTAATTGTTTAAGCTTTAATGCTACTGAAATGTTAAATGTGTGGAACTCAGTCATTAACTCAATTATAGAACTATCTTCTTAGTTGGGGGTTAAAAGAACAATTTAGTAAATAGGTACTGTAATAGTCTGCAGTATTCTAAGATACTGAAAGATATTTGGACTGGATATAAGAGTAATTTAGTATGGTTGCTTTTATTTGATACTTTAAAAAAATAAAATATTCATGACAGACATTTCATGGATAATTATGAAACATACGAATTATTCTGCAATGGATGTTAGAGCAAGTGCATCAATTTATCTGAGAGTGGTATTTCATAAATACAGTGTTTTGAAAGGGCTTAGTTCTGTTTTCAGTTATCACAGTACCTTTGCAGCCATTATGTGCAACTCCTTCTTGATCTTTCCATTTAATAGCTCGTATATTTCCTTCCCACTGTGCATTTGGTGTAGCAGCTGGAGCATCTAAAAAAAACAAACCAAAGCTAAAGACAGTTATTTTCTGTAACACAAATAATTTTGATTGTCTTTGAAGCTGTCTTTTAAAAGTATTGCCCCATTGTTTCTTCATTTTACAGATATTTAAAATGACAGATGGGTTTGCCCAATTTATTGCTGCATTAGAACAAGTAGTCTATACAGGGGGTTAGGGGACATGCTTAAAAGCTGCATTTTTCTAGCCCAGTAACGAGTGGTCTGCACTGCCATTTGAGAGACTTGTTATACTTCAAGATTCCTTCTTTTATTTCCCACACCATCAGGGGATGTGGACACTGCAGCACATCCGCTGTGGATGGAGGCGATAACCTCTGCAGCTGATATACAGTGGCATCACTGGGTTCCAAAGGGAACCTCATCACCCTCCTGGGCTGAAATGTTGTAATAATGTGGGACAAGGAAGCAATTCATGGTATAAATAACATGCATCTTACCATTTAAACGATTCAGTGTGACCCAGTAGTGCTCATCTGGACTGTATGTGTCCCTTGACCATTCAAGCAAATCTTTTGCACGTACGTCGGTCAGTGTAAACTCCACAAACTTTCTAGTGAGTACATAGTAAGCACTACCAAAATATATAGTTAAGTTATGTGGAGGATCATCTTTCATATCCTTGGTTGGATACACGTAGGATGTTCCTGAATGTACATATTCTTTGTAACTAAGATGCGTCCTATGTTTCATATGAGGAGGTTGGACCACCCCAGGCGTAATATTTTTGTCATTCCATTTACTTTTGATGTACTGTATAATTTCTTTGTTTGTTTTGATGGGATAATCTTGGCCACACAGATTAATAACATAATTCCATTGAGTTTTGGCATTAACTAAATCCTTCATACAATTAATATCCGCTTGTAACCTTGAAAATCCTGCATAAACAACATTTTCTCTTTTTGATGAAATAAAAATGTTTTCAAAGCAGTTAACTAGGTTTTCCACTGCAGTTTTGTAATCCTGTGGTGACTTTTCATCTATGTGTATGCAGTAAACATTCTGAGGCAGATAAATGGCTCTGAGTAGCTTCACAAACATTTCTAACTCCTTGTGAATTGTGATGATGTATGCCAAGGAGAAGTTTCCTTCTTCTTCAGATAGTGGTCTTGTTATAAAATGCAGACTCTTCAAGACTGTAGAGCAATTGCATGGAGTCCATATGCAGTCAGGCATTTCAGGTTGGTGAATAATCTGACACCAATTTCCAATTTGAGGTGCAGCACTTTTCCCCTCAAAAAGCGCTGAACAAAGCTCATCTGGATAAACACCGCATTCTGCTGTATCTGGGAAGGATTTTTGTTCACTTGGTACCTTAGAAAATGTGTTTCTTACATAGATAAAAGTGAGGATGAAAATACAGAGGCCAATGCACACTAAAAATCCTGATTTTGTTGCATCAAGTTGGTTCATTTTTTGCTCTCTAGAAACTTTCTTCTGACCATAGTTCAATTAAACATAGTTCAAATTACCTAAAAGGGGGGGAAAATAGTGTTTTAATTTCTTTAACATGATGAAACAATTATGCATCTGTAGATGCAGAAATTATATTCTTAGTATTGCATAGAAGTGCTAAATTTCACAAGCACCAATATGGGAAGGCAGTTAGGAGTAAGTGTCACATTCTAAAATAAGCTTTTTAACTTTGTTCCCCCACCCTGTGTTCACTCTTATTGACAATAAGGAGCTGAACATATCCGCTGTTGCATTCTCTGCAGATTCCCATTATTACTTACATTAGCTGTATTTTTTGTTTTTTTTCTCCTGTCAGCCCAAGAGTTATTAAATATTTTAATCTCTTTTGACAGCCGATATTAAATGGATGCTCCTCTGATAGGAGTAGATAGGACATACCAGATTTGTTTTGACAATACTAAAGCTCACATCTCTCTCTCTGATATGTTTAGCTGTAGAAAAACTACTAAAATAAGAGCCAGAGATCACAATATGATCCACAAAGGTATCTCTATACCTTTGTTACCATCATTATAATAAAAAGTGAGCCATAGTTCATTTGTTTTTTGTCTGTAACGTCTTTAAATTAGTGCTTTTGAATAAACAACCTGAAAACACAATGCATTTTCTTGTTTGTAGCTTACTTAAATCTATCCTTAAAAGACAGTAGCTGTAATTTACTTTCTGACATGTATAGATCAGTCAATTCAGTTCTGTTACAGCAAAATTGTTTAGAATTTCATGTTTTATATGTGAAAATATATATTTTTACAGATCCCTCAGATCATAAGCATGACATTACAGCAGTCCAATCTCCCAAGTCATTAGTCCTTATCCTTGAAGTATTTGGCATAGGATATATACTTCCCTAGAAAAGAAAAGACATTCAATGACATTGATAGTCTGATAAATATTATTTTAGGACTTCTAACAGTTTTACTTGTAATTGTACAGACAATTCATGCTTTCTACTGCTTTATGTAATATTTTTTAACCTTTATTTAAATTAACTGCTTATAGCAAAATATTGATATTTCACACACAAATATAGCATATTTTGCATCTGTCAACATCACTTGATATCAGAATTTATCATTAGTCTCATGAGCAAAGAAAATCAATTCAGTTTATTAATTTAGATCTTTCCATAGCTATTTCTTACAATCTTAAGATTTCATGCTTTTGTTAAAACAAAAGTTTCTCGTTCCTTTCAAATAGAAGATCAAATAAAGTAATTTTGTTTTCAAGTTTCTAAAGCATTACAAACAGAGGATAACACAACTCAACACAAATCAAAGTTGAAAATTGGAGATCTTCTATAACATATAATCTTTAAATCTTATTAGATTTTTGGCAAATAATGTATTTATCATATTGTCCTTACTAGAGAGCACAGGATTTCAAGCTGGAAGAATGGCTTATTTTTCCTGTTCAGCATATTAATCCATTTTCTGGAACACTAGATGGAAGATTCATCCATTTTGCTTCTATGCCCTAACTGTGCGTCAGTCAGCAGTACTCTTCAGTATGCACTGAACACGCAGACCTAAGAACAACATTAGGAAATCAGCTCCCAGAAGAATATTTTCTTAGTGGCTCATAAGGGATATGTTTACTTTGTAAACATATATCTGGAAGCATGCTTTTAAGTGAGTCCGTTGCATCTCTTGAAGCTGAACAGTTCAGCACTCACATCAGCATCAACCTTTTCATGTTGTGGAGAAAGCAAGAGGAGAAGAATGTCTTTGAAAGACAGACACAAGCGTTTTCACAGCAGAAATGAAATGTGACAGGCACTGGGAGTGTAGCCTGCTGCCAGCTGACTAACAGATCCAAGAATAGGTTACTATAATGGACATTGTGCACCCAGTAGGACGGGTTATGGGGCGGAAGATTTGCTACAGTAGAGTGGTCCTGGCTTTGTCTTAAAGCCAGAATAACTGTTTTATAATGAATGAATGATTAAACAGAGAACAGAGAGGTCACTTTGAATTAGTGAATGGTGAGATCTCTAGGGCATGTGTCACATGGGACATTCACTGTGCTGGACATCAGCATAAGTGTTGCATTGAAGAACAGGAAATGCAAAGTTATTAAAAGGTATTGAAAATCCACTAGCATGTAATTTTATAGGACTGCTATCTATATACTTTAGATCCAGATTAGGAAATGCAACATCTCTGCAGGAGGAGGAATTTTTTTCTTGAAATATTATTTAATGGATAGATTTAAAAACTGAGGCGTTACTGAGGAATCAAACTCTAGTCTATTACTTATATTTAAACTGTCTTTAAAACAGTCAAACCCATAAATAGCATCCTGTAGAGCAGTGTTTCTCAAACTGGGACCGCCGCTTGTATGGGGAAAGCCCCTGGCGGGCCGAGGCAGTTTGTTTACCTGCCCCGTCCGCAGGTCCAGCCGATTACGGCTCCCACTGGCCACGGTTCGCCACTGCAGGCCAATGGGAGATGCTGGAAGCGGCGGACAATACATCCCTCAGCGTGTGCCAGTTCCAGCAGCTCCTATTGACCTGGAGCAGCCTGGCTCCCAGTGGGAGCTGCGATCGGCCGGACGTGTGGACGGGGCAGGTAAACCAGCCCGGCCCACCAGGGGCTTTCCCTGCACAAGCGGTGGCCTCAGTTTGAGAAACACTGCTCTAGGGAGGTTTACATGAGATTATTAAGATTTGCCTTGGGTTTTTCTGTAGTGCTTAGCACTGTAGTAGCTAAGCATTATAAAGAGCTTTGTTTTTTTATATAGTATCATAAATATATACAGCACTTCACAAACATCTAAGAAGAGAAGATTTCTTCCCCAATGTATATTTCTTAAACATTTTAGGAATATGCATAATATTTTAACCTCAAATGTAAAAAACAAACATAAATAGTGAAAAATCCACTTTAACATTTTTTTCATGGAATCTGTTTTATTTATTGTAGCACTAACTGGCCTCAGTCAGGATTGGGAACCTTGTGTGCTAGGTGTGGTACAGAGCAAAAAAAAAAAAAAAAAAAGCCCTAGTCCACAGAGTTTACAGTCTAAGAAAGATAAAATGCATGGAAGTATTGGGAGTAGGAAGGAGACAAGAGAACAATAACAAGAATATACATAATTTTTACACAGGATATATAAATATCAAAAGTCTCTGCTAGCAGTCTACCTAGATGCCTTTGACTTGACAGTGTCCCCTTAGTGAAGGTGACTGTATTAAGTTTAAAATAATAGTGATGATGTCAGTGGTTTATTTTCACTATAATCTCATTTTTCTTGTGCCAGTTTTTACTTAATTTTTTGTGAAGGTACTGCAAACTTCCTTCAATATGCTTACATTTAAAGGCAAGTAAAGCATTATGATCAGGTCGAAATTCTCTCCTTTCTGCACAATGCTTGAATTGGCAAGCATTGTGTGGAAATACAGCATTCCATAAAACCCATCATGGGGCTAAAACACAAGCCCTCCACAGTCACTGTACCAGCCTGAAAGCTGTTGCTTTTTCTATGCCTGTCAATAGGAAGTTTGGGCCACTGGATATATGAATATCCTGTAGCCCCTATCTGACCTTCCAGGCAATATATTGAGCCAATATGGAGAGCTTCCTGCAAAACCTGTCTGCCCATACCTCCGTCTGCCCTCAAAGGAGCAGTGTGTATGGAGGACCATTGCTCAAGCCCTCTGTACGTTGGTGAACTTGAACTTGCTAAACAAAAACATGTTTTACTAAAACAAAAATATCTACAAGTATTCATCATAAGCAAAGAGTTATCATGGTTATATACCTGATACTCAGAGTACCTTGTTACATTATGGCCAGTACTTTCAAACTTAGGTACGTGTGTGTCTTGATTCAGAGATGCTGAAGTCAATGATTATTTCGGGTGCTTGGCACCTCTGTTTGGTATAAATTTTAAGTGCTGAATTCAGGCACTCAATTGAAATTTTTGGTTAATATGTTAAAATTCCAAGGTTTGTATGTGGTGACTTTTGTGGATAGTATGTGGGGAGCGGAACTATTGGGGTAAGGTAAAATTCAAACATCTTAATTTGAGAAAGTTAGCTAAAAAGCAAAGTGAATTTCTCACAAAACGTTACCTGCAGACATACGTCCACATACCAGTCAGTTCAGTGAATCAAAACCCCATTATGTAGCTTCTGGTATATTTCATTGCTTATTTACAAAACTAAATTCAGATCAGTTAAAACAATTTTGCTTGTTAGCGTCTCTCCCTGCCCTCATATTCTGGGCCAATGAGTGTATCACTAAATCAGCTACTGCATATGCACTTGTGTATTTCTTTAAAGTTAAAGTTTAGTTAAACTTCAGTTCACACATCTTCATAATTCAGTAAATCAAATGCCTTTAGAAGAGAAAATATTTTATTATAAAGAAAGTAAGGGGTTAAAAAGCACGTACGCTTCATTTTAAAGTTTGTTTTTGGGTTGTTTGTTATCTGATTAAAGAGAGAGTTATACAACAGGTGGTGGTAGAATTATATAGGGAAGTGAGCAATAAAATTCTAAAAAATGTTACAAGCTCCAAGCGTACATTCTGAAAGAAAGTAATAGTAGTGAATGTCACTTTATTGTATTCTTACTTCTTACAACTGTTTTTTAAATAAATTGTTATGGGCCTTATGCTACACTCAGTGAGGTAAATGAAAATTTTGCTAGATTGGAGCCCCAGTAAATAGTTTCTTTGGAATTAAAATCCTTTTGACACTAAAAGATGAATACTGGATCCGTACTGACTAGAACACCAACCAGGTTTATGAAGGCTAATGTCTTAGCTGTTTTCTTCGTTGGTTTACTGCACAAAATTTTTGAGCACTGCAGTTTAATGCAAATGCTATTACAGAAGCTGTAAAACACTTGGGTAATGCAGTTGTAAGAAAATGAGCTGTTTGCTAGAAACCTTAAATTGCAGTTACAAGATCTTGAATTTTATAAAGATTTTAATGCTTTGATTTTTATGTATAATGACCTTTCTTCATAAATATACATAACAGGAACTGTATTTTTCAGACAAAAGTAATATATTGAAAAACACTTTTAAAACTAAGTGCAACGCTTTGGTCAAAATTAAAGCATTCTTTATAGTTCTCTTAAAGGATTTTGCAATAAATAAATCTTAAAATCCAGCTTATGGAAACTCACCTTGTACAAGAGAAGCTAGACATTTGCAGCAGAATTTAATAAAGAAATCTCATGTGTAATCCATTGTCCTTCAGGGAAAATTCAGGCTAAAGTCTTTCATTTTGTTCCTTATGTGGAAACGTCATGTGAAATCAGTTAAATATTAACATGAAATGTTTTCATTTACTGGTTAGTTCACTTAACTGCATAATATATTTGTTCTGCAGTAGCCCCTTTAATATTCAGAGGCAGCAATGTCCTCTAATGTAATAATGAAAGAAAGCTTCAGCTTCTGCGGATTTGTTTTGTCATTGCTCTGACGCAGCCTTTTAAGGAAGTCAAAACCAGTCTGAGATCTGCAGAAACTACATTTTAGCTGATTATAAATAGTATTCTATGTCTTTAACCTTTGGGTTGCTATCACAGCACTATGAACGATCTGGAAAAAATCTTATGCTTTTCTTAACTCTTTGTCTGCTGAAACTTTCCAATTTAAGCAGACAACAGTATAGTGGAGGGGTGTGTTTGGATTTCCATAGCAGCTTGAAGTTTAAAAACAAAACAAAAATCCAGGAAGAGACACTTGCCTTTCTTTGTGTTCTCCTAATCTAAATATTTCCCTTCTGCTTTTATAAAATTTAACATTTGTTTAAATAAGTAAAAAGAGAATAGATAAGCCCAGTAGGAGCTGAGGAGGAGAGAACTGCTTTTGTGTTTTGTGTATTTCCAGTCTAAAAATAGTATGTGTGAGTAGGTCTACAGCTGCCCTTTTGTCACTTTGATTGAACAAAAAGTCTGTTGGTCAGAAATAAGTACAGAAATGGCCTAGAAATACCTTAAGGAGCTGCTGCAGGCACTCCAAAAATGAAAGGCTCTGACTTCAAAGGAAACTCTGTATACAGAGTTGCAGCATAGGGTCCTTAATAACCAATAGCACTATTGTTTTAGATGCTGTAATGTATTAATTGTCACATCTCTGTAGTGCATATTGTATGTGCTGGATGACCTTTTCTTTCATGACTGAAATAAGGTTGATATTTTATCTCTAATTCATGTGCATAGGGCTTCATAAAAGGATCCTATGGAAAGGAACTGCAGAATTCAGATAGTATTCTAAATCATGTTTCTGTCATTTGTTTTTGCTGTTTCTCTTGTTCCCTCCTCCCAGAATTTAATCATTTTGCCATCCAGTTAATTTTGCTGAACAACCTTCTTGATTAACAGTTTGGAAGAATTATATGTTGAGACTTTTGTGGTATATTTGATCCTGTACATAATATAAATGACAGGTGTCAGCCTCCTTGAGAGAGAGACTGACAGTCAGTCTTGCCAAAGTTCTTGGTCTTTGAAGTACTGTTTTGTTTTGACCTAGAATTGAAGGTTGTGTACCCTGTGCAGAGCTGGGGGGCTCCTTTGCAAGATTGACACGTTTTTCTCACAATACAGATGAATTCAGGCAGGCTGGCTCAGCACAGTATTCTTGGAGGGAGTGTTCCACTGGTTGTCACTGTTGGGTAATATGTTTAGTCCTAGGATTGACAAGTAAAGACAACCATTCCAAAGACAATTCTTCTCCCTAGAAGTTTTTTCAACAGGAAGAAGTTAAACTTATTCAGATATATTTTCAGATTTCAGCAAAAGAGGTTGTACTTAGAATTAATTTGGAGGCCACTTCAGCCATCTGAGGGCCTGTACGGAAACGAGAGTATCTACTCCTGCGTGACTTAAGGTTACTGCAGAACCTGAAACATTCATCAGGCACTTATCAGCTAGCAGCCTACTAGCCAAAAGAGCCAATAAAAAATGTGAGGAAATGGGGACCCACCAGGCAGATCCAAGAGCAATATCCTAGTGAGAAACACACCCTGCTTCTTCCCAGCTGCCATGAAGAGGAAAATGCTGAGATTCTTACAGTGGTGTTGTCCGCAGACTATTCTTGAGGATCTCTTTTGCATCAGCCTCTGGATGACAAATTTGAAGCCTCTGCTCTTCCCCTAGTTGCTNATCTACCGAGATCTCCTGGCGAGCAAAGATCTTGGTAAGCTATCAAAATGCATCTCATTATGAATGTGTTGTTATTTCTCCCCCTACCCCCGCCACTTCACAGAATACATCATAAGGTTCTGTGGGGAAGGATTGACTACTCTGCCACTCTTCCTGACTCCTGCAAAAGTTAGGGGAAGGAATTAAGTGTATCATCTGCTCCTCCTCACCTTTTTTTTTTTTCTCCCCTGTGTATCTCCACTACTTGCCTCTTTTATAGAGCATACTTTTAACAAGCCTATTTGGGTATGTCTAAATAGCATTTTGGAGCAAATCAGGAGTGAACCTCCTAGGCCAGGTGGATATACTGGAATTCATGCTATAACTTTAAAAATAGCTGTGTAGACTGTGCTTTGAAGTTGCAGCTCAGACTGGAGTTCAGGCCCGGAAACCCACCCACTTCATTAGACTTCAGACTTGAGCCCAAGCTTCAGCACCAGCCACAACTTCAACGTGCTGTGCATAAACTGTTTTTAGAGCACTAGCAAGAGCCTTGCTAGGCCAAGTTTGTCAACCCAGGCTGGGAGGCTTGGGCCAAAAGACTGTGTAGATAAACCCTTTAGGATTATGAAGAGTAACTGTGAAACCGACAAGAGTCTTGTTGATTTCACTTTGTGGATGTTTAGGAAAACTGAACAGAAACAAGGGACCAAAGCTGTCCTCTTCAGACAGCAGTGTATTAGTTCACAGTTGGAGGGTTGTTTTGCAACTTTAAAGAACTAGAAACTCTGGAGGAAGGTTTAAATTCTACAAATGAATAGCTTAAAATGTCTTTTCTCTTCTTCCCTCGTTACCCTTTTTCTTTCACCTCCATCCTGCCTCTACTTCCCCACGCACTGAGGAAAATGAAATTTTTCAATACTTGAATTACTGTTCTAATGAATAGTCTTTTGAAGTGGGATCTTTACATACTGGCCTCCAAAAAGTATTTTTAGCTAGTTGTCATTCATCTTCTGAAACACCATGTTAATGCATAAGCTTGTGATTGGCTGGCACATGAACGATGGTTTGGCCTCAGGTCTAATAAAACACTAGTCAATCCTTCCTTCTAAATTCTTGCTCTGTTTAGAGCAGCGGTGGGCAAACTACGGGCCACAGGTCGCGTCCGGCCTGTCAGACCTTTTAATCCAGCCCTTGAGCTCCTGCTGGGGAACAGGGTCAGGGGCTTGCCCCGCTCCTCACGTGCCGTGGCTCCATGCAGCTCCTGAAGCAGCAGCATGTCCCTCCTCCAGCTCCTATGCATATGGGCAAACAGGGGGCTATGCGGGGAGTTGCGAGGGCGGCGCCTGTGGACGGGGCAATGCGCAGAGCCATCTGGCCACGCCTCCGCATAGGATCCTGAGGGAGGACATACCTCTTCTCGCATCCCAACTCCTTACCCCAGCCCGGAGCCCACTCCCACACCCTGAACTCATTTCTGGCCCCAGCCCAGAGCCCGCACCCGCCTCTGGAGCCCATCTGCACGCCAACCCCCAATTGCGTAAGCATTCATGGCCTGCCATACAATTTCCATACCAAGATGTGGCCCTCAGGCCAAAAAGTTTGCCCAGCCCTGGTTTAGAGGGTGGCTGGTGTGTGTGTGTGTGGGAACGGGGGACAGTAGGAGTATGAAGATATGTAGATTCCTTGATAGAGAATTCCAGCCCTTTTTATATGTTTTCAACAATCAAATGTACATAAATTTAGGGGGGAAAAAAACAACAACCTAATCTGGCTTTTATGTCTTTAGGCTTAGAGTTCCACATTTGTTTTAAAAGACACTGAATAAACAATAACACAGAGATGCCAAGCTTTAAATGCATAAAGCCAAATTTGTTAATAGGTATAAAAGGTACATTTGTATCTGTTATTACCGTAACTCCTAGGAGCCCCAGTCTTAGACCAGGAACCCGCTGTGCTAGCCACTGTACAAACACAGAACAAGAACATGATTCTTACCTCAAATATCTTGTAGTCTAAGCAGTTGAGGTACAAACCCTGATTTTGTTATGTGGCAGAAAGAGAAGATTTTAGTATAATGAAAACTTTAAAAAAATATTCGTATTAAAAGGCTGTATTTTTCTTATGTAAATTTTTTGATATCAATGCAATCAGCTTAATTGTAATTTAAAAAGATTTTCATTTATTATAAAAGCTATTCTTTTTATACTTTAAGTTCTGGCTACCTTGTGAAATCAGAGTTTGTGGGTAGCTAGTTGTATCTTCTATACCTGTTGAACAATTATTTGAATTGTATAGGTATCTGACCTTCAGAATCTGAAATTACCTTTTTGGTAGTAAAGTGTGTGTGTATCTACGTATCTGTAAAGTCAGATTCTGAAGACTTTTGGATCCCTATTGCTCCCACAGTTCAAATAATTGTTTAAATGTAACCATCTTAGATCAGGTAACTTCACAAATATATAATTTGACTAAAACAATGTAGACACCTTTTATAATGAGAGAGCGCACTTACACAAATGGAACTAAAACTTGCTCATTTGCATGCCTATTTTCTGCTCATATTCAGTGTCCTACCTTTCAGCAGTTATAGCTTGAATCACATAAACAGAATTGACTAGCTGCTTTTTTATCCATGGGAATTTCCTTCAGTTTTTCTCTGATTTGTGAGTGTCTTCTCTGCAAGATGTTTCAACAGGAAAAGAGAGGCAAAGGCAACAGTTAAGCCTGTTCAGTAGCTGTGTAAACAGTTTCAGTTTCGTCATATAGATAGGTTGTATGAAGGCATTACTGTTCTGAAACAACGCTCTTAACAGGAAACCTAATAGTTCACCTTTCAGTGTGATCTGTTGTAATCTCCCCTTCAACCACTTCCTTATCCACCTTTCAAAGTTCTCAGATTAATCCCCATCTTCTCCAATGTAACTGATAATTTCCCACGTGGAACTGTATCAGATGCCTTAGTGAATTCCAGGTAGATTAGATCTACTGCATTTCTCTTGGTCTAAAAAATCAGTTATCTTTTCAAAGAAAGCGATCAGATTGGCCTGGCATGATCTATCTTTTGTAAAACTACCGTATATACTCGTTCATAAGCTGAATTTTTTTAATAAAAAGGGAAGCACCAGCGAAGGGGGTCGGCTTATGAGCGGGTATAGAAAGGGAGACGTGGGACACAGCCCTTCCCTCCAACAGAGGGAGCAAGGAGAGGCAGCAGAGCCAGAAGGGAAGAGGCGGGGCCAGAGTCTCTCCACTTCTGGCCATGCTGTTCTCCCTCCAGCCTCTGAAGCAGCTGCATCCTCGGGGCTGGTAGGCTGCAGGCCTGCCACCTGGTCTCACCCCCCAGAGCAGGCTGTGGCCATGCTGCCCGGGCCACCGGAGCACACTGTGGCCATGCCGCATGGCTCAGCCCACTGGAACATGTTGCAGCTGTGCCACATGGTCTGGGCAGCCGGGGCATGCTGCCCAGCCTGCCGGAGCAGCTCCAGCCAGGCCAGAGACATCCTCCCCTGGCCCTCCTCAGATAAGATGGGATGGGGAGAGTTTGGGGGTCCCGGGGTAGGGGTGGGGTCATGTGGGGGGTGGTCAGGGGTTACTTCCTAACTCCCAGCTTCTCCCCTTCCCCCCAAAAAAACATTTCCCCACCAGTTCCTGTCCCAGCCAGTCAGAGTAAGCAGGTGGCGCACCAGGACACTTTATTTACTTAGGTTTAGGTAAACAAACCATCTCAGCCCGCCAGCGGCTTATACTGATGGCCTGGGAGCCAAAGTTTGCTGACCCTGAATTATAGGGTCGGCTTATGAAGGGGTTATAAAATTTTTCCATTTTACTTATTCATCTCAGCTTATAAACGAACTGGCGTATGATCGAGTATATACAGTATGTTGTATTTTATCCCAATTACTGTGTACCTCTATGTTGCTAACTACTTTCTCTTTCAAAATTTGTCCTAAGCCCTTGCATACAATTGAGATCAAACTAATAGCTCACTTTTTTTTCTTTCTTAAAAATAGGAACTATATTAACAATTCTCCAATCATAGGGTACAACCTCCAAGTTTACAGATTCATTAAAAATCCTTGCTATTGGGCTTGCAATTTCATGTGCCAGTTCCTTTAATATTATTAGATGGACATTATCTGGGTCCCTAGTTTAGTCCCGTTGAACTGTTTAAATTTGACTTCTACCTTGGATGTGGTAATTTCTACCTCTATATTCTTGTTCCCATTAGTCACCATATCACTCCCTCTAAGCTCTTCATTAGCCTTATTAAAAACTGAGGCAAAGTATTTGTTTAGGTGTTGAGCCATGCCTAGATTATCTTTAATCTGCACCCCATCCTCAGTGCTTAGCAGTCCCACTTCCTCTTTCCTTGTTTTCTTTTTATTTATATGGCTATAGAACCTTTTGCTATTGGTTTTAATTCCATTTGCAATGTCCAGCTCTGCTTGTCTTTTGGCAGTTCTCACTTTATTCCTAACTTTCTGACCTCCAAGAGGTAGTTTTCCTTGCTGATCCATCCCATCTTTTAATTCCTTGTAGGCTTTCTGCTTTTCCTCACTCATGTGTTTGGGATTTTTGCTCATCCAGGTTGGTCTGCAGCCCTTCCTATGAACTGTTTCCCCTTGCTTGGGGTGCAGGCTTTAGATAGTTTCTGCAATTTTGATTTAAAGTAATTCCAAGCCTTCTCCACATTCAGATCATTGAGTTCTTCAGTCCAGTCCACTTCTCTAACTCGTTCCCTTAATTTTTTAAAGGTAGCCCTTTTGAAATCAAGGACCCTAGTTGCAGATCTGTTTTTGTTTATCCTTCCATTTAGTTTAAACTGAATTAGCTCAAGATCACTCAAACCAAGATTGTCCCCTATAACCAGTTCTTCTGTTAGGTCCTCACGACTCACCAATACCAAATCTAAAGTGGCATCACCTCCTGTTGATTCAGTGACTATTTGGTGAAGAAATCTGTCATCTATCACATCCAGGAAAATCTGGGCTCTCCTATTATTAGTAGCACTTGTCCACCAATCTCTATCTGGGAAGTTAAAGGCTGTTATAATCACACAGTTCTCAGTAATATTTATTTAATTAAATACATTAAAGAGGTCTCTCTCCATATCCAAATTAGATCCTGGGGAGTCTGTAGCATACTTCAAGCACTAGCCCAAGGGAACCTCTAGTTGCTTTCTTCCCTAAAGTGATTTTGGCTCAAACAGACTCTCTCTCTTATCCATTCCATCACTTCTAATTTCTTTACAATCTACCTCATCATTAATATACAGTGCTACTCCATCACCTTTGCTTTTATTTCTGTCTTTCCTGAACAGCACATACCCTTCAATACCTGTATTGCAGTCATGAGTACTATTCCATCGTGTTTCTGTTATCCCTATATCTGGTTTCACTTCCTGTACCAGTAGTTCTAGTTCCTCCCTTTTGTTACCCAGGCTCCTTGCATTTGTGTGCAAACATTTTAATTGTTGATGCTTGGCTTTGCCCATTTTCCTCACCCAATTGGGTGTATCCTTCTACTACCAGTATCACCTACCTGACTGTTAGCTTCATTGGTATTGGCACTATCCTTCCTCTTAATGTCCATTTTCCTACTCACTGTTCTTCTGTTCTCCATTGTGGTATCTTTTCTTACTTGATTTTCCTCCCTTTCAATGTTAAAATCTAATGTGGAGATTACATGAGCATCTCCCAATCATTTCCCCCAAGTTTCTAGTTTAAAGCTCTTTTAATTAGTTGTGCCATCCCATGAGAACCGTCCCCTGTCCATGAATGCCTCCCAGTAATCAAACATACCAAAGTCCCCCTTATAGCACCACTGCCTGAGCCATCTGTTGATCATCACAATCTTGTCTCACTTTCGTTTTCCTCCTCTGAGGACAGGTGGAATCCCACTTCCTTATTTTTTTTAATTCCTAACTTTAACATTTTAGCCGATCTGTTATGAAACATCATTCTTTTGTAGCACAGAGGGCAATAATCAGAAGAAAAAACTTTGTGAGGCTGTAGGCCCAGTGACACTGCCAACTTAAAAAACTATGCAATGTTCCTATTCAAAACTACAAATAACAAACTGCTCCTGGTGGAGCAATAGAGAAAGATGGAGTCTGTTTTTCCATTTAAACAGCAGCACACTGCATACAAAGTGCAATCTCTCAAACTGTCCTCACTGTACCATATCTTGGAAGGGTTTGGTCTCTGTAACGTAACCGGAGCTGGTTGCTTGTTCAGATTTTTCACATTTTGCCTGCCAGCAAATTTAGTGGTTATAATTGCAAAGTTAAAGGCACAAACAGTAACTTAATCACTGAAAAATATTAGGGGAGAAAAGCTTTTTAAAGGATCTTCTAATGTCATGAGGTACTATATTAGTAAGGTACTGGGAGATGTTGGCGTGACAAGGTTGGGGTCATGGAGATGCATGTATTGGTTGCAGTAAACTCTGAACAGAAAATTATTCTATCTTTTGTCCTGGGGCATGACCAAAAGGACTCCTATTTTATGTTAGGTCAGTGCAGATTTTGCTTACTGGCATCTGTCACAATCTGTGAACCTTAATTTTGCTGAAGAGTAATTTGGCTGCTGTCATGGAAAGAAGACCTCTGTCCTCATGAATGGGAACAAGACTCTAATAGTTCAGGTGTCTCCCTTGCCTTCTTTCTCGGTAGCTTCTAGTTATTTGTAATTTTAAAGCACTTTTTGCGTTATTTTCCAGATGGAATCTTGATTTGCGATGAACAAAAGGCAGAAATTAAGGCAATATTGTGTATGTATGCCTCATTTAATTACAGTTGGTGTCTCTCTCGAATAATTTTTGATGGAGAAAATTTCAACATGTATGAATGTCTTTTTTTAAAGTTTAATGGATTACAGGGTTGTTTTGATGATCATCTGAGAGCAGTACTTGCAAAAACAACAGTTCATTCTTGTGCAAGGGTATCTGTGTTTGATTCTGTACTTAATAAACCTCTAACCGGACCTGATTGTCTTTTTACAGGACTTTTACTGACTCAAGGGGAAGATTTTTAGTAACCTCCATGTATTCCCCACTTAGTACAAAAACATATTTGTCTTGACTGTCAAGCTTTCTGGTGTCCCGGCTCACAAATAGCCAAGAGTATAACAAGTTGGTGATGTTGTATTATCTTATCCACCAGCAGCTGAAATATGAAATAGGTAGTAGCAGCAGAACTAGTGAGACATCTGTCTTACTAACAAAGTGGTTTTCAGTACATGTCTTTCTAGCCCTTACTTTTTCCTTCAAAGTTTCTTTTCCTTCTGTGTTAGGATTAGTTTTCTGAACCATATGCCCCCCACCTTTGTAATTATGGAAGGGAGAGATTATATCTCAACAGAAAAATTAAACAGACTTCAGTCAAAATACTGCATAAATGTTCTTATAAACTGATGGAGGGGGGAATGTCTAATAGACTAACAGTTGATGCCCGCTGAAATAAATAAATAACCTAGCCAGTTAAAGGATTTGAATGGAAAAGAAAAAAGCAGAAAATTGGGATATAGCAGTATGGGCAGGGTAATATCTTCCACGCCAGCAGAAAACATTTAATCTTACAAAAAATGCAAAGGCCGAATTTGATAGTGAGAGATTAGATAAGGAAGTTCCACTAACAGTTGTTGTTTATGTAAAAAATGTGTCTGCCAAATGATAGTGGATACACACGATGAAACATTGTTCTTAGAGTATATGTAAGCTTGAGAGGATTAGATTTTTATTGGTAAATGTCAGTAAACATTGATTTCACCATGCACGCACAAACCAACGAAAAAATATTTGTCAATAACAGAAATTTACAGATAGGCAAAGTAAGAAAAATGCTGCTTGAGAACTTTTTAGAGTTTGATTTCATGATATTTACTTTGTAAATTTTGACATGTGATGTTGACAGTTTGTGTTTTAACATTTATAAAGCTTTTCTTTTTTGAATCTGTGTCTACTGTCATTAAATTTGTTTGACCCCCCTCTCCCATATTTCCTGCAACTGTGAAAATTTTTAAAAATTAAAAATCAGTAAATTTAAAAAAATACTTTAAAACGTAAATGTCAGTATTATCCTTTGAAATTGTTTTTTGCCAGCCCTAAGTGTCATTGTGGATCTCACTGTAGATTCAAATACGCCTCATGAACACAAGACCAGATTTTTTTCAGAATAGTAGTAGAGGCTTTTTCTGTTGGACCATATGAACTGGAACCATAAACTGACTGAATGTTAAATCTCACCAAATGATGATGAGGATGGATTGATCCTTGTATCCACTCATTAAACTCCACACCTGAACATAGCTATTATATGAACAACATACCTGCATATCTCAATGTCTGTACTTTGACCCGTTAACCTTTTACCCCCAATCGGGGATACTGTAGATTATGTATTCCTTACGCTATCCGATTTTAAACAAAACTTCACACCCCTTAATAATCTGTACGTTATTCCCTGATAACCAGAAACTTCTACACTTAAACTTTGTACCGTTCACTTTTTTTTAAACATCATCTTAATAAAAATTTTAAATCTGTATGCCCCTGTATCACAAGGTGAAGCTCTTTGCCTTAGACACCTTGATAGCAGACTCTAAACCAACAGTATTTAAACCTGCCCACTGTGTGATGCTTTTATACCCTTAGCTGGCAGGGACAGCACATGCCTATTGTGCCTCGGGGAAGCACACATCCCTAACAATCTGCCATTCCTTCTTGTCTGACATCTGAAAATTGAGGACTCAAATTACGTGTACTTGAGCAATCCATAAAAGTCATGTCTGATCTGGAGAAGACATCCACCAAGTTAGAGCTGAGGAGACTATCCATGGCAAATGCCTCAGTAGCCTGATAGTATACCCCAATTCCAGTGGGGAGAAGAAATCCTCTAAAAGGCACCCGAGCCACTGGTAGTTGTGCCAGGATCTCAGAAACTGAACAGAACACCAGAACCCTTGGCATTGTCAGTGTTCGTGCCGAGTGCATCAGTACTTACTCTAGGACAAAGAAACCTGGAACGTATGCCATCTGCTTCAAGAAGTGCTGAGCAGCCAAGCTGCACCAAGCACAAGCACAGTTCTGAGCATGCAGTGGAATCATCTTGCAAGGAAGACTTAAAATATTCATCAACGTTGAGCCTAGGGACCCAGGTACTGACTGAAAAGAAAGTGGAGGAAATAGTGACACTGGTATCAGTCAAGATCAGCACCAGTACAGGCAGTGGCACCAATCGGCAGACCCTTCCTGGTAGAGAGAGAGAAGTTAGTAGAGAGACTCATTACCTTTCATATCTGCATCTGAGCAGACAGCAGCCCTGCATCCAATGGCACTGCTGTTCATGGACATATACTTCTCCTTGTTACCTCCAAGTTATACCTTCTCCCCTCTATCAAGAAGGAAACCTGTTCACATCAATCAGAAAAGGACCCTCTAGGGAGTTTGACACATCCCATGCCATGCACCAATGCAAGATTGACAATGGACTAGTCCATTGTCAATCTGGCCAGTACTCCAGTCATATTGGCCTTATGGAGGGGCCACCTTCCCATATGTCCATCTCAGGTTTCAAGGAAGAGGACAAAGTCTCTGGCATCAGCAGGTTCATTGGCCCTACCGAGCCCCTCACACATGAGCTAGAGGAAACTCCTTGTTTTAGGGCACAGGTGGTTCTGGAGACACTTCATTTGATCTTCCCACCAAAAGCATTTTCATCTTCTCCTGAGGAGACAGATCAGTCCCAACACTGTCTCAAAATGATTTTAAGGCCTTCCAGGATTTGCTTATGAGGATAACTGAAACCTTGGACATTGAGCCAATGGTGATCCAAGAGAACATGCATAAGCTGTTTGACATCCTCAGCACCATCAATAATTGCCCTTCCAATCAATCAGGACATAATAGACCCAGCAAAGGGGTTGTAGCACACTCCAGTCTTCTTTTCCCACCCCCTCAAAGTTAGTAGAAAACCACTACCAAGTTCCACCTAAAGGTTTTTAACAATTTTACATTCATCCAGGATCTTTATTAGTATTTATGGTTCAGAAAAAGACAGCTCATCTGACAGGACTCTGGAAGACAAGAACCCTGCAAAATTGGACCACACTGACACAGGTGTGAAAACCAGTTACTGACCCTACAGTAATTGTGACTCTTTGAAATGTTGTAGTCAGAGTAGATCCCATGACCCATCCTCTGTCCCTACTTTTCATGGTTCTCAGAAGTCACAGGCTTCCGATTGTGAGGGAAATGAGGAAGGGTCATGGTTGCTCAGCCATTTATGTCCTTGCATAGGAGCACAAGGTGACCACAGAGTGCGTGCATGGCCCCGACACACTGTTACTCAGAAAAGATTCGCAAGGCTACTTCAACATTTCAAAGATCCACTGTTATTGTAAAAGCAGCAGAGAATCCTGTGGCACCTTATAGACTAACAGATGTTTTGGAGTGTGAGCTTTCGTGGGTGAATACCCACTTTGTCAAGTAACTGTTCTTTCTGTGAATTAAGTTGAAAAATGCATGGAAGAAAACTTTGTACTTCCTGGAGATTAATTAGTAAATGTACATACAGGGCATTTGGGTTGTAAAGCAATGTATAAGTGCTTAGTAAGGAGTGCCATAGCTGAGAGGCAAGAGGAGGAAAACAGAAATTATATCAACTCTAATGTCTTGTACAAGTCCCACTGAGTGTTACTATCTTCATTATCCTCTCTTATCCACACCACAGCCTTTCAGAAAATTGCAGTTTTGATAGCTGTGCCATGTGGAAAGCAAATTGCCCATTAGATGGTACTGTCTCTCTGGAATAAACCCCTGAAAGGGTGACATCTTTATACTTCTTTCTTATCAATAGACAGAAGTGTTGCTTTCAAGTACAGTTCCACTTTAAAATATTACCCCATTGAGAGAGACAAATTTCAGAGCAAAATTGGCATAGTTTGAAATATTAGTTAAATACATTCACAGGCAACAAGTCAGCAGAAAAATGCCTGTGTGCTTTTGTTTTTTATGCTAGTTGAATTTGTAGGAAAAAAAGAGGTTGGTTTCCTCTTTAATAAATTATGCAAGAAAATTAGAATCTGGACCTGTTAGAAAAAGTCTACGACTGGGCCAGAAAATGTACAATGGTACCTCCGTTAAAATAGAAAAATAAAAAAAAAAGTCCAGGTAAGATTACTACTGGGAAGAGAGAAATAGTAGTGTAACTATGCAATTTCTGTACCTTTTTGCATGGAATAGGATTTTGTACGAATTCAGAAAGTTCTAGTACAATTGGAATATTTTTAGAATTTGCTATGCAGATTGATACAAATACATTCATTTCTTGTAAATGTAGTTATCTTAAGTGCATGGTTCACCATTAAGATTATCAATATTTATTATCCCTTTTAAGGGTTGTACTGTCTACAACAGACCAAAATACTGAAATTTTTCCTTCAGCTGACTTTGAATATAAATAGTTTAAGTGGGTAGCTAAATAGACATATTAGAACAAAAGTTTCAACGAAAGAATGTTGTTTAAATCTGTCCTAAAAACCATGGTGGCTATAGTTTAATAGCTACGTTTTATGGTTTCTTGTATTTTAGAAAATACTTCCGATCATCTACTTCGAAAGAGATTTTCTCCTTTGATTTAGCAGTTGAAAAAAGAGGGGAAAAGTATAATAAGAATTACCCATATTGTTGTAATGGAACAAAGGAATATTGCCAACTTTGTTTTCTAGTCTAGTTTCTATTATGGGAAAAGCAATTTATTGTGATTATGGTAAATGATGGAAATTTAGAAGTGATAAAACATTCATTAAAATAATCTCATTGTCCTATTAAGATAAGTTACTAGTTAGTACTATAGCATCACATTCCTTCCACTGTTGCTCTCTCGCTGTTGTTTTTTCCATTGGTATCCTTTGTGTTGAAGACTTTATTAATCCAGATTAAGAACGATTTCTATGTAAATTGCATTTACACACCAAGTGATGAAAACAGTCTTTGGACAGTAAGGTCAGAATCCAGAGGCAAATGACTTTTTGAAGGAAGCTGTGAGAGGGAGCCCCAACCTTTCATGGTGGTTACTGTGACACCAGTGCTAACTGTGTCACAGTAAGGCGATATGAATCAACCCCAATAGTGCTTACCGCTGGTTTGAGTCTACTTCCTGTATATTATCTGCACGCATGCAGTCGCCAGTTCTGCTGCTTCCAATTTCTTGCTCCTTCATTTTAGGTTTGCTGGAGGGGCAAGAAAATTAACTCCTGTTGTAGTAGATGATTAGTTCAATCTATGTGTCAGGCACCTTAAAAAAGAAAATTTAATTTCCTTGACTTTCCAAAGTATATTAATGCTGATGATGAAAAATGAAAAGAATTTTTGGTAATTACGTGTAATCCTAGACACATCCTTAACTGTACTTGAAAATAAGAGAGTCCATCTAATCAATTAATCATTTACATTTCTTGGAAATTGGAGAATGGACTCCTACCACAACTCTTTGTCATTAAGCACTGCCTTTTAACTTGGGAAATGTCTGGTCTCCCTTCTTGTGCCAAAAGCTAACTGAGTAATCTGTTTATGCTACAGCAAAGTTTTAACTTATCAAAACACTGAAACAAAATTCACTTCAAGATGTGGAGGGTGTGTGTGTGTTCTTAATTTGATACAGTAGTGAGCTGCCCTCCAAGTGATCTGTATAATGTCAGCCAGTTGCATAGTTTTGGCTTGGTGCTGATTGGAGATAGATTTACTACAGGTTTAAATTAAGCTAAAGCAATACATGGCACTCTTAAACCAATTTAAGTGTGCCCAGACAAGGGGGTGCACTGATTTAAACTAACTTTCTGAACTGATTTGACACAGAATGCTCACTTTTATTTTTAGCTTTCTCTCTCACAATGTGATTACTTACAAGAAGTACTCAAGGACTTTTTGTGTGGTAAAAACCCTAAAACCCATGTTCACTCTTTTTAAAGGTCTGTTAAAGGTGACCTGTAAAGTGCTTTAAAAATAAAAAAAAGTTTAAGCTCTGTTTTCTTCTTTGAGGTATGAAGGGAACTTGACATTTTGGTTTCTCTCTGGCCCATTAGAAATTCAGTTATTGTCTAGTTGTTGTTAGTTTTTGTGGAAAACATTACGAATCTCTGGAGACTAGTAGGATTCTGACACAGGTACCTAGAGAATTTTGGAGCAATAGACAGAAGAGGGATTTTTGGTTGCACTGTTGAAAACTATTCTTGTTTAACTCAAACACCTGACAAATGGAGGGTGTCTGAAAAATTCACCTTTGCTTAAGGGGAAAACATTATTAAAAAAAATCTTTTCAGCCCTCATTTATACCTCAGGAAAAAGCAAAATTAGTGCACAATCCTTTGCATGTCACCTTGATATGCATACATACTACTGGTCTAGATTAAGTTGGGTTTATATATGTGCAAATGTTTAACTTTCAGTATTGAACGAATATCAAGCACGAGGACTAATGGACATGCCTCCATTTTCCTAGTTGACAAGTATGAGGCAACCTGCACAGTTAGCTGCCGCAAAAATGGAATCGCACTGGGCTCCCATGCAGATACTTTACCTGAGGTGCTAACTGTAGTTTCATTCGTTAGTCACCCTCATGAGTTGAAGCACTTCTGTGCAAGACCATAGTATAATTCCATTTCTGCTGCAGCTTCTGATCAATGTCTAAAAGTAGAGAAATATACACAGAGAAAAATGGGGAGAGGAAATGAAAATGGAAAAGGCAGAAGGAAGGTTGGATAAGGATGTGGCAGTTCTTTGAGGATTGTTTAAATAAAAACTGCTGGATGGATCTTTGTTTAAAAAGTACATAAACGTCTGTTTCAGATTTTGAAAAGTTAAGTTTTGCTTCCTTTTTCTCTTTTAAAGTGTGGTGTTCCCTTTCAAGATGACGATGTGATTATACTTAATGGTAGTAAAGAAGATGTGGAAGTGCTGAAGAAAAGAATGGAGGAGAGAAGGCTTAAGAGTAAAGTGGGAAAGGTAATAGTTTTACAGAGACTTAAACATGCTAGGAAGTTGTGTGTGTGTGTAATGAGATCTTTTCTGAATAGATCTCATAGGTGAAAGTTCAACTTGTACAAACAGAAATTCTTCACTGGATCTCAGAATGAACCACATTCATTCTAAGCTATCCAGAATTTATTTCTTGCTGTTAAGTCTCTTTATTTCATGTTGGACCCACTGACCTGAATGCTTCAGTTTTATCCAGAACATTTTTTTTTAAAGTATTAGTTGTTTCTCTACAGCATTCTCCTGCAGCAATACAATGCATTTTAGGTGAAAAATGTTTTCATAGAATATCAGGGATGGAAGGGACCTCAGGAAGTCATCTAGTCCAACCCCCTGCTCAAAACAGGACCAATCCCTAGACATATTTTTACCCCAGTTCACTAAATGGCCCCCTCAGGGATTGAACTCACAACCCTGGGTATAGCAGGCCAATGCTCAAACCATTGATCGATCTCATTTTGATTTTCTGCATACTCTTCTGAAGTGTAGGGAATTTATTCAGTAATCCCCACTGTCTATTCCAGACTAAGTCCCAGAAAGATATTGTTATGCTTATAAGACCAACCGACATCAATTCAAGTGTATGGCGGCCATAATGTAAATGTCAATACAAATAATAATAAAGACAATTGGAAAATAATGCAGTAGAAATAAATATATTGAAACATACTTTGCAGCTATTCAACATAAAGACTAGTCCTAACTGATAGTCATGCATAAAAAAGTACGTCTCCCTCATCAGACACGGCGACTGGAAGAAAAATATTTCTCCTAGTCATCTGTATACATGGATAGTGTGTGCACCACTTTATAGTTCATTATTCTAGTCTGTTTTAAAAAGGATATCTAACATTGTTCAGGGTGGTGAGCCTCTAATAGACATTTATAGCCATGCCCATCTCAAGCTCTGGTATCATCAGATCTCACCAGCTAAATACTATCAGTCTTGACCAATATTTGGACCTAGTATTCTGGCAATTGGAGGTGAAGTTGGTGGCACTGTTTTTCTAAATTGGTACGGAACTAATCCATTTTCATAGTGCTGATGGAGATGCTGTCCTTTGGATTAGATATAAAACCAGGGTCCTAATCTCTTGTCATTGGACTTTGTGGCACTTTTCACAAGCATTGAGTTGTTACCTATGTCTGCTGACCAAAATACAGTTTTGGTAATTCTGCCCACTAAATGTTCCCCTACAGTTTCCGTTGAATATTGTGGTGGTCACTTCCTGCAGTAAATTGTGTAATGTTACTGCTTATGAATTTGAAAAGCTAGCCAATAAATGTCCAGACTGCTTTGGAAGTCCTTCAGGATTATGAAAGGAACAGTGTTGGGAATGAATAGATATTCACATGTGGTTAAGGGTCTAAAGTCAGCAGGACTTAATTTAGGGTGCTCTGCTTCCTTCCAAATATCCCTGTTTATTGTGGGTGTTTTTTTCGACCATAGTTTTAGTTTAAGCTCTTGTATTATTCATAATAGCTCCACCTTTTCTCTCTGCTCACCTCAGTAATTTATAATCTAGCAAATTAATCCGAGCGAAATTAACAAATCCATTGGTTTCTACATCAGATTAGCTACTACTTGAGTAGTTGCTCTGAAGCAAGGAAGTGACTAAATTTGGATTCAATATGTATACAAATTCAGGACTTTTCAGGAGAGTCATCTGTGGGTCAGTAGAGTCCAAGAATGAATCCAAATGAAAAGGTCCCATCAAAAGTCAAAATCCTTCTATAACCTTAACTACAGAACTGGTAGGATCCTCAATAATATGAACTGCTTTATGCTTGCTCCTCCTTGCACCTGTACCTCTCTCCTACCCTCAGTCCTAAACATTATCTCACCAACCTGCATATGTGCTAAGAATACCACCCAGCTTCCAGCTGACTCCTCCTCACCGTGTTTCATGAAATAGTCAAGAATCATAGTTGGCCTAATGAGTCTAAATTGCTGCAGCTGCTTACTTTGAAATAGTCCCAAGGTAGTTTTGCTTTTTCCAGCTGTTTCTGTTTTGAGTCTTCTTTCGTGTTCAAAAAGCTAACTAAAATACGTCAAAATTAATTCTCCAACCAGGGTAATAGGATTCCTTCTTCAGTGGTGTTCTGCAGGAAGCCAGACTTGTTATTTGGAAGGTGTTAATCAGTTATTCTGTGTGTCACTTATTCTCAGTTGCATTTGTTTTTATATTATGGTGAAGCCTATTTTAAGTGACCTTTTAGAGATGTTTTTTTAATAACACAGGAACAGAATTTTACTTGTTACATTTGAGAATCCTTTAGAACAGTTGTTTAAAACAGGTGGTTACCTATAAGATCTATAAAAGTTTCATTCTACAATATGTTTTATATTAATTTCTTAAACTCATGGTAGTCTCTTTATAAATAGTTTATTATTTCTTTTTAAAACCTATTACCATTTTAGTAACCCATATTTTACTAATTTGTAGTTGTTGCTACCTGCTTAAGCCATACGAAAGAAGAACACTTAATTTACTGGCACTAATTTTTACATTTAACTTATTCTCACTCAGTCTGAGTAATAACTTATGTTACAATCTAATTTTGGTCTTTGGTTGCTGTTCTTTTCTCCTGTGGGTAGAGTGCATCTTGGCTTATCCTGGTCAAACTGAATTAAAGTAGCATTTTATACAAGAAGTATTTAATATAAATAATGTGTGCTGTATTGCAGCTTCTCCTTGGTTCAGTGGGAAGCCTCCTTAGTCTTTGGAATTGTTGGGTAGCAACCATCCAAATATGGAAATTTGAATGAACAAAACTGTTATTTAGGTCTACATTTCAAGAAAAAGGCTTCCTTATCTAGCTTCCGAAATGAGAAGTTTCCTGTTAATTTGAGTTATTGAAATGGAGATGTGAAAGGGAGAAGCCTGTTTTATGCCAAGTTTTTTGTAGATATTCTGCATTGTTCAAGCCAAAAAAACCAACAAAACCACAAATATATCAGTAAATATAATTAGGGCTGCATCTTCTGTTCAACACCACCTCTACTTGGTTATCTGGTGTCAGTAACAATTTTGTGCCCCTGATTCACTGGAGAGCAGACAAGTGTGACAGGCTTGTTAGTTGGGCTGCTAAAGGAATACTCAGTGCTAAAACCTACCCTGAAAATGCAGTTTTGTTGTAATCTGTTAACTCTGATACACACATTCTGTCTGCTTATCGGATGAAGAACAAAAATGTGAAAGCCTCAACTGCTGTCAGGTGATCCATTGTCAGATTTAGTGTGCAGAGCTTCTCCATGAACAAGGACATGTTTCCTATACATCATCCCTTCTCTCTGCCTGTTCTGTGTTTGAAGCAGACAGGTTACTGAAATATACAAAAATTCTGCTTTCTGAAGCACTCAGATAGCATTCTTGTAAATTTCAGTGTCTTACCTCTCCATAACATAAAGATGGAGGCATAGTGAAAAGAAAGTGCTATTTACATCCACATACCTGCAAACAAAATCACACTAATTTATTTCTGGCTTTCTAAGAGTGGTTGTTAGCACCACCTTCTGGACAAGACTAAGAGCAGCATTTGCTATGTCCATTTTCCCCCTAATATTAAATCATACTTGTGACTCTATGTGAGTTCATAGATTTGGCAACATATTTTAAATGTTTACCTTCATTGGGATAGTCATTTTTTTGCAATGTTTGTAAATTTCTTCACTTTGTCAGCAAATCTTTAAACATCAAATATTCTCATTGTTTTTTTCTGATACTTTCATACAGTTTTTTAAATGTATTTTTACATATTCTAACACAGGCAGATTTTTTTATTTGAGCACATACAAGAGTGGGCTTTGAAAATCTTGCCAAGAGATGATATTGAAGTGATTTTTTTTCAGCCTTCTGAGAAATTAATTTTAACTGTTATACTAAGCTTTGTTTTTCAAGTGAGTATCCATATAAGAAGGAATGCCTTGATAAAACTGTAGAAAATATAAAGCAGCTAAACTCAATGAGAAGGTTAACTGAGAAAAATAAAGATTGAATTATATTATTTGTTTATGCTGAAATTTCTTTTGTTCAAAAATGCCATTATTCATTACAATTGTGTCCAGCTGTAGTATCTTACCGAATGGTTTCAGTGCTAGTCAGTAAGATTACTGAATAGCTGGTCATTTTACTAATTATTTTATTAGTCTTTGTATTTTTTAAAAAAGATGAAACCAAATAAGGAAAAAAAACTGCTTTTAGGCAGCTTAGTTTCAGCCTGTGTGTTTTTCTTTGAGATGCCGCCAAGCTAATCAACTATTATTTTCTATACTAAAATAGTAAGAAAAGCATAAAGTAATTGTGTGGAAAAACAAGTTCATTGTATAAAACACATAAGCATAGCAAAGGTACTTATATTTCTGTCACACACACACTTGGTTAGATATCTCATATGGAGATTCTAAATGTAACCTCAGTTTTCTGCTTATATTGTTTCAGAAATCAAAGAAATGTAAGGCCACAGAATTGGTCTCTCAACAAGACACCACTGAAGGTAACGTCACGGCTATAGTTTACATTTACCTTCTGAGTAATTTAACAAGCTCGTGCTTTAGCTTTTTTTTCTTCTGTAGATTCTCCAGGACCATCAGAAATAAAGACTGCAAAAGATGACATGAACACTAATTCTGGAGAAAGGAAACAGATTGTCTTCACAAAGGGTGCAGGTTGGTGTGTATGTTTCAGTTTAACTGGGAAAATTTTCATGAATCATTTTCCTGTGCTCATATATTTATAGAGATTCTTTGTTAGCTATTTGGGGCCAAATTTTCGACCAGGCTTTTACCCTGCCTCCCTCTGTGTGTGCTCAAATTGGCTAATATATACCCATGCAACCACGTGTTGCAAACATGTTTGAAAATTCTAATGTAAGCATATGCAGAGTGTTAAAGAATTTGTCCTTATAAAGCCCAGTAAGAGATAACAGTCTAACATTTGTGCACACATGGAGGTGTTAAAACTTTCCAAAGGCACAAGTGTGTGTGCAGAGTACATTCCAGTGTTAGCATGCGCACCTAGAAGCCTGGGTCTGACAATTGGGTCCTTAATATAATTCGTTTTTTCTTTCTACATGTCTGTTTTACCAATAGTATCGTAATCAGTTCCGCTTTGTGGTGTTAATACTATTATTTAGGAGTCAAAGAAGACTGAGAGGAAATAGTAAACAAACCATAAAAAGGTCAGCTATGCTAGAAGTAGTGTTTTTAAAAAAAAAACATAAAAAAAAAACCTTCCCAAAATAAATGATCCCATGAGGGATTTGTTCAATACATCATAGAAGAGGATTTAGTGTAAATTAAGATGGGATCATCTTATGGTTTTCATTACCAATTCCAGTTTTTATGGGATTTAACTTGGTAAAAATAAATATTCTTACCCATCTAAGTATGCAACCATTGGTAATGGTGGTGGGAGTTTCTAACATTTGCAGAAAATTTGTTGTCATTTCCCATTAAATCTGAAGAAGTAGTCTCTTTTGACATTCCTTTCAACTGAGACTTACCAGCTTTGGATCTTTTAATAACTTGATTGCTGTCCTGCTACATGTCAGTGAGAACACTGGAGAGTAACTTCAGGACATACCTAATGTATTCAGCAGCAGTCATGCAGTTAAGATTACACTTGGCTACCCATTAGTCCAGAGAGTATCAGTATGATTTTAGGTAATATATATGACAAAACTGAATGTCTGATATTGATTTTTTTTTTTTTTTTATCCAGAGCTATAAAAATGAGCACATTGTAAAGGTCAGAGTTTAGAAATGAGATTCAAAATCATGCAAGTTCAGAAAATGTTGTCTTCTCTTACTGTAAGAAAAAGTCATGTAATGTTTGATGAATCCAGAGAGAGTTCAGTGATGAGGAATATGCTTCTGTGTAGTATGCAGAGTATTTTCATTATAAGTGTGTGGACCCCTGCCTCTCCCCAAAGAACTACTGAGTTCTTCAGTTTAGAAATGATGATTCTTAAATTGATATTTTATCCTAAATGATTATTATTGCTAGTAGATCTCTAATAACATACTAACTCTAATCATGCTTGAAATAGAGCAAAGGAATAATTGCTTGACCCTTTTGAAATGACAGGTCATTAATTTATGTCTCTGCATAAATAGGTTGCATTAATGAACTGAAAAGAAAAATCCAGTGAGGGGGAAAGAAACCTAGGTAGGTTAGTATCAGAGGGGTAGCCGTCTTAGTCTGGATCTCTAAAAGCAGCAAAGAATCCTGTGGCACCGTATAGACTAACAGACGTTTTGGAGCATGAGCTTTCGTGGGTGAATACCCACTTTGTCAGATGCATCAGATGCGTCACCCACGAAAGCTCATGCTCCAAAACGTCTGTTAGTCTATAAGGTGCCACAGGATTCTTTGCTGCTCTTAGGTAGGTTAGGAGCAGGGTGGAAATTAATTTGCTGAATGCTGGGCCCTAAAATTTCCATGGATTTACAGGACCCATTTTGATTCTTTCATATATCTTGGTCGGTATCTTTGAGTTCTTGTTCCCCAAGGTGAGGATAAACCTCTTCATGGAGTTATTTTTCAGGGAAGGGATGGGTACTCCAAATCCACCTTTTGTTACTCCTCTCCAGTCAATTAAGAGGGCATTTTCCAAAATGAGAAGGCTAAGGTCCATGATTATTTAGGATTGTATGTGCAATTCCAATGATTGCATGCACAAATCAGGTAAATGTACATACAGATATGCTCCAAACTAGCAATACACATGCAGCTGTGCCTAATTTACACATAATGGCAGTAATTATGTGCAGTTTCTGCCAAACTTTTGTGTACACATTTTTTCCTTGTGGTCTAAAGCTTCTGCTTTTTAAAAATCTTGCTGTACCTCCATCCTTGGAAAAGACTGAGCATTTCTGCCAGTGTTTGCAGAGAGGAGCTTCCATATTAGCAGTAAATCCAACACACAAGAGGAGATGACATCAGAAACAAAGGGATGGGTATTTTTCTGGCTTAAATGAAAAATGATTAAAAGACATGTAGGCCAATGTTGCTGCTTATCAATGACTTCATCAGTGATAAAGGGAGTAGATAGATTCTCAAGCGATAAACATGTAATGAGTGTAGCTTTTGTCATTTGATAACTAACCTTAAAACAATAGCTGAAGAAAAATATCCTCCTACACTTACTTGCTAAGTCCAGAGGTCAGAGCTCTGTTTTTTGCATACAGCAGTAGATGATGTCAATACTGGGTTAAGCAGTGCAGAAGGGTAAGGGAGGGTGTACATGTACACACAGTAGAGAGAGATGGGCTTTCCTGTATGTAGATTTAGCCGCCAATTTTGTGTGTGTGGAAAGAGGTACAAATTACATAAACTAGAAACTACCTCATGCATTAATGAAAGATATTTGTAGCTGTCAGATTTCTGAACCAAGCCATCAATAAACTTATCTTCCAGAGGTGCAAAAATGATTTTTTTAAATAACTTTGGGGTTTTTTAGATTTGCAAATTAGAGAAGCTGTATTTTTGTTTCTTCTCTAGAAGCTAATGGAAGCTCTTCTGCATCAGGAAAAATCAGTAAAGCTTCAGCTGGCACCACCAAGAGATCTATTGTTGACAGTGAGGAGAAATCAGAGGCATACAAGTCTATTTTTACATCACACAGCTCAGCAAAACGCTCGAAGGAAGAGTCTTCCAACTGGATTACTCACACAGCGTACTATTTCTGAAACAATTGTGTGCATGATTGTAACAGTCATAGCTGCTTTTCTTCCCAGAGGCTTTTTCTGTGTAACTCTGATACAGGGTGTTCATCGTAATCTGATGTTATCTGGTATTATTCAGTTTGCAAGATGTTTATAAACTTGTGAATAACCAGTGTACCTAGGTTGTTTGCAGCTACTATTCAATAAGAAATAGATGGCCAAAATCCATGTCTGGTAATGTGACTTATTTTAAAAGATTATTTACAAAAAGTATAATTCTTTAGGGTCAGATTCTGCCATCCTTAGTTACACTGAGTAGTATTTTACTCTTGATTGCTGTTTGTTAGGATTGCAGAATCTGCATACTAGTAGATATATCCTTCCATGCTTTTAGATGCAGAATGATTACCTACACAATTTAGCTGCAGTTGTAATTGAACTTCTCTTTGTATTTGTTAAGACTGAATTTAATTTCTGTAATTTTCTGACACTGCTTTCTAACAATAAAACCCTCCACAATATTTCCTTTCTTACTTTAATCAAAACCAGTACACATCTCTCTTAAAGATACTAGAGATCGCTTTGAGTTAATGCTTGTCAGGCTGGAGTCATTTGGAAAGCTCGGTGTGATCTCAGAAATAAAAGTAAAAACTTTTACAATAGTCTTCTGTTCCATTTCAAAGGAGAAGGTCAGTGGGGAAAATTTTTTCCTATTTACTGCTAAATTATTTTTAAAGAAGGTCCCAAAATCATTGTGTTTGTTCCTCCAAAAAGTGTTCTAGTTTTTTTTCCTCTTACATTAGAAATACCAAGTTTGGGCTTCCATCTTTTTGTTGGAGAACTGTGTAGGAGAATGGCATCACACTATGTTGAAACTTGAGCTGGAGCTTTCTTTCTCTTAATTGAAGTAGCAAAGGCTGGTTTTTGTACACTATTAAGAAGCAGTTTGCCTTTAATTAAAACAAATTGATGGATGCAAATCTTTTTAGCTCAACTGAAAAATCTGAACACACTTATTACCGTAACTCTGGATGTTTGAGAATTTGGAGAAGCATTTAGTTCATCTGGTTAAAGCTGTTTTATGAGCCTAGCACTTTAAAATGAATGTCAGTGTCTTTAAATATACATTAAAAGATTGGTGATTCTGACTCAAGGGTTTGAGTGGAAGAGAGAAGAATTCTACAGCGGACTCCTTAAAGAAATCAATATTAAACTTCGTTTAAAAAAAAAAGGACTTGCATCTGTGCAAAGAAAACTGTCTTAGCTAGTCTGCTTTGTTTTTAATATAAAAAGTCCAGATTTATGGAAAACTGAGTGTCCCTTTTACATGTTTTAATGATTTCTGTGGCAAGTAGCAGTTTTGATTTAAGGGGGAAGTTTACAGATACTGTACAGTGCAAGGTATGGAAATATTTGCTTTTAAAATCTATTTTACTTAACGTTATTTCCTAGCTACTTTTTAGAAACTGCAAGCCTGTTACCACACTATGGCTACTAATTTCACCCTTTTTTTAATTTTTACTCTAGACAGGCTAGACTATAGAAGTTCAGCTATACCTTTCAATGAATCCTTCAGTTTTTTGATAGAATCACTTTGCAAGAGTATGGAAGAGAGTTTTGATTATTACATGATGAATCTGACCTCATTTATATAAAAAGCTGTGGATTAAATTTCAGAAACATCCCAAAAGAAGTGCTCACAGTATCTCTGAGTGCAAATGTTTGCCCAGCAAAATAGTGTCATTACATGAGGGAATGCTCACCCAGATGTGTGCATTCTTTTATGTGGATAAACAGATGCACCCGCAAACTTTGGGGGTGGATTAATAAAGACCATTTTAAATTTGGGCCTTTTGTTTCTTCAAATGCAGTGTTAATCTTTCTTTGCACTTTCTTGCCTTGCAGATTAGTGAAATGTGCTGCTTCCAAAACGTCTGTAATCCATGTTTCTTGATTCCTGTCCTAAAACTTCTAACAGGAACTGAACGTGGTAAACAGTCCAATTCAAGTCCAAGTCAGAATTGCCTGCGTAGACCTGAGTGATGCTATGTGCATGTACAGCAAGGCACAGTGACTTGCTCTTAATTTGATCAAATCTGTCCCTGTAACTGTAACTGAAATAAGCGGTTGCTTTTGTCATATGACCATGAAGTTCGTGGTAGCCTACGTAACATATGCCAGTGCTTGGATAGAGCAACTTTTAGGTGTTAGTCATCTTTCATTGTCATATGCTTTCCTCTGGGCCCTTTTTTAACCTTATTTGAAATTTAGCGATCCTTTTTAAATGTTAACTTTCCACTTCCAATTACTCAGTGGTCTAACAATGTTCAATAATACCTACTTAAAGTGATCAAAATAAAAGCTGGAAGCTACTTTTAGGTTTGTTTTTAAAAAAAAAAAATGTTATAGCCTTTGTTCAAACTAACCAAGCTAAAATTACAGTAATTAGTAGGCTTTTAAAGCTACTGCAAAATGATGTTACATTCTTACTTTTCTGTGTGACAACAATTAATTAGCCTTGTAATTTATTTTGAAGTGTCTTCCTTTATGATTAGCAATAATTAATTGGAAGTTTAGATGATTTGTTTATACTTGTCTACATGGTTTTTCTGATTCATGTGTGTAGAATGCAATGGATATTATTTTGTAATTATTTTGAGACATAATTAAGCATTATTTCCATGGGAGTTTGTCATGAAACATACATGATAAGCATTTCAGTTGTCCAAATACGTTAACTCATAGGATCCATACAATTAATATTTCAATCAAGTCAGTCTGAGGCTTAGTTGAGTTTCAAGGAAGTCCACATTTTATATTTATATATGTATCTAGCAATTATCTTTGTTCTTCCCATTCTGTATTTTTTTTCTCTTCATTCTTTTCATTTATTTTGCAAGCACAAACATTGAGTTCAGCGTGGTACAATTCAGAAATTGACAGTCCTTTTATCTGCAATCTAATCCTGCTTTGACAACAAATGAATATCAGTGTGTTCTAGCACACCTTTTTACAATGTGTAGTAGTCCCATGAGATAATGGGGTAATGCTTATTTTATTTTGATAATTTCTTTGCCAAACCATGTGATAATGTAACTATAAATATTAAGCATGGAAATTGAGGGGTGGAACCCTGCAAATCTGTAGATATCTGCTTTATATCTGCAGATGTGGATGTGGAGATCCGTGGACCATTTTCAGGAATAGCAGCATGGATGCAGATACAAATTTTGCATCCGCACAGGCCTCTGACAGTAAGAGCCAAGTGGTCAGCTGTGGGGAACCGCAGCACAGATCCTCCACCTGCCCTGGGTGGGGAGCCTGGGAAGCAGGGACACTGGGCAGGGAGCTGCTTGGACCCCCCACCCAGGGCAGGTGGAGGGTCTGCCCCAGCTCCCTAGAACTGCCTGCCCGGCTCTTACCGTGGCTGGGCTGCAGTTCCGAGCCGCTTCCCCTCAGGCCAGAGCTGGGTCAGAGAGAGCCGCGCTGGCATCTGTGGGGAGCCTGGGTCCCTCCACTTGCCCTGGGGGGAAGGGACAGTGGGGGGGGGGCTGGGGGGGAGGCAGGGACATGAGCCAGGGGCTGCTCGAGTCCCCTGCCCAGGGCAGGTGGAGCATCCACATGGCTGCCAGTACAGCTCTCCTCGACCTGGCTCCAGCCGGGGGCAGGGCAGTTTGGAGCTGCAGCCCAACCACGGTAACAGCCACCTGGGCAGCTGTGGGGAGTCACAGCAGAGCCTCTACCTACCCTGAGCAGGGGGCCTGAATAGCTCCCGGGCAGCTCCACCGATCTCCCCCAGGCCAGGCCAGTGTGGAGCCCAGCCGGGGAGCTGTGGGGAGCCACTGTGGACCCTCCATCTGTTGGTGGTGCAGTGGGGAGGGTGCTGAGAGCAGCCCTGACCTTGTCCTCCCCTCTTGCCCAGCTCCTCGCCCTGCTGAGGGCAAGTGGAGGGTCCACAACTCCACACGGGCTCCCCACAGGGCTCTCCCTGACCAGACTGGCAGGGGGGATGCCTTGGAGCCCCAGCCTGGCCCCCAGGGTAGATCCCTGCAAAGCCATAGATAGTGACAGATAATTTTTGCAGGTAGTGGCTCAGATGCAGATACACATTTGTGTGTCCATACAGGGCTCTATTGATGGGAGTTTTGCCATTGACTTCATTGGAGCTGGGGTTTTACCCCAAGTATATTATGGAGGCATTGGAAGCAACTCCATAGCTACAATTATGTTCAGTTTTTCACTTGCAAGGGGATTAAAATCCCCCTTTCACAGTTCAATAACACTGAATTCAATCTACAAATTTAGCACCGTTCCAGTTTCTGTTCAGAGAATAATTTATTTCACAATGATAATAGGTGAAAATACTTTGAGAAACTGGAATTCATCCTTTTTCGAAATTTCACCTGGCAGTCCCACTTCACTTTGGCTCCTTATAACTATACAACGACCGTCACCTCATACTCTTCTACATCAGCATAAATTCTTGCAGATAGGCTTCTCTGGAAATTTAGTCTTTCCAGGTGAATAAGCTTTCCCCTCCACTTACTACATTTTGTTTTTCCTCCAAGACAAGTGGATCAGTTAGAATCCACCAGCTACATCCAGTATCAGACACTTTCTCCATTGTCCACTGCTCATTTTTTCCTCCCTAGTACTGCTTTTCCACAGAGATCCTCAGCCGGCTCCCCACTCAGGGGAGGCTGGCTAGGCCAGGAGGCTAGGCCCACAGAATGGGATGTGCTGGTTTTAGAATCATGCTTGTTCTACACTGTTTGCAAGCCAATCTGCATTTGTTGGACTAGCTGAGGAGTCTGTCTCATCTGACCTAACTTTCTCTTCACCTTCCAGCCCAGGTCCTGGACCTAGCATGGGTTGGGAAAGGAGCGGAAGTCCTGGATGGATTGGGAGCCTGGTTCATCAGGTTGTGATTTTTAGTTTGTTGCTCCTGAATGGTTCGCCAAAGAAAGAAGCTGCCTCTTTAGTGGAGTTTGTCAGGGAATTTGCTTGTAAATCTCCTTCTCTCCCCATTGCTGATAGGGGCAGGTTTCTGACTCCCTGTGTGACCTTGGCCAAGTCACTTAACCTGTCTGTACCTAGTTTCCGCATTTGGAAAATGTGCATTAAATTTACCTACCTTGCAAGGATGTTGTAAGACATGATTGTAATCTTTGAAAGAGCAATATATTTATGCAAAGTGTAGTCATATTATTGCATTGCAAAAGGCAGTTGTAATAAATTACATCCACTCCAGGCAGCACAAGGATTGCTTTTCCCTAAATTAAACATTAAAGACTGGCCTAATTGGCTATGGGAACAAGCAGCTGCTTTAGATTAAGCTTAAAATAGAATGGCTGCTAGTTTAGCAGCTTAAACTTCCCTAATGACTGTCAAGAATGGCGGGAATCCCCACAGAGCTAGTTTTAATTAAAAAAACAACCCACAACCAATTAGATATCCTTTAATATCCGTTTTGCACTTTATATCTAGTGATAAACTCTTTGCACCTTGTGAGCTTCCAAAATGCAGGCTCGAACTCTCCTACCAAACTAAAGAAATGCACAACAGCTTCTTGCTCAAGTATTCAGACTAAGCAAACTGGTCACCCAGATATAAAAAAATAATCTTCAGTATTTGGTCTCAACCTGGACATACTCATGTGTTTATATAAAGCATGCTGAGCTCTATAGTCTAAATGGTTCCCCCTTCTAATGTGGTGTCAAGTTAACAACCTGAGAGTTTTTTAAAGTGTGTTTCATTGTTTAAACATATTTAACTCATGTTAAGGTTAACGTGCATTATTCAGACTGACAAAAGTGCTGAAATTACACAAGTGTTTGTAATAATTAGATCACGTTTTTGATTGGCAAAGGGGGATGGGAATGTTGGGAGTTTCAGTGCTTCTGAATGGGGCTGATTAATAGCACTGACAAGCCAGGCACAATGCATGCTTGTGTGGTTCAAGTGAACCCCATGCAGCTCTGCCAGGGCTTGAGTCCTAGTTTCCATCTCGCCTGCTCTTCAGCTGTGCGATCTCTCATGCCAGTAGTTGTCTGTGTAATGTAGCCTTTATGTGGACAAAATTTTTATTATGTGCATTTCTAATATGTCCATCAATGTAGGATGATGGTAATCCCCAAAACAGGGATTTGATTGAAGCAAATAACTTAACTTATGAAACTTTCCAGAGATGAAAACCTGAGCCATCAACATACTGCATTGCCTAGTCCAGCTTTGATACATAGAATAGTCTCTCTTTTTTCATGGTTTTCATTGAGTTTATAAGACCTTAAATGTTAGTTCCCCTTTATTAGCAAATCTGTAACTATTAGAAATGGGCATGAAATCTGATGAGGTGGAGGAGGAAAATATATTGTCCCACATCTGTCTGAGATATTTTTATACCTTCCTTTGAACCATCCGATGCTGGCTGTTGCCAGAGACAGAATACTGGATTGGATGGACCTTGGGCCTGATCCAATGTGGCATTTCCTGTGTTCCTACAAGATAATACCATCTTTCTCCTCTTTCTTAATATTTGAACGAGTTCTCCTGTTTAATGGTGTGAAACACAGTTCTGCTTGCTTTGCTTGTCTGCACTGCTGAGCTAGATGGACCTGTTTAACCAGTCATTTACTTCCCCGCTCCTTTGGGCATAACCCTACTTACGCCCTGTCTGGTCTGTACAGGTGGCCACTGGTCCACAGAAAGAGGAATTCCTTACCTGTTAATTGCTTTCTGTGACCCAGTTCCACCAGTGCTTCCTTAGGTTCTCTTGTTACTTGCTTGTTCAAACTTTAAAGTTCCTGCATGACATACTTTAGTTTCATGGAAGCACTAACTGGACAAAAATACATGGAGTGGGGTGATGGGACTGAAGCATGGGAAGGTGTTCTTGATCTGATTGTTGATCTACCTGATTTGCATATGGGAATGGGAAGAACTGAACCCATCTAATATTCAGAGGAGATTTAGCAGGTAGGATATTCTCATCTGGCACAAATCCATTCCTGGTTTAGATCTACTGCCATCAGTGGAGTTAAACCAAGGATGAATTTGACCTGTTACCTCTACATAAAACAAATGTCTAGGGGAGAGACTATTTAAAAGGCAGTTCAGTGAGGTGAGAGATTTTTAAGATGAAATAGGAGTAAAGGGTTGAAATTGAGCCAAGGAAAAACTCCTAACACTGAAGTCCACTATGCTGTAAAATAATTCCTTGGGGGAAGTGATGGAAGCCCTAATAATTTATAACTCAAATGGCCAAAGCAACAAAGGACAAATTGAAGGGAATAACATTGCAGAGACAAATTAGGGGGGAGGATTTTCTCTCTAGTTACAATGAGATGATCCAAGATCAGCCAGTTTTAGCCGTCCAGCTGTTTTGTGAAAGTTTAAGAGAAATAGTTTCAGTATGAAGCACTTACTATTCATGTACCTACCTGAGAGCTGAATAAAACCCTTAATGAACACCTGCTTCTCACCTCTACAGTGTTACAGAAATCCACCAAAAGCAAGTAAGACATCCAGACATGCCTTATGATTATATTTGGGCTTAATGATCCCAAAGTGAGCTGTGCTTTGACCCAAAGGCGGAGGATTTAGGCTTACACACAGTTTACTTGTGAGCTATCCTCTGACGTGTGTGTAAAGCTGTATTGGGTCCTGTCAGGAATGTGGACTTGCAGCTGTGCCTGTTCAGTCTCCAGGCAGCCTATGAGCACAGCAGGGCCACCTGTTTCACTGATGAAGTCAGCAAGCCTGCTTTTAACCCCAGCAGCAACAACTGATCTCTGGCTACTCAATGTACATGCCCACAGCTGTGATCTTTTCTCTGCCTCCCTTGCTCCTGCCTTGTTCCCAGCCTTGCTCCTGTCCTGCCCACTCCAGCCCTGCATGTTTCCTTACTCTGACTCCTGGTCCCCCACTCCAAGCTCTGACCTTTGGCTTGTTCCCTGAGCACCATCTCCAGCTTCCACCACTAGGCCTAACCACCCCTGTTCCAACCACCCCTCACATCTTGATTCATGGCAAGTGCAACCTGTTCTTAGTTTGCAAGCTCTTTGGGGCAAGGACTTTGTGCTTGTAACACCTGCTAACATAATGGAGCTGGTTAGGAGTTCTGAGTTCTATAATATTAATGTATTTCAAACCCTTGTTGAAATTAAATAATGTGTATCAGCCTCTCTTGGGTGTAGATATTCAGTAGATCACATGATTTTTACACACCTTTCAGCAAAAATATTGCAGAGAACGTGAGCTGCAGTTGATAACATTATCCATTTGGTGGCACCAAAAGTACAGCCCAAAGAAGCATAGTTCTGGCACAGTTTTGTAGAGGAAAGCCTGTTATTATTAACATGCAATGAAAAAAGAAAGCATATGACAACCGAGGAAACCCTCCATAATGCTGGAACAGAGCATTGCATTGCATTAAGGTATATATCTGTGAATGAATATAAATGTGCACAACAGAATGAGTTCTGCTTACTCTCAAGGCTCTGACAGCAGATTAATAAATATCTACTGCATTATCTCCCTGTCTCTTTTCATGTCCCACCACATCTTGGCATAGCCCAAGCTACTCGCTCAGCTGTTCCCCTTAGTGTTCTCCCTCCTGTGTCCACTTCAGAGATTACCCCCTAGCCCCGGTACTCCCTTACTGACAATGTCCACAATGCCTCTTGCTTGTCATGTAAGTTCTCTCATGCTCACCTCTTCAGGCTTGCCTAAATATAGACTATAGCTAAATACATTATCAGGAAAGTTTTTGCTTTGTGTCACCAACAACAACAATGCACTTGCCTCCCATGTGATGGTCTAATTAATATTTATGTATTATGGTATTGCCTAGAAGTCCTGAAGAACCAGCAGAACTCTATTGTGCTAGCTAGCCCCTGTACAAACACAGAGGAAGATATAATCCCTGCATTGTAGAGTTTACAGTTTAATTTTACTGACTCAACTTCTCTCTACTACCTCTTCTCGTCTCTGTTACCTTTTTGTGTTGTCTTTGTTTTTACCTATATTGTAAACTCTTATAGGAAGGGACTCAATATTAATTGTTTTGTAAAGCAGAATAAAAATGATCGGCAATTAACTTACACATTTTAAAAAGATACGTGCAGGTTAAGATACTCTCAATCATTTATACACCCCTTCCCTCTGAATCTTGGCTCCTTGGGAAATCTGTACAGTAAAAATCCCCCACCAAAATTTTGATTTGGGATTATTAAATCATTTTGAACTGTGTATTATATTTTTAAAATATTCAATATGTGATAACATTTTATAGAAGTCTAAACAAGACGAATCAAAATGATAAAGTTAAACAAAATGTTTAGACCTTTTCCCTGATGAAAATTTTGTTGTGAATTGAAACAAAGTCCCACAAAACATTTAGATTTTGACAAAATTGCATTTTCTGTTGGAAAACTGTGTTGTTGAAAATGTTTCAACCAGCTTGACTTTCAATTTTTACTACTTTAGGTTTGGTTAAGGTCATGTCAAGTAGTTTCGGTCCAAAATCTAGATGTGGGATTTTAAAAAATCTCTTAGAAATCTTTCATAAAATTAATATTTGCAAATTGAAAAACACGCTGAAAATGTTTTTCTATCTTAAATATAAGTGTCTTGCAGCATTGGCAGCTCAAACATAGGAGAGTATTTAGCTGTTACATGAGCATCCAAAGGTGAAACTGAAAAGAAAAATTATGCAACGGTGAACCTGACAAGTCTAATTGCATTGTTAAAACAGAGCAAAATGTAAAATAAAAAAATGAATAGTGAAAAACAAATTAGATTTATAAAATCTTATACAACCAACTGACTAACTACATACAACCAACAGTAGTACTATGAGGTAGATTTTGCTTAAGTGTTTGTATTGAGGGTGTCATAGAGCAGGTCAGAGCTCTTGACAGTCAGGCTTCTGGGAGGACCCTGGAAAGTCAGTGTATTATAAGAATGTATTATCCCAAAGGCGGCCCTGTTACCATTGACAGCTTTGTAGATTTGTCAGAACTGTAAAGAAAAAGACCAAAATTGTGACATGTCACCCTGGTGCTACAATCCTCCTAGAAATCAGAGCTTCCAGGGTAAATTATTCTGTGGCATAACTTAAACAGTATCAGCAGGGGAAGAGACTCTGGCTGAGTAATCTAGTAATGAGCCTTTTACATCTAGAATAAAGGTTCAAATCCAGTCCACCTCCAAAGTGGCTGAGTCTCTAGCACCCGCTGATTGGCTGATACCCTTCATCCTATTCCACTGAGTCCAGTCCCCTGCCTTCACTTGCAGGACTGGTTTTACCCTGATCCCTAAGTGGCTCCCTTAAGGATTAAACTTGCAACGCTGGGTTTAGCAGGCCAATACTCAAACCACTGAACTATTCCTCCCCCCTATTCCAGGTAGACAGGCACCTTCAGTACAATTGCTACCCCTGCAAGCACAGCAGAGGCTGAGGATTGACTGTGCAGTGGTCTGTCAGCTTGCCCTTAGAAGACAAGGGTGGAGGGGAGGAACTGGTAATCTGGCACTGCCCCTGCCTTTGATGTAACTGTTCTGTGGATGAACATGCTTTCATTCTCCAGTGCTCTAATCGAGCGTCCCTTTTATACTCTTGCTGATGTTTTTTAACCTATACAAATAGTTCTTTGGTCACACCAGAAACTCTCCCCTCCCACACACACACCCCACCCATCTGGCTTATTCCTCCAAATGGAGTCTAGGGTTTCACTGGCTGTAGTCCTAAGGTCTCTGGGGCTTCTCCACAGGCAGTCATGTTAATAGCAAGACTGCCAAGAAACAAACCATAAGAGCCACCTTGTTTCCTCTGCACCATGTAATTCTCTGATTCAAATATTACCTTGAAGATCACTGCATCCTTACATGCTATTCTTGTTCTCTTTCCTCCAGAACATACTGAAACAGTTTTAACATACACAGAAAGCCACCTAGTTAAATAATGCAGTCCGCCTTGCAATGGTGGCTCCATCGCTCCTTTAGGTAGATCTATGACACTAACATTTTCAGCTGTTGACTGTTGATTTTATCTGTTTCTGATCTAAAATTATGCCATGTTTACTTTAAAAGGGTGTGGTGGGTGGTTTTATTCTGAGATGAAGATTCAGTGTTTGCCTGGAAAATGGACTTGCTCTGCTCAACCAGCTCTGGATTCCAGAGTTGAGAGTATTAGTTTGTCTCGTTCAGTTTGTATCATTTCTATGGTTATTTATATTTTAGAAGCTGACGTCTATTTACTTCAGTAGACATTGTACTGTAATCTGCAATGGCTTTGTGCCTCATGGCCAGACATTCCCAGCTGAACTTGTATCATGTTCACATTCTTAATATATATTTTGTGCTGTAAACATTTGCACTGATTGCTGTGCTCCGGTTGGACTCATGGGTGAAAGGAACTCTCTAGGCGAGCTAGTAGAACTCCCTATGTCAAGCATCTATACCAGGGGCGAGCAAACTTTTTGGCCTGAGGGCCACATCGGGTTTCGGAAATTTTATGGAGGGCCGGTTAGGGGAGAGGGTTGTGGCCTGGCCCCCATCTCCTATCTGCCCCCCCGACTCCTGCCCCACCCAATCCCCCTGTTCCTTGATGGCCCACCCCCGGGACCCCTGCCCCATCCAAACCCCCCTACTCCCTGTCCCCTGACTGCCCCATCCAAACCCTCCTCTCATTCTTGACAGCCCCCCTGGGATCCCTGCCCCATCCAACCACCCATTCCCGCTGTTCCCTGACTGCCCCCTGCCACCCCATCCAACCTGACTGCTCCCCAGGATCCCTGCCCCCATTCATCCCTCTATTTCCCCTCAAGCGCCCCAATTCCTATCCCCGCTCCTGACCACCACCCCGAACTCCTCTGCCCTCTATCCAACCCCCTCTCCTCCCTGCTCCCATACTGCGCTGCCTGAAGCACTGGTGGCACTACAGCTGCACTGCCTGGCTGGAGCCGGGACATGCCACTACCACTGTGCAGCGCAGAGACTGGGTCAGGCTGGGCTCTGCAGCTGTGCTGCCCCAGGAGCTCACAGCCCCATTGCCCAGAGCATTGCACTGACAGCAGAGTGAGTGAGCTGAGGTTGCGGGGGAGGAGGGATAGCAGGGGAGGGGCTGGGGCAAGCCTCCCAGGCCAAGAGCCCATGGGCCGTAGTTTCCCCACCCTTGATCTATACTAAAAACTATATTACAAAATATTTTCAATAAGCTGCTCTAATCTGTCTTTCAGTGGGTGAAATCCTGACCCCGCATTTTGCCATCAATGAGTGAGGATTTCACCCATTGTCTTTAAAGGATGTTCTGTAACTTCCTCACTAAGCAATCTGCTTCACTGTTACCAAATTCCATTCAATATCTGCATGAAACTCATTCCTTTTCAACCTTTCCCACCATGAGTTTATTTAAAAAGAGACGCAAATTAAAAGGATTAACAAACAAATACCCATGATCAGTTAAGGAGTCACTCTGCCCCTTTTATCTCCTTCACATGGGAATATCACAGACAGTTTAAATGATCTGTGTTCATGAAACATTCATTAAAGGCACCACTAAATGATGTAAGAATTTCTTGTGTATATGTAGAGCTTTACAGGCATAGATCCTAAAATGCTTTCCAAAGTTGGGTAATCCAATGCCCATTTTAAAGATGAGAAAACTGAGGCAAAAAGGGGAAGAAAGGATTTGCCCAAAGTTACATGGTTGGGAATTAGGTCCCAGGTACCCAGACTGATAGACTTTTGCTTGTCCGTAGCGACCCCTCTTACTGAATTGTTTATTTCACAAATATTTTACATCTTCCCATCAAAATAGTTATCATCTGTCTGTACCACACTCATTTTCATGCAAGCAATCCCAACCTGAGCAAATGTGAAACCATAGTCCCTTCCATGTGAAAGAACTTCGAATTTTCCCAATACACCTCTACCTCGATATAACGCTGTCCTTGGGAACCAAAAAAATCTTACTGTGTTATAGGTGAAACTGTGTTATATTGAACTTGCTTGGATGCACCAGAATGTGCAGTCCCCCCCCCCCCCCGAGTGCTGCTTTTGCATGTTATATCCAAATTAGTGTTATATCGGGTGGCGTTATATTGGGGTAGCGGTGTATGACTAAAGAGTTGTGACTGTGAGATGAGACTGGATGGACTGCATTACATAGTATAAATGGAAGCTCTGTTTCTCTTTTGAAAATGCAAAAAAAGTATCAAGCAATTTTTCCTTTTCATACACCAGAAGTTGGCTGGTATCTTTTAATAAGTAACTAAATGAGCACTCAAAGACACATAATCACACAATAACATGTGTGATCACAGTTCTGCATTGTAAGGGATTAGAAGGGATTAGATAAATTTCCCCTCATCTTTTTGTACAGACAGGATAGAATAACTTTTTAAAGAATTTGATTGCAGAACTGTCTGGTAAGAGCCTTTATTCCTAACTGATTTATGTTGTGTATGTCTCTTATTTGAGCACATTTTTTAAAAACTGGTATTGCAGAGATCTTAAATCCTACTATGCATGAAGCACATCTCAAGGTGCTCTCCACTTCTCAGAGGGTGACTGGGTAGGAGGCATGGTGTAAAAATGGTGTCATTTGCCTGAATTGCTCAATCTTGCAGTATTCTCACCATCTACAAATTAACAACAAACATTTTCGAAGGAGACGTCTCTGCTGCCCTACACCATTGTTCAAGGACCTGGCTGCAACATTCTTATCTTGTAGTGTAGATGGGACTTCACTGTCTTTGACTCATATTTTGTCCAAGAAATTAGCCTAATTTGGGAGCATGGTTAAAATGTGAGTAGGTCCTATCTAATACTACACCGCCCTGTTTTAACCATGGTGGAGAGTCCAAGTGAGTCCCCTGACATGGCATCCCCCATCTGTCTGAGTTTCGGTCTACCAGTCTGTAAAATGGATGCAATAATACTTACCTACTTGCAGGTGTATTGAACTCTGGTGAAATAAACATTTTTAGACATCTTTGGACAAAGGACTGATTTAAAAAATCATATTCAAGGGTGAGATTTTCAAAAGTGCCTAAGTGGCTTTGGAGAACAAATCCCATTGAAAGTTCTGAACCTGACACTTCTCTTTCACTCTCTGGTGCCTTCCTCCTACTCACACTCTTCCTGTAACCAAAACAGCAGCAGTATCCACAATGACTCCATATACACAGGTATGTCATATTCTAGTATGCTGCTTTCCACATCCCATCCCGACCCCCCTCCATCAAACCTGCAGCTGGAAGAAGACATGCTGTAGCAGCATTAAAAGTTCAGATGGAATATATATGGAATTTGTAGGGGAGGGGGAAGTTCCTAAAATACTAGTCATCAGCTCAGATCTCTGATCTTACAAATCTGACAAGATATTTGCTGTGGTAATACTCAGTAACTCATGTATTGGGGATGGGGAGATGGATGGGCCAATGCCCTGCCTGACCGTCAACAATAGGCAATATCCAACAGTGAAAAGGGGGATGGGGGGTGGGTTTCCAATCTTCAGTGCAACCTGCTCATGTATTTCATTATGGCTCTTCTGATCCAGGCTGGTTCCATTGCATTCTTATATTGAGTGTTGCTTGTTTGCCAAATCCAGTGGTGGTAACCTACATAGACTACATGGGGCAAAGGGCAGGTTATTTTTTTCTACTTTGGCTTAAGTCAGACAGGATCCAGCAGTTTTAATTTTGACCTAAGGCCGTACTGAAAAAGTTAATGTATCACAAGCAATATTCTAACTCTGGATAGTTTGCACCTTGGTGCCTCTCTATCTAAGGACACACAACATAGTACAGGGCATATTTACCCCTTAGGAATAACAGTCATTTGCATTCAAATAGTCTTGCAAAACCTGAAGAGTCCTGATGTGCTTCAAAGCACAGAAATGCAGCCACCTCTGGGGTGGGGGGAAGCACCCACCAGCATTGTACAGCAGGAAGAGGAGAAAGCCAAAGATAGTGAGATGTGAATGCCTACCCTTTGAAAAAGTCCCAAGGGATCCTTAGTGTCCACGTAGAACAAAAAGGACATTGATTTTAAATCAGTACGTTAAAATTTGAACAGAGATAGCACTTAAAAATGTTGATATCACAATTCTGCATTTTGCAATGACTTATTATTAAATGGATAGTAATGCTAACTGAAAGGGTAGACGTGTTCATTGTTTCATAAAATATAAATTTGATGGAACAGGAAGCATGAAGTCCAACTTTCTTAGCAGTTTCTCGCTTGAGCCTGTTGTGCCCAGAGCAGTGTGAGGCAATCCCCACTGGACAAAAGCTGTGGTCTTTACCTGCTGAGAAGAGACTGGTTACACAGCAAAGCACCTTGCCTTGAGCAACACCTAACAAGGTAACGATTTTACTCCGGTTTTGCCCCCTCTTTGTTTTTAGAGTTTTGCACTGACCAATACTAACCTTGGGGTCAGGAGGTTTCAGTTAAACAGCCAGGAAATGCCCTCCCCATTGTTCATTATTACCCATTTAACAACTTTAAATATTCCACAATACATTTCAATGACACAAAATGGCTGTTTTGAGAATGGTTTTTTTTTTGCAAAGTGCTCGGTGTTTGTATTTAAAAGACCTCCAAAGAGACGGAGAGGGATAGTTGACGCTTCTGTTGGAGCCAAGACAGAATGAGACATTAGCACCAGACTCAGCAAGGTGGGACCTCAAGTTTTGCTTACACTGGGAAGGAAATTTTCGCAACCTCAAAGGCTAGAGACTTTTTTTTTTATTAATGCATATCCTACTCACTGTGACAGTATCAAAGGGAGGTTACAAAATTTTGCAAACAATGAAAGATGTGTAAAATAGACCATTCCCCCTCTTTGCAACCTATCACATACAAACAATTAAAAACCAAAATCCTCACCTGATTATTGACCCTAATCAACATGAAGCCAGGTAAAACAAAAGTGGCTTGCATTTCTTCCCCTAGGCTGTCAGATCAAGACTCTGGTAATATCAAGTGGAAGGAAATTAGGCATGTTCCAGTATTCCAGCCCTTCACCCAATTGGTACTGCAGTGAAGGGGTGCTGAGAGCTAGGGCTATTTTACAGACATGTTGGTGAACTGGTTAAAAAGCTGCTACTGAGTGTGTCTTCACTGGAGTAAAAGGTGTGTTCTTACCTCATGTTAACTAACATATGGTAATGAACAGGAGGTAAAATCCTACTGAACACAAGGCAGCTTTAGCTGTCACACATGGTAGGACAACAAGGTAAAGATTATTGAGAAACTTAGGGTTTATCTCAACCCCAGAGGTTGAAGCTGAAGGCCTTTTTATGATTTAACATCTCCTTTGGCCTCTCTTGTAAGGGCTTATTTAAATGGAGAAGTTACTCCAGAATAAGGTAGGGTGTGAATTTAAAGCACAATAGTAATTCTGGAATGGCTATAGCTTATTCTGCAATAGCTGTTCTGGTCAAGTTCCCTGTGTAGTCAGATCCTCCTTCCTGCTCCCTGTATGGTAAATACTGAAAGCCCACCTCATGCTTTTGAGCTCAAGATGAAAGTGAAACCTACCACAAGGCTCACGAAAGGGATGTTTGCCCAGAGTTTAGAGAGCTGGAGACAGTTTGCTGCACCTTTTGATTCTATCTGTCCAGCTTTGATGTGTTTCATCTTATGGAATCAAAACTTTCAGGAGACTAAAACAGCTAGCTAGCTGCTATCTCGTATTTTCTTACTAAAATGTTCCAGGGAATAAGAGCTTGTCTCCAAGGAGAAATACACCAGCATTAATATTTCAGTACCTAGTGTAACCTCCTGGGTGGGCATTGATTCCAGCACAAGAATGTCTTTTTCTGGTTTAGTTTATATCACTTCCAAAGTTTTAAATAACATCAGAACTGCTGATATTCCACTATGCAGTTTGGAGTCCATATTATATATACATATACTGCTACAAGATTTTATCTCACTCACCCCATGTTATATATATATATATATATTTGGAGCAGCTTTAGTTTGGGATGTTACTCTTGAGTGGTGAAGCCAGGAGTGAGTTATGTAGATCAGCCAAATGAGAATGCTACAGAACACCTGTAAAGCCAGGTGCCTTCATTAACATGTGACCTACTGTAGAGGGCTCAGAGGGAAGCATAAAACCTCTAAAAATGTCCTAAAATAGCTTTCCTATAAATAAAAATATCACAACTTTAAATAATACTATCTTGGTACCTTGCAGGACTAGAAGCAAGTGCTATGTCCCATTGGGAAGCTGGAATCTCCTCTTCCCTGTAGTATAAAGCTCCAATTTCTAGCTCTGCCATGATGTGAGATTCAAGGTGGGGGTTAAAGTCCTGACAATTGTGGGTATAGGAAAGCTGTCACTAGTACAGGAGTAAATGTTACTTGTCCTGGGCCTCTGGCTGGAGTAATTTTGAGGGTAAAATTCCATGCATGAGAGGTGGTTAGAGAGTTGGAAGGAGGACACATTTCTCTTTCCTAAAAGACAGCTGTTTGAAGCTGTTCTGAACTTTGGAATGTTAGAATAAGCCCCAGCAAGATGGATTATTAGGTGGAAGACACGTGTGGTGTTCAAAAGTAGATGATAAATTGCAGACCCTTGTCATAAATGAATTTAACACCTGGATAGCATATCCATAACTTTGTATACCACATATATCTTCAGATACATACACCTAATGTTCTAATATACGTTGATTCCTATTGCTGTGTGGGTCTGTCTATGCTGGTGGGGGGGATATTTGTACCAGTGTAACCCTCCGGTGCAGATGCGCTTCACCAATGTAATAAAGTGTTTGCATTGGTGTGGCTGCATCTGCGTTAGGAGTTTGCACCAGTATTACTATATTGGTACAAACACCCCCATTATGTGGTGAAAAAGACCCACACAGATGCTGTAGGTGCAGCCATAGCTAATATGTATTTACTAGCAACACTGAGCCACAGCAGATGAGGTGTGTAGAATACTTGAACTTTATGCTATCTTGCTCCTTTCACTAAAAGATCACAAAGCACTAGGAGGCATTTCACACATGGATTAATTGGGGCACAAAGTTAAAAGGATATTGATCAACTCAACAATCACACTTATGCCTGAAAAAAATTGCATCAACGCTGGTACAAGTAACACCCAAGAGGACCATAAGGGAACATAAAACAGATTATTTTTGCTAATATTTTTTCAGATTAATTTGTGCATTTGATGGCCCTTTGTGGGTAGTCAATTGACTGTGTTATTTGGTTGGTCTTTCATATTGCAACACAGGATAATTTTTTAAGTGCTTGTAAAGCCACGAAAATTAGCAGAGGGACTTGGGCAGGTGTAGTTCCTGAAACTATTTTAACTCATTTTTTAAACTGACTAATTTTAAATTGATTGTGTCCCTTTAAATGATTTGTCCAAGGTCACAGACAGAATCGATAGCAAAGCCAGGCACAGACTCAGGTATTCTGACTCCTAGCCCCCTGCTCTAGCTATTAGGCCATATTTCTTTTGACATATAATGATCCCTCAATAAATATCTGGGTACTCCTGAGAACATTTTCTCTAAATCACACCAGTCATTTTCCAGCTATTACTTAAGAAAGTAGATCTGAAATAAGAACAGGAGTACTTGTGGCACTTAAGAGACTAACAAATTTATTTCAGCATAAGCTTTCGTGGGCTACAGCTCATGTAGCTCTCAATGTATCTCAAGTTCCCATAGCAATGTGAACTTGTGGAACTCACTGATATATTCAGAAGAATTCATAAAAAGTTCAAAAGATAATTTGTACTTAGATAAATAAGAACAGCATTTGCAATGACATGAGGTAGTCTAACAATTACAAGGAGCACCAGTCTTCACACTTAACTGATCACCACCTAGAGACAGGAAGAAATGTGCTTGTCTGGTGAAATACTGCAGAATTTTCCTAGTACATGTAGGGGGACAGTGTCTCTTTCCCCTGAAATGCCTCGTAATCCACTGTCAGAGGCTCAGCAGAGCATTGATCCTTCTGTCTCCAGCATTATCTGTGTCCCTAAACATCTTATCTATATTTTGAATTACTGCAATTGAGATTGACAAGGTGGGTGAGGCAGTATCTTTTATTGGACCAACTTCTGTTGGTGAGAGAGACAAACTTTTGTGCTTACACAGAATAACCTGGAGACCTATTACCTCACCCACCTTGTCTCTCTAATACAGGGGTCAGCAATCTTTCAGAAATGCTGTGCTGAGTCTTCATTTATTCACTCTTATTTAAGTTTTCTCGCGTGCCAGTAATACATTTTAATTTTTTTAGATGGTTTCTTTCTATAAGTCTATAATATATAACTAAACTATTGTTGTATGTAAAGTAAATAAGGTTGTTAAAATGTTTAAGAAGCTTCATTTAAAATTAAATTAAAATGCAGAGCCCCTCTGGCCAGTGGCCAGAATGCAGGCAGTGTGAGTGCCACTGAAAATCAGCCTTCGGCACACAGGCCATAGGTTGCCTACCCTTGCTCTAATATCTGGGACCCACACGGCTACAACAACGCTACATGCAATTCAGATTCTGAGCCTCTCCTTTTCCTTTAGCGTTGTCCTGCCCAGATAGAGGTTATTTATTGATATCAGAGGAGCCTCTCTATAGTTCACTCTTCCTCTTAATCAAGTGCTAACTTTCAGACATGGCCTTTTCAAATGTCAACCACATTAACCCTTTCACTGCTGCTACTCTGAAATCTGTATCTCTGAAGACTTTTTTCAGACATGCCACTGATGTAGAGGGAGGAGTGATTGTCCAGTGGGGAGGGCCTGGGACTTAGGAGATGTGGGTTCTATTCTATGCTCTACCACAGACTTCCTGTGTGACCTTGGGCAAGACACTTAATCTTTGTATACTTAAAAAGGTTTGCTGATATAGATATACTGGTAGAGCTATACTGACAAACTCCTCCAGTGGAGATGCAGCTTATTCTGGCAAAAGACTTCATTTAGCAGTTTGGTTTAAACCAATTTCCTTAATGGACTAAGCTATACTGGTAAAAGTACTTTTTTTTAACCAGTATATTTGCATGTATACTAGAGCTTCTGCCATCCTACCTATGTTGATTAGGGGTGTGATTTATTTTTCTTCACACTCATAACTAACAAAGCTATGCTGCTAAAACTTTGTGGTGCAGACTAGGCCTAAGTATCTGTGTGCCTCAAGTCTTTCATCTGAAAAGCAGGAATGTTACGTGAGGATAAATGCATGATTGTGAGATGTTCAGATACTGTGGTAACGGAAGACAGATAAGTACCATAGATAGAGCCAGTTTCTCTCACATCAGATTCCAATTTAGTTCATACAATAGTCAAATGTCATCTTTAATTTATAAGGGTGCTGCTACCACACCCATTGGCAGGGATATCAGCATTTGTGTGTGTGGTTTTAAAAAAGAAGAAGAATCCAAATTTTTCCCCTGCAGAATCCAAGCTGAAATGTCAAGTGCCAAATTTTCAGCCACTCCCCAAACAGGCCTCCTTATTTGCAAAGTACTGATTGCGTCTGTGAAATGAGGCACCCCTCTGGTTTGTTCATACAGGATCTGCATTTGCAGGTGTAGGTAAATGTGGGTGCACAATATGTGTGTGACCAATTTTACAGGCACAACCAACTTTGTGCACAGATTTGGGTGTGGAATTTTGGAGGCCAGGGCCAGAAATTAGCCTTAAAAATGAAATTCCTAGCCCCCTCCTTTGTGCAGATAGTGTTATCTAGACAAGTCAATGGACTGTTACCCTGTTAGCCCAGCCTTGCAGAAAGCTGTCTCCAGACAAACAATAGTGGTAGCAATGCAAGTGTGAACTCATCCCTCCCCTCTGTTCACTTCAAAGGTTCATGGTGGCTATTTAAATGCTACCATTATTAAGCAGGGCAAGGACTGTCTCTGGCCAAGGCTACACTACAAACTTTTGCTTGCACAGCTAGGTCAGTCAGGGTCATGACTTGTGACCAATATAGCTGGGCTGGCAAAAGCCCCCGGTAAAGACAATTATATTACCAAATTGTGCTTTTGTTGGCATAGTTTAATTTGCTCTAGGGGGCTAAAATAAGCAATGCTATCACATTAGGGTTTAGCTACAGTCCTGTAGCTGCACCATTGCATGCCCTTAGTGTAGATCTGGTTCACTGGGGTAAACCATAACTTGCATTGGTGCAACTTGACCTGGTGTGAAACCATGTCTACCTCAGGGGTTTGCACCTCTGCAGCTGCATTATTGTGGCTATATTGTGGAGGTACGCCCTAAGGTAGTGGTTCTCAAACTTTTGTACTGGTGACTCCTTTTACGTAGCAAGTCTCTGTGCGACCCGCCCCCCCCCCCCCGTATAAATTAAAAACACTTTTTTACATATTTAACACTATTATAAATGCTGGAGGCAAAGCGGGGTTTGGGGTGGAGGCTGACAGCTCTCTACCCCCCATGTAATAACCTCATGACCCCCTGAAGGGTCCCGACCCCCAGTTTGAGAGCCCCTGCCCTAAGGAATAATACTCAGTAGACTCAAGGGCCTCTCTTCTAAATATCTGCCATGATTTTTCATTACAGTGCCTCAGGGTATATCTACACTACGGGATTATACCGATTTTACAGAAACCGGTTTTTTAAAACAGATTGTATAAAGTCGAGTGCACGCGGCCACACTAAGCCCATTAATTCGGCGGTGTGCAGCCATGTACAGAGGCTGGTGTCGATTTCTGAAGCGTTGCACTATGGGTAGCTATCCCATAGCTATCCCATAGTTCCCGCAGTCTCCCCCGCCCCTTGGAATTCTAGGTTGAGATCCCAGTGGCTGATGGGGCAAAAAACATTGTCACGGGTGGTTCTGGGTACAGCCTCACCCCTCCCTCAATGAAAGCAGCAGACAACTGTTTCATGCCTTTTTTCCTGGATGAACTGTGCAAACGCCATAGCACAGCAAGCATGGAGATGCTCAGCTCAAGACAGCAATCATGGACGTTGTAAACACCTCGCGCATTCTCGTGCAGTCTATGCTGAACCAAGACCTGCAAAACCAGGTGAGGAGGAGGCGGCTACGGCAGCGCGGCACCGAGAGTGATGAGGACATGGACACAGAATTCTCTCAAACCGCAGGCCCCTGTGCTTTGGAGATCCTGCTGGTAAAGTAAAGGCGCAGGTTCTAGCCATTGAACGCCAATTTTGGCCCAGGAAACAAGCACAGACTGGTGGACTGCCACAGTTTTGCAGGTTGGAAGATTCGCAGTGGCTGCAAAACTTTCACATGCATAACGGCACTTTCATGGAGCTTTGTGACTTGCCTTTCCCCTGCCCTGAAACGCCATAATATCAAGATGAGAGCAACCCTCACAGTTGAGAAGTTGAGTGGCAATAGCCCTTGGAAGCTTGCAATGCCAGACAGTACCGGTCAGTCGGGAATCAATTGGAGTGGGAAAATCTACTGTGGGTGCTGCTGTGATGCAAGTAGCCAAAGCAATCATTAAGCTTGCTGCTATGAAAGGCTGTGACTCTGGGAAATGTGCAGGTCATAGTGGATGGCTTTGCTGCAATGACATTCCCTAACTGTGGTGGGGCGATAGATGGAACCCATATCCCTATCTTGGCACTGGAGCACCAGGGCACCAGTACGTAAACCGCAAGGGGTACTTTTCAATGGTGCTGCAAGCACTGGTGGATCACAAGGGACGTTTCACCAACATCCATGTGGGATGGCCAGGAAGGGTTCATGATGACGCTCGCGTCTTCAGGAGAACACTACTCTGTTTAAACGGCTGCAGCAAGGGAATTACTTCCCAGACCAAAATAACAGTTGGGGATGTTGAAATGCCTGTAGTTATCCTGGGGGACCCAGCCTACCCCTTGATGCCATGGCTCATGAAGCCATACACAGGCAGCCTGGACAGTAGTCAGGAGCTGTTCAACTACAGGCTGAGCAAGTGCAGAATGGTGGTAGAATGTGCATTTGGCTGTTTAAAGGTGCGCTGGCGCACATTACTGACTCGCTCAGACCTCAGCCAAACCAATGTCCCCATTGTTATTGCTGCTTGCTGTGTGCTCCACAATCTCTGTGAGAGTAAGGGGGAGACCTTTATGGCGGGGTGGGAGGCTGAGGCAAATCACCTGGCCGCTGATTACGCGCAGCCAGACACCAGGGCAATTAGAAGAGCACACACAGGAAGCGTGTGCATCAGAGAAGCTTTGAAAAACGAGTTTCATCACGGGCCAGGTACGGTGTGACTGCTGTGTTTGTTTTTCCCTTTGATGAACCCCCCCCTTGATTGACTCATTGCCCTGTAAAGCAACCCACTCCTCCCCCTTCGATACAGCTTGCTTAAGGAAATAAAGTCACTGTCATTTAAAAATCATGTATTCTTTATTAATTCATTATAAAAAGAGGAGAGAGAACTGACAAGGTAGCCCGGGTGTGGTTTGGAGGAGGATAGGAGGGAAGGAAAAGGCCACTAAAAAAATTTCAAAGTAATGACAGCCTTTTGGTTGGGGCTGTCCACGGGGGTGGAGTGGGCAGGTGCATTGAAGCCTTCCCCCCACGCGTTCTTACACGTCTGGTGGGTGAGGAGGATGGAACATGGTGAGGGTGGTTATACAGGGGCTGCAGCGCACTCTGTGATCCTGCTGCTGTTCCTGAAGCTCCACCAGACGCGAGCATGTCAGTTTGATCACGTCAGTGATCATTGCAGCAGCCCCAGAGTTGCATCCCGCCACCCGCTGATCTTCTCTGCCTACACCTCTGATCTTCCTGCCGCCACCTCTCATCTCGAGCATCCCTCCTGCTTCACGTTCACTGGCATCTTTCCTGTAATTTGATACCACGTCCTTCCACTCATTCAGATGAGCTCTTCATTGCGGGTCACTTCCATGATTTTCGAGAAATTTCGCTCTTGCATCTTTTTTTTCCGCCGCCTATCTGAGACAGCCCTCGGGATGGAGTAGGAAGGCTTGAAAAAATTGCAGCTGTATGAGGGAGGGAAAAAAGGGAGACAAGTCTTTAAAAAGATACATTTTACAGAACAATGCTTATACTCTTTCACGGTGAACAACACTATTCACCTTACATAGCACATGTGATTTGACTACAAGGTCGCATTTTGCATCTTAATATTGAGTGCCTGCGGCTCTGGTGTTAGAGATCTCACAGATGCAGGTCCGGGCAGCAGAATTCGGCTTGCATGCAGCCATGGTAAACCATTGTCTGCTGCAACCTTCATATATCCAGCACTCATTTGTATATCTAAAGTTAGATGGAGACTTATGCACCTATATTAGTATGCAAAAATAGTCTGCTTTTTTATGCAATTAGGGTAGCAGCATAATTGTTTAGCAACCTAAATTAACATGTGTATTCGAGTGCCTTATTTGTGCATGCCGCCACATACATGCAATTGTGCACACAATTTTGCAGGGAAAAGTGAGCCTCTTAAAACTACCTTGTATATTTAATGTATTTGCCCTGGAATGACAGTGTGATATGATTGATTGAATTCCTGTCTCAATTTTCAAATACACCTGCACTATCAACTTTTTAGAAAATGCAGTGAGAAGCATGTTTGGAGGAGTTGGAAGACTTTCTGCTGGGACCTGATATTGTATGATGGTTGATGCTGACAGCACTTCTTCACTGGTGTCTGATTAGTGTGATTATAAATGACAGAATGCATTAGGTGAAGAGTTTTGATTGATGTAATTTTTGCCAGCAGTGCAAATTTTTTCACATAGCTCCGATTCTTCCTGTCAGTGTTACAACTCACCAGTGGCTTGATAATGGAGCAACATGCCACAAAGGAGGCTGTGTGGGGCCACTGAGAACTATGCATTTTTCCAGAGGATCACAATTAAACAAACACCTGTGCTAATCCATTAAAGGTGATACACAAAGGAAAACCATGTGATTTGAGCTGTTCTTTTCTGCTTTGTGATGCATAAAAAGCCTCAAATGTCTTTGTCTTCTGTGTACATATTTAAAGACATTCCTGCTTTTTTTTTAAAGTGATACATTTCAGGTTTTGTCTAATCTTTATTGGCTGGAGAACTCCATGGATGACTGGAAATCTAGTGGGTCATGAGATCACAAGAAGTTGGAAGCAGTACAGTTGAGAGAAGAAGGGCTTTTAGTCCAGCAGTCTAGAGGAGAAATAATCAGCTCAAAAAATGACATGTAACCCAGTTGTTCATTATGGAGGACAACCTTTGTACCTCATAATCTTTACAACCCCCCCAAAATGAAGAGCAAAGGATGATTTTTAAATGATTATATCCAGTTTTTGAGCTATCCATCTTTTTCATGGCAGAATGTAAGCTAATGTATCTACTCTTTAATATTCGTAAATAAAATATATGTGCATGGCAGGATCTTTTTAAAATGTACCCTTGACAAATTCCCTAAAGGTGTATTGAGTCAGAGGCTGGAGAAGAAAAAGTCCCTTAGCTCTTGTAGTCTATCTCCATGCTTATGCAGGACTTTTCCCTAAACAATCCAGTCACTGTTCACCAAAGTCACTGGGTGTTGGATCAGGCCTCTAGTGCATTATTTAATAGGCTGCTTTTTATGCATTAGCCAGATAAGCCTTGAAGGCCATGGAATTATAAAAGGGAAGTTTAATGAGAAATGTTGTTATAGGAATGAGTATAGTTTAATCTGGGAAACATGTAGGTTCCTGTTGTTATAAAAGTAAGTTATCTGGGGGAATGGGAGTATATAAGTGGAGCAGTTATGTTAGCAAAGGCCTGAACTGGGGAGGATAGTGATTTTTATGCTCACTTCTGGTCTGATATCTGAATTAGGAAATACTGTTGATTTAGCGTATGGAATTCTTTCTTTATTTGTACTGATGTCTCTAGTTAGGACTTTCATCCTGATTGTAACATAAACAAATTAACTGTAGGAATGTATGATCTATCCCCGGCTGAGTTTTTTAAAATTGCAAATGAGGCTGTATCTCGTGCCCATTAGGCTCTTTGCTGATAGCAAGAAGAAAAACTCCCTGCCCCAAAGGATTTATCATCTAAATATTGGAATCCTGAGTTCATATTTGTTGCTGTAGTAGTTTCACAGTGGAATGTGGTTTTTAATGTGGATCCTGCCTGCTGAGGTAAGGAGCTGAGCTGGGTTACATTTACATTCACTCCTCAGAGCAACATTCTGGCAAACAAGGGCAGAGGGAATCAGTGCGACCCCATGTTCGGAAGCTGACCCTGTGCTAGCTAGATTTAGTGTGTTCATGCCTGTGCTTTGCTACACTGAATGGAATGGTCTAAAACAGGAGTTCTCAACCTTTTTCTTTCTAAGCCCCCGCCCCTCCAACATGCTATAAAAACTCCATGGCCCGCCTGTGCCACAACAACTAGTTTTCTGCATATAAAAGCCAGGCCTGGCCTTGGGGGGTAGTAAGCAGGTCAGTTATCTGGGGCCTCAGGCCACAGTGGCCCCGTGAACTAAGCTGGTCAGGCTTTGGCTTCAGTCCTGGATGATGGGGCTTCGGCTTTCTGCCCTGGGTTCCAGCGGGTCTCATGCTGACCCTGCTTGGTGGACCCCCTGAAACCTGCTCACAGCCCCCCAGGGGGGCCTGAATCATTGGTTAAGATCCACTAGTCCAAACAAATAGACAGTCTCATAATATTTAGCACCGAATTTTCAAAGCACTGGAGACACTTTGCACTTGCTGTGAGGTATCGCTGGATTATTATCCCAGTTTTCAAGATAGGGAAACTGAGGTTCAGACAGGTGAAATGACTTGCTCAGAACCATCCAATGCACCAGTGGCAGAGACTGGGTGAGAATCCAGGTCTTTCTGATTCCAGCTCTGGCCTCTAGACCACAATTACTTCCCTGAGAGAACAATTCTGCAATAAATACCTTACACAATACTTTTCTTGGTCACCTCTCTCACGGGACATTTGCCATGGCATTGTGGGGAGGAAAGCCGAAAAGGGACTCCTCACAGATCCTTCAAGCAGCTTGGCATTCCCTTGTCTCTAAGGGTACGTCTACACTACCACCAGACTGGCGGGTAGCGATCAATCTATTGGGGATCGATTTATCATGAGTAGTGTAGATGTGATAAATTGATCCCTGATCACTCTCCCATTGACTGCTGAACTTCAGCTTGGCGAGAGGCGGAAGCAAAGCTGACAGGGGAGCCAGCGCTGTGAGGACGTGAAGTAAGTAATTTTAATTCTATCTAAGATATGTTGACTTCACCTATGCTAGTCTCATAGCTGAAGTTACGTATCTTAGATTGACACTCCCCCGCAGTGTAGACGAGGCCTAAGACATGCCTCAAACCATCATAAGCTGTCATGTCATATTATATCTCACCTGGAGAGGAAGATCCTGGTGCTGGTCTGTGGCTTTATTCTCTCTATAAAGTCTTGTGTGCACATATGGTGCTATATATGCCCATCAAATTATGATCAATACCTAAAACAGAACGTGTGCTTTAAGGTTGACAGAGATCCACAGGCAGCTGGGAAGCATTGCTAAATAGCACTTAGAAAAGATTAGCTAGGAAGTGTATACATTGTTGAGGGGTTGTTAGTCCTTTATAACTTTTGTGTCCCTGGTTTAGATCTTGGTAGTTTGTTTTGAGCTTGAAGGCGCGCAAGAACATGGAAAATAGAAAGATTCTTGCTGCTTCAGGCTCCATAACCTGTTATTATTTTAACCCTACCCTCCACCCCCAAATCAAACGGCTCCAAGTCTGTTCCTCCTTGGCTTTTTCTCTTTTGTGCAGGAATGCAAACGGCTGATGTAGCCAAATAACTGTGATCAAAACGAAGAGAAGTTTACAGTCTCCGAATAAACAGTGCTGGGCCACTCTGATCTATGTCAAATATTTGTGCAAATAGCCAGCGATTTTGATAGCTCGAATTATACATACATATATATAAACCCGTTTCTCAGAGTCGTTTTGACAAACCTGGACGACCTGGGGTGGTTGTTGCTATTGTGAGCAGCCAGATAAAAGTGAAACTACTTCCTAGGGAAGATTTGGGGGAAACCTTTTGAAGGTGGGGGGGGGGGCGGAGTGTGGAAAATACGCTACTTGCTCAAGATAAGACAGACACAAGTGTGAGGAGGACGTGATTCTAAGAGGATCATCCGGTTTTCTGAAGATCACAATGAAAGTAACGATCTTTAAAAACAGCCACTTACACTCGAAAAGCTCCGATCTCAGGTAAATTGGTACCAGTGCATCTAATTCTAAGGCAGGGCGTGCACTTCAGTGGAGCTCGCTGGAAAAGCTTTGACGTAAGAAAAGAATGACGTAGATGAGTGCGGAGATCGTTGTAATAAAAACGGCGTTAAAATCCCTTTAAAAATTGCACCAAGCAACCTACTTTGAGATATTTGCCTTTTCTCATTCGCTGAGGGAAGGGAAATCCCCCCTCCCTCCAACAGGAAAGATGCTCTCCATTCTCATAGGAACAAATAATTTCCCTCCTGGCTTCCTTTTGTAAACACCTGGGGTGTGTGTGTGGGGGGGAAGAAGTTTATCCCACCGGTCTCGCGTTTGTAATGGTTGAGGGAGAGGGGAGATAAGAGGTAACTCTCGGGACTTTGGCAAAACTTCGTGAAAACTTCCTAGCTAAATTGCAGCTAGGGAGCGTCTCCAATCGCTGTAGTGGAAAAGATGCTTCACATTTGTGAAGAACATAAAACGCTTCTTCGTTTCTGACCAGTGTATTCCGCTGGAGAACTCGACCCAAGACAGCTGAAGAAGTAGGTTGTTGTTTTTTTTACCCGAAAGCTTATACCCAAATAAATTTGTTAGTTTTTAAAGTACCACTGGACTCCACCTTGTTTTTGTGGCTACAGACTAACATGGTGCCTCTGATACTCTACCCAAAACAGATCTGCAGCGTCCCACCCCCCAGCTTTATGCTCCTAATCACTGGAATATAGGAAATCTGAGGGGAGAGATCATCTGTCTGGCTACAGGCAGTTTGTTGGTCTGGAAAGAAAATCAAAGCATGTTCCGTGCCGGGTTCCTGCTGTTTCCCTGGGCACATGTCTGAGTGTGGGCAGCCACCCGGGCGGGTCGGAGAAGCCAAGGCAGCCGCGCGAGGATGGAGGTGGTTTCCAGGCGCGCCTCGCACCAGCTCTGCACAAGCCCGTCCGCCGGGTGCCTCCGCGCAGCTGGCCCCTCCCGGGATCAGGTCCCGGCCCCCCTGGAAGGGCGGTGTCAGCGCTCCGACTGGCTGCGGGCGCGGGGAAGGGACCCGGGAGACAAGGGCTGGAATGCATGTCCTTAGGTGTATCGCTGGGGCGGGCTGCGCACGCGCAGTGCTCCGCCGCCGGGAGGCCAGGCCAGGTGTATCGCCGTGGCCCGGGCTTCACTTCACCAGGCAGCAGCTGGGGTCCCGCTCCCCCTTGGCAGCCCCCGCCGGGAGGCTAATGGCTCTGCTGGGGAGGCTCGACTGGCAAGTAGGTACCGTCCCGTTTGGCCCCGCGCCAGGCCCTGGGGGCGGATGGACCTTTCCCCACCCGGGAAGTGGGGTGCGCAGCTGGCCCGGGGCAAGCCCCTGCCGGGGGTCCCCCTCTCCTCCAAGCCGCGGGGGATGCGCCCTTTCTCGGAGAGCGGGTGGGACCCCAGTCCCGAGCCTGCATGGTTGGACGTGGGAGGCTGTGAAAAGCAGGGGACGGCAGAAGAAACCAGTTCCCCCCCCGGCCCGCCCAGCTGCAGCGGAGACCGGCTCACCTGGGGACGTGGGGCGGGATGAGCAGCATCACACTGATTGGATCCGCTTTGTGTTTCAAAGTGACACTAAAAGTCTCCAGCGGCCCGATCCTGAGCTGGGGCTCTAGAGAGACCTGCAGCGGAGCTGCTTCCCGGGGGAAAACTCCAGCCCTGTCGGAGAGATCTTTATTTATTGCCAATACCGGGCTTGGTTTGATAGGGGGAGAGGTTCAGTAGAATCCCCGCTCCAAGTTATAGAAGGGGATGAAGGCGCTAAATAGAAATAGACGAAGTATTAAATATTAGTGTAAACAGCAGGGTTTGGCTCTCACCGCGGCTTCAGACCTGGGTGAATATTACAGTCGCTCTTTGGAAATCGCATCCACGTTTAAAAAAAACAACCTCCCCCCCCTCAAAAAAAACAACAACCAAACATAGGAAAAGCCACTGTGTGCGCATCAGAAGTGCCAGGAAATCTGCACAGAGCAGCCCTCACTGCCCTGGCATTAGCGTGTCTATCTACTATGTAAAAACAGGGGAATGAACGCGCCTAGCAGTTGGGAGCCATGAGCGCACCTTTGGCGTCTACTGCTTGTTGGCCTTTCTCTTCTTCGGCCCCTTTTTCCAGATTGCTCTTCACAGGATGAACGGAATTTTTTGTAAGTTACCAGCAAAATGTTTGAAATTGTCCCGCAACAACAGTAATTGTCCGTGCCAGCGGTGACTGGGTGTCATCTCCTGCCTGTATGTTTTCAACTAGACTAGTGGAGAATGGATCTTCTCTTTTGGTTATAAAATAGTCGTCTTGTGTAGGAGGGGTACAATATTTTTTAGATAGCTCGACACCCCAAACAGTTATAACAGAAATATTATCACGCTATCTGTGTTTAAAATGTGACGCTCCTTTATAAACTTTGCAGGCTGTCATATTTCTAGAGGCCACATCTGAATTTTAAAAAAAAAGTCTTTTCCCCCTCCTGAATTGAACCGAAAAAAATCAGAATATTCTTCGTGTCCTTTCCTTCTTATTTAAAGCGTTCAGTGATCCCTTTACAAGTGCCCTAGTAGTGGTGGTAATTCAGGCTTCCGATTTCTATTCAGAAGAACGGGTGATGCTGTCATGGTGTAACGAAAGGCCATTTAAAGAAAACTAACAGGAAACCAAGCTCTAGTCTCATTTAAACCCCCGTGAAATTGTGTCGAGAAAAATGCAAAGGCTACAAAGCAGCAGGTGACACACAAGAGGTCCGTCGCACGACCTGTTTTAAAACCATACACGTTGGTAGAGTGCGTGTCAGCTGGTTTTCGAAGCCAGGTTTGTTTCCAGTGGAGAATCCCAGATTTAAGGAGCCTGGCATAAGATCCGTCTCCTGAAATGTTGGCTCTGGCTGTAGAGATCTAGGCGGTTTTGGAGCATTTGCAAGGTTGCGTTAAAGCCTCCCCGCCTGGGATGTCACTTTCTGCTTAGATTTACTTGTTACTTTTTGAAAGACACTTTTTCTTGTTCATCTGAGCAACCGATATTTTCTTCTAATCCCCTTTTTAAAAAGGATCTGAAACGTGATTTAATTTTTTGCGTCTTGGCTGTTAAGATAAAATTAAACGGTCTGGCCAGGACCTCCCCTGGACTTCAGGGGATCCCGAGTATCAAAGAGCGAGGACAATCCCATTCAGAGCTGCACGTAGTGAGCAGATATTACATCTTTTAGAGTAAAGGAATCATCAAAATTCCCAGCCCCCAAATATATAGACTATTGGGTCGCCCTGAAGGGATCAGGTGAATCGACTCCAAACCTCAATGCTTTGCATTTTTTTCTCTCTTTTTAGGGTCCATCTTGTCCCTATAACACAAATGAGCTTTAAGCTCCCCCTAGCTTTTATTATTTAGATGCCCTAGTCTTAATGACGCCAAGTGCCGCGCGAGCACACTCGTTATAATCGTCGCAAGCTGCATTTCAAAGAAACAACCCTGGAAAAAAACAGCGTCGTTTAAAATAAATAAATAAAGGGCCCCACCAAAAATGGTAATGCAGGTTCCCTGCTGCTGGGTTGAATTCAGCTGATGTGAATCAGCACCTGCGTGCCAGATAGACAGACCGATAACGCCTTCAACAGTTAGCTCGAGCATAATCGGCCTCTTCATCTTTATCTTCGGCGTCTTCGCTTAGCTTTTTTTTTTTTTTTTAAACTGAGCATTAACGCACCTAAAATCTTAAAGCTGAGTTCCTATTCCAGGCCCTTAACGACACCTACCAAAGGTATGGTTCTCCCGCGCCAGAGGTAGCAGAGAGGTCGCAGCAAGCATTGTTCGATGGGAATGTCTGGCTGCCACGAGAAACAAAAACATTTGCTTCTCTCATGCGAATGAGCAGCGATCCAAATGCACCTTAAGCACCAGCAGAAAGAGTTGCTTTAAAACAAATGTTCAGTTTGCCAGGCAAACATAACTGCATAGATCAGATCGGGCTGCAGATAGTTAGCAGGGCTATGTTTTAAACTATTAGATTAAAGCTGGGATTGTTGTCTAAAAATCAACGACGTGTGTCCCCCTTGTCACCTGGTCCCAAACCAGATTTTGCATAATTCAGAAGGACCGGACAGATTGGATTTTCATGGGAAAAGTTATTAACATTTCGAACCAGGGGCATAATTCACGCCAGTTAGATTTGAAACGCTGAATGTGCCCTGCTTTACCTAAAAGTTATTTAGCCAACTGCAGTAATAGTGTAGGGTAATTAACTAAATTATACCCTAACATTGGCAAATTGTAATCAGTAAGTCAAACTCCTTGACAATTATGCAAATTGATTTAATACTGGAGTTACTACTCTTGCTTTTGCAATAAAGCTTTTTGTTTGCTTTGCAAAATGATTCATCTAAAATTAGGACTTTTTGGTAAATGTTTGGGCTTGAAATCAAGGCACCGCAAGATCTGGCTTGTCAAAATGTTTTTGTGTTTTACACCAAACCTTTGTTGTCTTGACAGAGACTTATACAACATCCAGCACTGTTCTATTCCGCGTGCCAGTCCATTCTTTGCCCTTCCGCAGAAGATAGTGCCTAACAGATGGGTATATTCGGGGGTGTGGGAGAATGAGGAGTTCATATTTAGCATGGCAGAGCGGGGTGCTTTTAATAAAATGTATTATTCTCGATCAACTTTACCTCTACTGCAGCCCGGGCCAACGGGAGCTTTGCGTGGCCGGCGGGAAAGAATCCCTGTATGGGGCAAGAAAGCAGTTTGAATAGGGACGATACGTCTGGGAAGATGGAACCGGAATGTTTAGAGCCATTTCTCCTCTTTATTATGGCGCTCATCATTCTAGGCTTTTAAAACCCCTTCGCACACCCCTGCTCCAGCTCAGCTGCCCTCTGCCAGACCCTTTACAACAGGCAGGTTGGCCGGCTCTGCTATCGAGACCCCCTACTCTGAGCTTCGCGGTTCTATTGAGCGCATCTTAGGGCTTTGGGGTTGTGTACGGGACTTCTCCAGAGACACCTCGGCGTGTTCCTACTCAAGGGAAGAGGGGAACCTCATGGATAAAAGCAGCGTTACATCCGCGCCTGGAATCTAGCTACAACGCGCCCTGGGCAGCTTCCCTAGCCATGCGCGCGTGTGTGCGCCCTGGGCAGCCGAGAGCTTCCCCCAGCCATTCGTGTGCGCCCTGGAGCAGAGCCAGTCCAACCCAGAGCGCACGTAAGGAGTGGCTCTGAGCTGCGAGCTGCCTCCTGAGTGGCTGACTCTGAGCCGCCCATAATGAAAGCCCAGTCTCCCAATCCATCCCTGGGGAGGAGTTATGATAATACTTTTGCAATTAAGGGCGTCTGGTCAGGGGAAAAAAACCTCAGTGACCATTAGAGGGAAGATTAGTCTTGCACCGATCTTCATGCCTGGCAACTAACAAAATCCACCCGGGGGAGCTGCTCTTCCCCAGCACAGACTTGGATATTTACTGCTTTGGGGGCTGGGGATCTTTTCTGATCTACTATATATATTTTGGACACTGGACGCCATGTTGTGGAAACTAGCAGATAATGTCAAATATGAAGAGGACTGTGAGGTGAGCTAATAGCACTAGGGGAGGGAGGAGGGAGAAGGGGCTTTTGTGTGGGTGTCAGCACCTGGACATAAATGGGGTCAATCCAGCAGTCTTTGCTTGGGCAAGAGATCCCCAGGCTGCCAACGGACTGCAGGACTGGGCTCTTAGTCCGCTTCTCTTACAAGACCCCCATCAGGTCGGGGGATGTTCAGATTTCTTGTTTGCTGTTCGATGATGCGCCGCAGACTATATAATCTCACTAAACGCTGACTCTCCTGCTGGGAGTTGCCCACATGAACAAGGAGTGAGGTTAATGGGACTGATCTTCACGTTTAGGTTTTGAACCTGGTCTTTTACCTTGTTTTCCCCCCTCCCTCGCGCTTCTTTTCTCGCAGCATTGTCGCCCAGTCTAGCTGACCGCCAAACGTGTCAGGCCTCCCCATTGGGGTGTCTCTGGCTCTGAGATATTGAAAGAGAGGGAAAGCAAAACCCGACTAGGGCCAACCCAAACCAATTTCTCTCCCCACCCCAGTCCCCAGGAGAAACTCCTTTAGATCCTGCCAGTCCGGGAGCGCCGCTTGGGAGCAGAGCAAATAACCTCGCGGGGGGTTGAGTTTTCTTCTTCCCACAACCAAACGGATGTGTTTAATCCGCTCCAGATTGTGCCTGCTCCCCAGATCAGTCAGGGCACTAGTCCCAAGTTAAGCAAAGTGCGGCCATGTTTGTGTGTGTGGGTCTGAGCTGCAATGCGCCCCAGACCGGGGAAGTTTGGTGCAGAAGCGGAGAGCGTGCACAGGAGCAGGGGCGGCGGGTTCCCCAGCCTCTAGGACTGGTTCAGAGGGACTCGGGGTAGGACTGAAGTGCGATGGGGAGCCAGGTGGGAGCCGCCGCCAGGGAGAGATCTAGGGAGGAGAGGTCCGAGCTGCGTGGCAGCCAGTGGGCGCCCTTGGCACGGAAACTGTTTAGCTGCCAGCCTCAGCCGGGAGCGCCAGGGAGCCAGCGCCTGTCGCTGGCCCTTTACCTAGGGGCACAAGCTATTCCCACTCGCCGGAGAAATGAATTTTTACCCCCTCTTCCCTCGGGCTCATCCCAGATCGGGGGCGGCGAGCAGCTCCCCAAGCTGCGGGAAGGGGTGCATTTGGGGGTTGGGGGAGTGTTTCATTTTCAATCCTGATTCGTTTCTCTCACGGGAGCCGAGCAGCCCTGAGAGGGATCCGCGGTAATTAGCAGATCAGAGCTCAGGTGCCTGCCCGCGCTGGTTTATTCCCACGTTTCCCTCCCTAGCCCTCTTTCCTTGTGAAACTTCCCCCACCCACCTCCTGCTTTTTGATCTCTTTGAAAGCGGCAGAGTCTCCTCCTTTGCTCCATTGGTCATGGTCTCTATGTTTGGCTCCTACAGATTAGCTGCAGTCCCCACTTCACGCTCCATTGGGACCCCATTGAGACACCCATTCTCCTCTTATTAACCAGCCCCGTTATTTTAATGACTGTGAAGCCAGAAGCTGCTAAATCCCGGGATCAATTCAATGGAGACATTTTTTAAGCTTTGATTGCCGAGCTTTTAAATCGGAGAATTTCAGCGGAGGCGGCTGGAGTAGTAGGACAAGTCCTCTAAATGGCCAGGCAGCTATTCGGACTCTGAGCTGAACCCCCGCCCCCCATGTGCTCGGCGCGCCCCAAAAGCAGAGCAGACGTGGACCGCGAGGTCTTTAGAGCGCAGGAAAATCAGCTAAGAGACATGCTTGAAGTGGGGTCGCATTCGGCTTAGCCGCTGATTGCTGACGGGGCTGTTCAGCGCAGCCCAGTTTGCAGCTTGCCAGCGCGGCTGTTTTAACCCAATACCCAAGGTTTTGTGTTTACACTCGCCCGCAACTGACCACTGCCAGGGGAGCTGAACCCCCCACATCCCCATAACTTCGAAGCCAGGAGGGGCCTGAAATCAGGCTGGACCGGAGGCAGGGAAGGGCGCTTCGCCCCTCCCTCACCTTCTGAATTCGTTTCTCAACTTTAATTAAAAAAACTCTGCGACAGCAGCCACCATTCCTCTTTGTAACAGTCACTTTCTTTTTTTACAGACCCCCCCCAACCCCCCGCGACTTAAGTCAGTTTCTCTTAGGAAGCGAAGTTTATTTCTGAGTCCCGGCTCTTCCCACTATTCCTACCCAGGCTGTGGGATTAGTTAATTGGATTCCTAGACGAACCACTGAGCGAGGCTATTCCTAAACTAAACGTTGAGCTGCTTCGTTTTCTTTGCTCCCTCTCGAGGGTGGCTGAGATTCCCCCTACAAAGGCGCACAGGGTGTGTGACCTGGCCGGGGCAGGCAGCGGTGCATGGGGGAGGGGGGGATCCTGGCCTCATTCCAGTCGCGGGGAGTTCCGCCGTTGACTCCCCCCGAGGCCAGAATTTCCTGCACGTTCCTAAGTCAGGCGCGCCCCGCGCGCTGCACCTAGAGCCGAGCGACAGGGAGCGGGGACCCCCTCCGGCTGTCAATGGGCAGGGGCTGAGGCTAAGCTCCCCGCACTAACGGGCTTCTGTTCTGTCCCTTTGCTGTCCAGGACCGGCACGACGGGAGCAGCAATGGGAACCCCAGGCTCCCCCACCTTTCCGCCGTCAGCCAGCACTTGTACAGCCCGGCTCCGCAGCTCTCCCATTCCGGGACGTCCGACTTCCAGCCCCCCTACTTCCCACCCCCCTACCAGCCTCTGCCTTACTCCCAGTCCAGCGATCCCTACTCCCACCTCGGGGACCCCTTCTCCATTAACCCGCTCCACCAGCCTCCTCCCCCTCCACCCAGCCAGCAGCAGCCCGCCTGGCCCAGTCGGCAAAGCCAGGATCCCACCGGCCTGGTCCATCACGCCAGGCCTGGCCTGGTCCCTCATCTCTCGGCGCTGGAGAGCGGCTCGGCCGGGGGCAGGAGGGAAACCTACAGGCGCTCTGAGCTCCTCCTGCCCCACGGACACGGGCTGGACGCTTCCACGCTCGCCGAGAACCTGGCGCTGCATGAGATGGCTCATCAGATGGAAGAGGTGCCGGTAAGTCCCCGGGTACGGCCTGCTCTGTCTGGGGTACCGGCTACTCGCACCCCGGCCTGCGGTGGCCGATCCCAGTCAGACCAGTGAGCCTGGTGCCGGCAGGGCTTGAGATAAAGCAATTTCTCAGCTGGATTAGAGACCCTGGTTCATTCCAGAGTGGGTGTGAAGGGCACCGGGGATGGGATCTTAGCCCAGTTTGGGGGCGGAGTGGGATGGATGCGAGTAGAAAGGCCAGAAAGCATCGTCCCTAGAGCCCAGGTGCCCTGGTGTGTCGGAGGGGCTTAGTAGCTGCTCCTAAGGGGAATGGTCCCACTTTGCGGTTTAGCTTCGATGTTTTTCTTCCTGCAGGAAGAACTAACACCCCCCTCTGTCCCCCATTAGTCAGAAGCTGGAATCGGTGGGTGCAGGGGGTGGGGGATCCATAAAGACTCCAGGGTCACTTTCTCTAAAGGAACTGTGCTCCCCCTCCCCCCTTCTCTTTCCAGAATGTGGAAGATCAACACTTACTAATGCATGACCAGACAGTCATTAGAAAAGGTCAGTAGATGGCATTCTGATTTACTTTTCCTTGTCCATAGCTGAAGTTTGATTTGTAGATGGTACACCGGCAAGTTGATACTTTATTTTGTTCCATTGCTTTAAGGGGATCTGTCTAAAGGCAGGAAGCTTGAACGTTAATGCATGATCGCTTTAACTATAGAGGAACCTTGGTTTTTATATATGGTGAACGCGATCTTAGGTGATATTGAATGGTGGGGGTAGTTTGGAAACTGCGCTGCTTCCTTTGGTATGTTGAGTACAAAAAAGTCTCTATTTGCAAACCTCCCATTTCGATGGGAAGCGAATTACCCTAAGTATTAGTGGCACCAGCAGACTGTCGCTGGCACCTGAGTCTCTTATTCTGGACTGTTGTGATACTAATAGCCGCAATAGCAAAACGATGCTTTTGTTTGTATCGCTTTCCGGCTTCAGCAAAGAACAAATGCACTTATCCCGGAACGGAATTTCAATGCAGATCTGGCATTTCATTTGATCCCGACCCAAATTCCTTGTGTGTACAATGGCACGGGGCTGGTTTTGCTAAGAAGGTGAGGCAGAGGTATATTTGCTCTAAAGGAAGGGACTTGGTTTAAGATCTAATGAGGAATTAGTTAAATTAGCAGAAGGCCGTTTGTAATCAACGGTCCCATAAAGCGGTCAGACTTTATTTGAGCTGAAATGGTTTTTACTGTTTGAACAAGCGTGAAACGCCTATCGACTCTCAGCTTTGTTTACACTCTTGTTTTCCTGCTTGCAAACAAATTTGCGCTTTGTAAATCGGGCAAGTTTCTTCTAGAAACTGAAGTGGGACTTCAAATACGTATTTAGTTGAGGAAAAGCAGAAGTGTTTGTAGTGTTTGTCAGAAACTCCGCTGATTGCCGAATTAGCTCATGGGAGAACTATTCTGCCGTCAGATACACCACTTCAGAATAAGACCAGCCCTTGCTGCTTAACCCTTTCTTGCATTAGTTGCCAATAGCAGTGATTCAGTCTGGCTACATTTCGTTGGTACATTAATGAGTTTACCTGTCGCACTGAGGTTTAACGTCCCTCTGGAAAGTATGTTGCTCCTACTCACAGTAACGATAACCGAGAGCAAGACTAATGGCGTTAACTGTTTTCAGCTGTAGATACTGGAATATAGGGCAGGAATATGCTGGAATTTAATTCAAGGGAGAGAGGTAACTTCTCTGAACAGAGACTCCCTATCTGGAGGTGGAAGATGAAATTCAATATTGCTTGGCACCCTCTACCCCTCATCATATTTATTTGTTCCCGTTCTAAGGAGGACGGGAGACCTCTCTGTGCCTTTAGTTGGAACCAGGTTTTTTGTCAATAGCCAAAGGATACTAGTTTCTGCTCTGCCACTGTATATGCTTTACAGCCCTGATGTTCATTTTTATAAGCCTGAGTTTGCTAACTTCCAGGATATTATGTCACCGGTGCATGCTGAGTTTTGACTGAACGTTTAAGGAAAATAAAGTTATATTCTTAATTGAATGCAGCAACTGTTGAAATTTACTGTGACAGCAAAACCAGCCCCAGTCCATTATTAGTCGTCCTGAGGCTAACTTGTGGCGCTGTTAAATCAGTTATTCAGGACAAGATCCAGTGGTGGATGTTTAACACACAATCTATTTACTGTTTAGCTCCATTTAGACTTGTAATTTCCTCTCTTTTTTTTTTTTTTTTTTAAAATCAATACCTGCTTTTCCACCTGGCTCCCACAGGTCCCATTTCATTAACAAAAAACAGCTCGCTGAGTCTCCCCTGCCAGAAGGATGGATTAATTGGAGTGGTGATAAACCCCAATGAAGTGTTTTGTTCTGTTCCGGGGAGACTTTCTCTGCTGAGTTCCACATCTAAATATAAAGTGACAGTAGCAGAGGTTCAGAGAAGGCTCTCACCTCCAGAATGTCTAAATGCTTCCTTGCTAGGAGGAGTACTCAGAAGGTAGGTAGGCTACTCCCCTCCCTCCTACCCCCATGACTTTGGTAATCCTGTCTTTTGTTGTTGATCCTTTTTGCAAGGATTGTACAAAACTGAACTGAATAAGTGGTGTCTAAAGCATTTTATGAGACTTAAAAAAATAACACTGAATTCTAATAGGCTTTGGAAATAAAACTCCTTTGCACCTCTGGCACTTCCCAAAGTGAAGTGCTATAACAGTTCTCACAACAAATTCTCATTCCCTGTTAAAATCTGATTCCATTGCTGGAACTGCACAAGGTGAATTTTCTTATTTCAGTGACAAATCATCTCCCTGTTGAAGTGTCTTGGTTACTATCTTGTGGTCTTGGTATACTTATTTTTGCAAACCGTTTAATTCATATTACGTCCCATTATTATAGCTGCTACATTTTTATTATAGTATAAACTTAAAGGCAAAACACATTTGATTTGGTTTCTGATGCGTGTTTTACACTAAGGGGTTTGTGGCAGAGCCTTAAAAATTAGGTCACTGAAAAACAGAGAACCTGCTTTTTATTCCCTTCCCTCCAATAGAACCTCATTAAATGCCAATAACTCGATTTCCCATCTTTTTAAATAATAAGTATGTCCCCTTGAAGCTAAATAAGGTCACATCTCTCTCCCTCTGTCTACTTACAGAGCCAAATCTAAAAATGGTGGCAGATCATTAAGGGAAAAACTGGATAAAATTGGCTTGAATCTTCCAGCTGGTAGAAGGAAAGCCGCAAACGTGACATTATTGACATCTTTGGTGGAAGGTCAGTCCTAAGGGTGTGTGTGTGGAGGGAGTGGGTTTTTTTTAATTTTTTTTTTAAGTTAATAAAATGACATCTGTGTAAGGCTTATAAACTGTAATTCAAATGCTGACAGGATGCGGATCAAGTCTAGAAAAAATAATAGACAGAACAGAGCTATTTTAAAAACAAGTTACAGGCTGTGCTGCCTGTTAGCCCTCCCAATGCTACTATAAATGTGATTATTTTTTGGTTTATCCCTTCCTCAGCTCTAGTTGTTCATGCCATTTTTCAGATCAAATAGGGATATCTGACTATTCTATTACATTATTTTTCACCTTGATCATATCTGAACTGTAACTAGTGAGCTAAACTATTGCATTAACTTCAGTTTTCATTCACGGAAGCCATTCTGTGTAAATTAAGGAATTCTACATAGTTACTTCCATACTGTAGTGAAATTGACAGGTGTGAGAGTGACTCCTTTATACCAAGAAGTTCCAAAGTCCCCAGTGGGACCTAGCTTGTTAAGTCACTGGTGTATTAGAGAAGGGATAGTTGAGAGGAAGGAGGGGGAAGCTCTTCCAATTTTGAGGTCTTATATATTAGTGAGTTTGACGTCCTATGGAGAGGCTTAAAAGCATTTTTTAAAAAAGGTTTTAAAAGCAGTGGGGCAGCAGACTCCAATGACTGGCCCTACCTCAACTGCAACCTCAGAAGCTTTCCTAATAAACATGCATATAAAGTGAGATTTACAGCTTTTGACTTCCTGATAGGAAACTGGAGCTCATTTAATCTGCAGCATGTTATGTGGTCCCTGTATTAATTTAGCTGGGCCTTTTTTAAAAAAAGCAGCTTCTTGTTATTGCTGTAGTTAATGGAAACAGCAATTTAAATGTGAACAATACTTTGAAAATATAACTTTTTTTTAAATCTACATCATCTCAAAATACTGTACTAACTTAGTTTATTAAATCCTTATAGAAAGGTAGAATTGGAAGACCAACAAAAGAGACAGAAATCTTGTCTAATATATTACTGTGTCTTTACATTACACACATGCTACAGCTAACCTACAGTTCACAATAACATTCAGGATTTTTGTTTGAATAGATAGTTTTAATACAATAATAGAGACAAGCAATTGTTTTAGTTAATTAAAGCTATCATCTAAGTTACACAAGTGTGCACTGTGTATTTAACTTCAGAATTTTACTGACCTAAATTAAGATCAGTTGCCAGCTGTGTGATCATCATAAGAATATAAGCCTTATAGAATTTCACCTGAAAATGATTATCTGTACCTATGCAACACAGCTAGATACAGAGACCCATATATTGTCCTTTGATACAAAGGGAACCAGAACAATTATTTTTTGTAGCAGTGGTTATGCAGGTTTTTCTCAGTGTCTCTTCCTCAAATTTGGTTTATCTATTACTTAGGAAATAACAAACAGTATGGGGAAGATCATACTAGCAATGGTTCTTTCTAAAGTGGGGAGTATATTTTGAGAATTAAAGTTTTTGCCCATATTTCTCTTATCTTCTAACAGTGAAGGTGTAATAATTGGATCTAAAACATTCACCTTATCACCTGTCCCCACCCCAGGTGAAGCTGTACATCTTGCTCGTGACTTTGGTTATGTATGTGAGACAGAGTTTCCTTCCAAAGCAGTGGCCGAATATTTAACCAGACCACATTTGGGCCGTAATGAGATGGCTAACAGGAAAAATATGCTTCTTGCTGCAAAGTAAGTATGGAAGGCTAAAGGGGAGAAAAATGCTTTTTGGGTTATTGGAAGAATGTGAGAGTCTGTAAAATACTTATTTGTTTTTTACTTTTAAAAAAAAAAACAATCGCATCCCCCCCTCCAAAAAAAAAAAAAGTCTATGTGAATCTGTAATAAGAGAGTCAGCATAAACCCTTATGGCATAGTACTTTAGAATTTATTGGAGTTGAAACCTACACGGTCAATAGAAATGACACTAAACCTCTACAGAATAAAACAGACAGATCTTTCTATAGAATTTTTACATCTGGCTAATTTTAATGTTGTATAGCAGAGATCTAGGGTCTAATGAAAACACACTAGTGTCAAGAGAGAGAACCATGTTAACTTCAGTGGGCTTTGGATCAGTTCCATAATACCTCATAAATACAGCACTCTATATCCGATAACGTAAGCACTACTCTTTTTGTACCCTACAATAAGAGTGAGGCTTTTTTTTTTTAGTGCATTGCATTGTGTATCATGCTGTTTCAGAGAAGTTCACTCAGTGTACCTGAAATGAACAAATCAACTTAAAAATACATCTGAAACTTAGGCCCCTGTTCCTGCAAGCATTTAGGCATGTAGTAACTTCATGTGCTTGAGTAGGCCCATTGAACATTCATGTGTATTGTTAAATTGTATTGTTACGTGCATAAGTGTTTGCAGGATTGGGGGTCTATGTTTCTGATGAAGGGGGTAAATTAAATGCCCCAGTTCATCTGCTTTATCCATTGTAAATCACTTAAGTGCATCTGTGGAAGTTCTCACGGACACTGTCCTTAATTTATTTATTTATTTATTTATTTTAAATCAAAAGGGCAAATGAAGCAGAACCAGCTAGACACCAAAACAGGAAAGATTATCCTGTGGAAAGTGTGTGTACACGTGTATGTATATGTGTATATAAAACGTCTGAAACTGACACTAAAAAACAGGCTTTATTCTGTAATTAGACTGAAGAAGATCCTTGTAGTGATGTAGTTGTAATAGGATGTAATTGAGTTCTGAAAACCCTTTGTGGTTGCTATGCAGTCTGAATCACTGGTTATTTCAGTTTAAAGGATTCTGTATCTTGCTGCTGCTTTTCTTAGTGCTAAATCCTCTTACAGAGTGCCTTGCACTTTCTGGTGTAAAGTATGAACTCTTTTGTGTCTTACAGGCAGATATGTAAGGAATTCACAGACCTCCTCACTCAGGATAGAACTCCTCTTGGAAACACTAGACCTAGTCCAATCTTGGACCCTGGCATCCAGGGCTGTTTGACTCATTTTAGCCTGATCACGCATGGCTTTGGGAGTGCTGCCATCTGTGCTGCCATGACATCTGTCCAGAACTACCTAAATGAAGCATTAAAAATAGCAGACAAAACATATATGAACACTGGCGACCAAAGTCCTGCAGAAACCAACAAAAACATTGATAAAATGGATAAGCACAGGAAGTAAAATCAGGGAAACCAGACTTTCAAACTGTTCCTCCAAAACACAGACTGGGATCTTCTTGCCTAAGGGGCATGTAGAAATTTGGTTACTTTCCCTCCCCCCTCTCTTTTTAAAACAACAAAACATCTTATTCAGGATCTTCACTCCCTCTGGATCTGTAAGACAAGTCTTTCTAAAGCTGCAGTACCTCCCTTAACTGTGGAATCCGTTACCAGAAGATAAGTACTGGTGAAATGTATTAAAATCCTTTGCTGTTAAAGTGGTGCTATAAAGTCTTTGGTGGAAATATACTAAGATATGTAGAGTTTTCAAACATCTAAATATCTAGTGGTGACAAGCTACCGTGTATATTTTTTTGAGATATGGATTTTGGATGGGATACTCTTCGTTATCTGGAAAAAGTCAGGTTTTTAGTCTTTAAAGCCAACAATAACTATAATGCAGTATTAAACAAGGTATTTAGATTTATGTGCATGGTGTATTTTATAAACACATGACAAACACCAAGATCATTCTGTTTTGCTTTATTTTCAGATGACCATATGAAAAAACTGGTATCGGCGTAAATGAAAGAGCTATTTGATGCATTTGACATGCTTATTTTAATTCTTATTATTTATGGAAATATTTAGGCTTTTAAAAATTGCAGTTTTCCACAGTGGAAATTATCTTTTTTTTTTAAAACAAAACAAAACAACCCCCTTCCCCCCCAAAGAATTGCTAGTGCAAACTGAAAATAAATGCTTTTAGAAAATCTCCTTTTTCTTTGTCTAAGGAAATTGCAGCTTTATTCACATATTTATATCAAGTCTTGTTTTTAAATTGAAAAAAACTTGAAAGAATAGGCATATGTTGTAACTTTTTTTTTTTTGAAAACATTTTTTGCCTATTTAGGGAAAAAATATATAAATATATTTCCAGGGAGACTTTATGTGTATTAAGGAAAACAGTGTGTTGAATGTACATATTTATTTATGTGTAATTTAATGGGATTTGTAAATAATGGTGAACTTTTTAATACTTTTTTTTATAAATGGGTTTCAAATGTTAATTTTGGTAAGTATTTCAAAGGTAATGGGGTAAGCTAAATACATCTTTAGGTTTATGCACAGGTATGTTATACAGGGTATTTAAGATTTTATTTTTTAATTTTATTTTAAATTCTCAATTCTTGCCACTGAAGATTAAATCTAATCTGAGGGGTATCTTCACAAAGCAATAATTTTTGTGTACCATTCAGCTGAGAACTGAGTAGAATGAGTGCATGAGGTACGGTGCAGCTGCGACTCATGGCAGTTCTGAACTACTCTTTGCATATTTGTATATGATCCCAATATAATTCTGATGTATATGATAACCATATAATAAAAGTATTCTGGATAGAAGCACTGAATGTCTTGTTACCCGGAAAGTGTTTTCTTTTCATATTTTTGTCAATATGGGACACTAGACGATGTTGAGTATTGTCATAATTACAGCACTTTGTTCAGATTAACAGAACAGAAATATGTAGTAGTTTGCCAGTAAAACTAATGGCTTCAATTACATGAGTCATGTGTCTCCAAAAACTTTTTTTTTTTTTTTTTTTTTTAGCCCTCAGTATCATACCATCTGCCTATTTAAACTAGAACCACATTTTAAGGCTTCCTTCTCATAAAAATCTGACCCAAGTATCTTTACATTAAATGTGATTTAATCAGATGATTATACTCTATATGCTTAATGATGAATGCTTGCAAATAACTTGAATGTGAAACTGGATATCTGACTTCCAGTATTAGCCCCATTTTATAGATTTGGGGTGGGTGGGGAGAGGGAACTGCGGCCTGGAGAAGCTTGGCTAGAGTACCTAAGTCACAACAGAGGTCTGGCAGGACTGGGAGCAGAACCCTTAATGTCTAGAGTCAGTGTGGTGGTACCTTAACCATGAAGCTGTCCAGCAGAAACTGGAATAAGTTTGTTGTTTAAAAAAAATAAGTCTTGGAAGCAAACGTTCACACATTTCCATAGGCCCTGTGCACCGAGTCAGGATTATTGGATAGCACAAGATTTGGTATGGAACTGAGAGTGAAGGATGCTGACACTAGACTGAGGTGACTGCATTCTAACAGCTCAAAAACCAGATGGCAAATAAAAATCCAAAATCCATGTTTTTTAAAAACAACAACAAAAAGTCCTCTGGGTGAGTAGGTGGTTTGTGGAGGCAGAGGCTGATTTATGAAGTTTTGAATACTTGGGGATGGGCAATCTTGGAAAATATGCTTAACAGCTGCCTAATACAAAAATATGCTTAAACTCATTTGTACAGTAGTGCTGTGAGGCCCAGTGTAGATGTGGGGGGATGACCCATTTTGCTAGGCATGAACCTGGAGTAAAGATGTTGTCTGTCCTAAAGACCTTGCATTCTAGGTGGATGTGGCAGACAGGTGGAGAGAGGAGCTGCTTGTAAGGTCTCCAAATTTTCTTTCTGGGGGCCGTAGGAAGAGGTTGGTGTTTTGATATATATTTTTTTAGTTGCTACAAAGAAGGCCTTTCAATTAAATGGATTTTTTTTTTGAGATTTTCCATTTTTGTGAAAACTTTGAAACAACTTCTTCCTTCTTGTTCTAGTGTGTGTGTGGGAAACAATCCTACCTTCTCTCACTATTTCACTACATCCACACACACACAAGGGGAAAGTATGTGTATGTGCTGGCTTCCCCTGCTTTCCGATGAAAAACGGGAGAGGAGAGTAGGAGAGAAGGAAGCACCCCCCCCCCCCCAATTTATTTTTTCTTCCACAAAATTATAGTAACCTTCCTCCACCTTTTATTTTATTTTATTTTTTTCCCCTCTCCTCCTGATTAGCTATAGTGGGAGGGGAAACAAACAAGAAAACATAAAGTAATTTTGTCTTGGGTCATCCAGAAGATTATTAGCAGAGCTGGGAAAAGAATCTAGGTCTTGTGAGTCCCAGTTTTTGTTCAAAGTACAAGGGCATCACCGTTTAATTTTTTTCTGCAGAACTGCCCCTTCAGCGTACTACAGCAGGATGCTTTAGATTAGCTCCCAGACAATGGAATCTTGCTTTTTATTAATGCACACAATCAAGTTCTGAAATAATTGTCCCCTGGGATAGGAAATAAGGATGTTTCCATTTATTCCTATGTGCATTCGAGCAAAACCAGCCAATTGTGTAGCAGACTGACTAGTGTTCTATTTATATGCCAGAACAATGGGAAAGTTGAGTTTCCATTAACTTAATGCCTTTGTTGTACTGTATATTTCAGATATTACATTATTTGAGGCTCAATTACCAAATCAGCAGTCCCAATGATATAATAGAAGAGAACATTGTTCTTGTGCTACATTCACTCAACAGAATGGCTAAATTGTGTGACCTGAAGTCATCTGTCATCCAAAATTATTAGTCTACTAAACTATTGTAAAGTTTTCCCTAACTTTTATAAGAAGCTTGACTGCTAAACAACACTGTCAGAGGAGCTAACAAAATACCCTAGAGAACAGCTGACATCCAGACTTCCTCTGTTCTGTGTCTCAGAATTTCTCCTTTTGGGAGGTAAATTTCTATGCATGGTCTTGGCTCCATATAATACGTATATTTTCAGAGCTGTTTGAAAAATAGGATTTCTTCTCCCAGGGGAGATCCTGAGATTATGAAATTTTCTTTCATCCCAAATCAGGATGAAAATTAGAAATCTCTGAATTTTTCACAAGGAAATACTCTTGCCATCTCCCTCACTTTCCTTTTCCCAACTCTCCTCCGGTACCCAAGCAATCTCTGCAGCTGTCTAATACAAAGATTTTTGTAGCAGAAATAAAAACTATTTAAATGATTATTTTTAAGCAGGACTGACTTTCCCTCTGTTGCAACTCATCCTTGTGAGTGGTACTTTTTGAGGTCGTAAATTATTCTGGGCACAGTTGTCTCCTTGCGTGTCTGTTCATAGCCTAGCGCAATGGGGCCCTGATCATGAGTCAGGCCTTTGGGTGCCACTACAAGTGAAGGAAGCGTTCTGCAATAATAGTACAAAATGTTACCTTACACGAGTGTTTACTGCAGTGACGGGGGCACATGTTGCAGAGTACTTCCTCACTGATTGTTTTTAATAGGGATAGGTAATGTCAGAATTTGCTGCAGAACTTCTGTTCTTTAAAGACTGGCAGGAGAGAGGAGGCATTCATAATTTAAGTTTACAAAAATCTCAGCTCCTTAAGGCATGTTCGCCTGTCAAAGTCACCATAAGGGGCAAAACCTGGACACAACTTGGGTGAGTGGTTTGTGGACCCTTTGGAAATCTGTCCCTAAGCATGACGGCAGCTGTGTAAAGTGCATGTGCACCTGTTGTGTCTGCAAACTCGCATTTGTTTGTGCAAACAGGACTTTGCTCATAAACAATGGTGCAGTGGGTCTGGATGTAGTTTGCATGGGTTCTGCAGTTGTGCAGTTTTTTCCTGTAAAATTTGACCCTCCAGGCCTTAATCAAAGTGCAGCACACTGGATCTCAGCCAGAACTACAGCTCTAAACAGTTGTTTGGCTGCATGTGTCCTAGCGAAGCATTGTTCATGGTGACTAGTGTTGTTGCCCCCATTACTTAATGATGTGTTATTACATCTACAAGTGCAAATAACCTTGGCCCTGTGCTGGAACAGTATTACTAAATGGATCCTTTTAGTGGGGTGTATCCTGTATCATCCGCTTTCTTTGGTTCCCTCCCTCTTTCATTTTCATAGCATTAGATAAGTAAACTTTGTTCAAGGTTCAGATGTCATGGTGAACTCCTTGGATGTACTTACATTTATTCCAAGGACTTTACAGCTAGTTCCTATGTGCATTTATTGTGTAAGTGTAACCCACACACCTTCAGGGTGTGGTGTTTTGCGCCATCAAGTGGCACTGAAACCACTTAGGAAGAGTTGGCTTTTGGCTCATGCACTAAGCTCCAGAGGTTCCAGGTTCAATCCCGCCCGCTGACGACTGGAGTCTGGCGGTGTTACGTAAGTTCTTAGCCACAAAAATTCCATTTGTCCTTACTATTGGCAAACAGCCCTCCTAGCTGAGATCTGGGGGAGGTTCTGTTTTAGGCTATGCCATGTCACATTTTCTGAATATCTCATTTGATCAGCAACACCTTTACTCGTAATCTTAAATCTAAACCACATAGCCATATAAGTGCTGTACCAATCTAGTGTGCAACGTTTGTTTACCAACCCAGTGGAATGTTTCGAGTTGCATGAAAAATAAAACCCCAGAAAGAACGTGACTGTTTCTGGTAAGTTTAGAGCCCATGTTTTCACAGTATTTAAATGTTGTGCCAGGCAGCACAGGAGCAAGGGAATAATTACAGCACATTTTTTGGTGCATAAGTGTAATAAAAAGAGCACTTCTAGACAATCCTTGCCAATGAGGGAAAAGTTGAAGGGCAGAGTTTATGAATTTCAACACCACACTCCACTAAGAAATATGCCTAGCTCTTATATATAGCATTTTTGTCAGTAGAACTCAGAGTACTTTAGAAAGGAAATCAATATCATTATAGTCTTGTGCAGATGGGGAAACTGAGGCATGGGAGGGTACAGGGACTTGATAAAGCTCACCAAACAGGCCAGTGGCAGATCCAGGATTCCTGTGCCCCAGTCTAGTGCTTTATCCACACTGTTCTGAAGATAAACCGGAGCATGCAAGGCAAAATTGCTTTATTAAGCACCTCATTGCTAGCTATGCAATGCTATTATTTCCAAAGGTTGCCCTTGTCATAGTGCTTTGATTTATTCAGAGGTGATACCATGATTTCTCATAACACTACGTTGCAGCATGAGGATTTGAGAAAATATATCTACCCCTAACTGCAATAACAATGTTCAAACAGAATGCAAGCAATAGGAACAATGAAGCTATTTCAGCAACGTCTTCAGTCTCTCTCATGTTTGACCAGCCCTTTTCTCCAGTAGAGCTCCAGTAGACAAGACACCCAAAGTCTAGAAGGGGAAACAAAGGTATAGATAAGTGAAGTAACTTGACCAAGGTCCCCTGCAGACCAGTAGCAAAGCCAGCAATAGAAGCCAGGTCTCCCAACTCCCTATCTAGTGCCCTATCCTCTAGCCAATGGCACCCCAGAAAGCAAACCTATGAGAAATGTAGACTGCAAGACAGAATTTGGTGTAATTTTTTGTTGTGGACTTTTTAAAAGGATGGTAAGCCCTTAACAGTGAAAGTGCACTTTTTACTGTGGCCACCCATCCATATATTTAGCTTCTTTGTTTGTGCATATAATGCACAGGAGGAATTTGAAATGTTTGCTGGGTGAAAATGCACGAATGAATGAAAAGCATGTCTATGAGGCACTAAAATACAGAGCTAAATGAAATCATTACACATTGTCTGAATTAATTAAAATCTATATTTTCCCTACATTTCTACAACAATGTTGCTCCATATTTAGTGGAAAGTTGTTGAGCCAAGAGGAGTGAAAGGCCATTTATGCCTAAAATGTCAGGAAAGCATGTTTTTATTGGTAATTAATTACATGTTCCAAGAAGCAGTTGAGAGGTTAGAGCAGCAGGCTACATCCTACATTTTCAAGAGTGATGAGTGATTTTGGGTGTCTGAAATTTTGGGCACCCAACTTGAGATACCTCAAAAGGGCACAGTTTCCAGAAAGTGCTGAGCATTTATCCTCGGAAGTTAATACCCCTTTAAGGTATCTGAAGTCTGACACTCAATTCAAATTCAAGCACCCTACAGGACTTAAGCACATGCTTAAGTGGTTTCCTGAATCAGGGACATAATGGGAAAAGTTCCCAAGGCTGTTTTTTTTTTTTTTTTTTTTTAAACTACAACGCCAAGTCAGAGGCCCCAGTTATGGCAGTTTTGAGAGTTACAGCATAGATGAGACCAGGACGTGTCCTGATAACAGGTGTAAATCCTTGGTCTGTTCAGGATTTTAAACTGGTTATGGAGACCCAGATAAGTACTATCTATGTTACACCTTTTAACAATGTTGTAACTGGGCACATTGCCTTAGTTAGAGATGTAACATGGCTAGGGCATTAATTATAGGTACCTTCTCTCTACACAGCAGAATTTACTGTTTCTCTAACAGTTACATCACACATGACATTCTCAGACATCCATACTAAACCTAAGGTTAGGAATTAGCCTTTGATACCTTCTTAGCGGCAGTGGGTGTGGTCAGATGTGAGCTGGGTGGTGCAGTGACTTTAGTTCTGCCTCAGACATTCCCCCATATAAATGAGCAGTCAAGCAACAGCTGTTCTTAAGGGCAGGTTTCCTTCTGTCCTACAATCATAAGCTCAGCTTCCCTCAGGTCTTGCTGTAGTGAGGTAAGGAAGAGGCCTGTATAGTCTAGTTTGTCATTCAGTCAGGCTGCACATATCCAATAATATATGTTACACTTGCTATATTTCCTCCCTTGCAATTCTGTACCATTCAGTCCACAGAGCTGTAAAGTCAGGAGTTTCTGTGCTATAGAGAGCCTACATCTTGTATATATGTATCACTATTGTTCTGAAAGCTTTGGGAAATGCTGCTGTGGAGAAAAAAAAAATCGTATATGCCTATGTAAAACCTAGTGTCAGATAATTAGGGCCTGAATTCTATCTTTAATAAAACACAGCTAATGGGTGCAGTCCTCCTACCATCCTGGTATACAAACCACTGCACACAATGTTTGTTGTTTTATCTCTCCCTGCTTATCTGGAGTAGGATGCAACGGGTGACAAGTTTGCACAGCTCCTACTGGCTCTATCAGAGAGAGGTTTAGATAGAGCAGTTCCTTAAAGACCAGGAGGGCTTCCATTTGAACTCTGACTGTGGTAGCATTTGAGATTCAAACTGGAAAAAAGTGGTTTTGCTTAGATTACTTGGAGAAGTTATAGTGGCTTATGCCAATATGTTTGAAACAAGAATGGTCTCAGACTAATATTTCTGAAGAACATGGAAAAGCAATACAAAGTTAAAGTCATAGGATCAATACAATATAAATGTTATGCTAAGAAGTTAAGTCCTCCATTCTGCTTTGAGATCTGTTCTGAGAGTGAGGGGTATAAACTGATATACTCTATCACAGCTTTTCCTCTCCTTTTGAAACTGACTGACAAGTCACTAGGTATAAAGCTTTGTCTGAGGCTTAGAAGTCTGTGGATCTGAGCTAAGCTTCTGTGTCGCATGAGTGTTTCTGATGTATCTCAAAATGTGAGCAATAAAGGTGAGTGGAAAATTTGGATCTGGGCTCTGGGCTCAAACTGCCCAAATTTTAGGATGTTGTAAGCTGAAGATTTGCTTCAGTTCTGCATCCCAATTCAAAATCCTATCCTTCATATCCTCGTCAATATGCAAGAGCCCAGTGTATTTGTTTGGCCATGCTCAGGCACTGCCTCATTGCTGACTCAGATGGACAAGGGCCACCTACTGAATCACCCACACCATTTCCTGCAGCACCTGGGTTCTCCTTGGAGGTCTCCTATCCATGTACCAAGCAGGCCTGAGCTTGCAAGATCTGATAAGATCACAGCTAGGGGCAATATGGCCACAGGCCATAATTTTACATAACTTCTAAAATTCGCATAATTATTTTAGAAGAGGAAAAAAACTGATGGGTCACCTTTGTACATGAGGATGAAGATAGGAGATGAAAGAGCCTTTCACACTGGGGTATTGAAACCTCAGCTCTTCCAAAGAGGATCTCTCTCAATAATTGACCTTGATGTGCTTTCAAAGGGGATTTTGCTGCATCTGGGTGGTGCTGGAAGGCATTGAGTTAAATTTGCGAATCTGATGTGGCATGTATAGATTAAAAAGCATCCAGCACCAGCAGCAAAAAAGCATGAGAAAAATAAGGGAAAACATCCCTCTTGAAAGACTGTACATTTCCATACTCTAAATGTGTTCTAGTTCCATGAAGGGAAACCCCCTTGTTGTAGTTAGGGTCATGACATGGGATCCTCTCCCTGAACTGCAAACCAGACCCCAGGAGTCATAGTAGCAAATCAAAAAAATAAATCTTTTGTGTTTTTCCTTCATCACAAAGAATGAAACTACACTAATGCAGAAGCCAGTACACAGCTTCTGTGCCCCTTAAATCCCACGTACACCCTACTTAGACTGTAAACTCTTTGGAGCAGGGACCACATTTTTGTTTTGTGCTTATACAGTGGCTAGGTGCTACTACAATACAAATAATATTTTGAGGGCTTAACTGGTGCATAGGTATATGACTTGGTCCATGTCTTGGACTCCTAGGTGCTATTACAATACAAATGATAAATAATATTTTGAAGGCTTAACTGGAGCATAGGCCTTGTGCTGGTAAGGAGGGGAAATATTGCCCAAAGGTGATTTGAGAGTCTTTTATTTGGGCTCTGTGGATATAGCACTCTGCTGCATGCTGTAATGTGGAAATACATTAACAAATATGTGGATGTGAGCAAAATGTTCACAGAAAACCACAAAGCCAACGTGGAACTGAGCCTGGGCTCTGATGCGTAGGTGAAACGTCTGTCTGTGCTCACGAAAGTTTGGTGGGTGTGGCCTACTGCAGTCCTTATGTCCATGGAGCCAGTGAATCTTCTTCCCTGTAGCTGCTCCACCCAGAAACAAATCCAAGAAACCCTCCGTATTCTAGAGATGGTCCCATAACAAAGCTTTGAATCTAAATACTCTCAGACTTTGATTGTGTTCAGATACAAATCTGGCCTTCCTGGCTCATTCTTGCCTCTCCCAGAGGATTGTAGTGGATGGTGGATGAATGTAGGGATGGGAAGAGATTGGGGGGGAGGAAGGGAAAGAGGGAGGTCTTCTGGGAGGTTTCATTTTGGCTAACCCTGCAAACCAAATGTTGGGGTTTGGTTCACTAATCCCTTTGTGAACCACTCCATAAAGGGCTCCTATATGCTTCACTTTGGGCTTGATAGTGGTGGCCACATTCCCTTGCTGTGTGATGTAGTACGTGTTCTGAAAGCCAAGAGATAATTGTGTCTGGAAAGATTGTGGTTGAGAGACAGAGAGAGAGAGAAGTTCACGTGTGTGTTGAAGCACCTAACTGCTTTAGGAGCTTGGGGAACTTTGGTTTCCCAAGTGTCTAAATCCCTTTTAAAAATATTTAGGATCCTAAACAAATTAGGCATTGCAGTGCTGAGCATAACAACACCTATCTACCTTTAAAAATCTGGGCCATAGCCTCTCTTTGACTGAGTTCCCCATCTTTACAATGGAGATAATAACTCTGCCCTATCTCACAGGGTGCTGAGTACAAATACACTGAATATTGTGATGTAGTCGGGTGTTACAGTGAGGTGGGGGGCATATAAGCACCATAGACAGGGGAAAGCTACATGGGCAAGATAGCTTCCCTCTGCAACATGACTTTACTGGTTAGGCAGGCTTTCATTTAGCGCTTCCACAATATGATTGAAAATCTTTTATAAACGTGTTCAAAAGCAGCCTGGCAAATTTGTCATGAACTCTTACTAGCCCAGAGACAAAATCTACTTGTCTTTTGGATGCTGTTCAAAAACAAATAACAAAAATAAAACCAACCAAACACCTTCCCCTCTCCTAGAAAACTCGCTTGTTGGAAGAAATACTTGCCGGGAAGCAGCAGATGATGTGAACTTTGAGCCTGCAGTAATGTGGCTTATTTTAATTTGCAGACATTTTTTATCTTAAATTTTGCAATATCTAACTCAGGGGTAGGCAACCTCAGCACGTGAGCTGATTTTCAGTGGCACTCACACTACCCGGGTCCTGGCCACCGGTCCGGGGGGTGCTCTGCATTTTAATTTATTTTTAAATGAAGCTTCTTAAACATTTTAAAAACCTTATTAACTTTACATACAACAATAGTTTAGTTATATATTATAGACTTATAGAAAGAGACCTTCTAAAAACATTAAAATGTATGACTGGCAGGTGAAACCTTAAATTAGAGTGAATAAATGAAGACTCGGCACAGCACTTCTGAAAGGTTGCCGACCCCTGATCTAAATCTTCATCTTTTGAAAGGTCTCTCCTTGTGGATCAACAGGGCAGATTGCATGGTTGTTGACATGAGGATACAAGAAAAGCAGGCTCTTTCGTAGATGCTTCTTTTGTGGTTTCTGTATGCAGCTCCCTGAAACCTGAGACTGGCTTGGATTGGTGAGCATTTAGGGCTCTTGGGGTGTCACCAAACCTTTCCAGTCAGAAATGTGGAGCATGCTTTTTATATAACACATCAAAGTCTGGATGCTGTGGAGTATCTTCTCCCAGGAATGTAATAAAGTGTAGCACAATAACAGGTCAAGCAAGCCAGGCTGTTTTATTCTTGCTGGGTGTGAGCACGGAGCCTGGATCCGGTGTCACCCTGCTGAAAATCTCCTAGCTGAACAAAATCTTATGTACTAGTCAGATTTCCAGGGTATAAGCCAAACACATGCAAGAGGCAAGCAAAGCCAGCTGTGATAGTGGAGCCTGGCTTTCCTCTAAACATGGTGAGTTGTGACTCCTACTTCAGCCAATAGTTCAGTGATGGAAAAATCATTGTCAGGGTCTTTGGGGGGGGCGGTGGGGTATGTGAAAACTCAAAATCAGGAACTAGGCAAAGAATGAAGAGGAACTGGTCCTCTTTCCCCATCCTCTTATTCATTGCCAGAGTATATTTACTGAAATCTTTCTTGCTTGGGCAAGGGTGGCTGCCTCCTCACAATGCCAGAAGTGAGGAAACAGTGTCTAAGAAACTATTTAGTTTTTCCTCTTATGGCTTGAAGTGGTTTCTACCATATACAGGGCTTACAGTTTTGTCCAATGGCTTTCAGCACCTGCACTATACAAATTGTTCCGACACCGCTGACTTCTACATGAAACCTGAGGCCTGAACTCTAGCTGTGATAATAGACATCTGGTGGTGTTTCTACCATCAGGGTAGCTGGGGAACTGTTCCGCTTAGAATGATGTGACAATAAACTCAGAGTAAAATACATTTACCTTCATCCCAGGCTGGTGCACCATTTCCACAAGGGTTGTTCTTCCAGATGAAGGGTTGATATTAGATATTGGATCCGCTGCTCCATTGCACTGCACTGCGTTGGGTATCAGGCTCCAAAGCACCAATAGCAGGACTTCGAGTCAGGGCGGCAGCTAAAATTTTGTCTAGAACTGCCACTGGGTTAAGCCAGATCAGATTCCTCTGTTTACAGAGGCTATTCTTATTACTGCTTCTCCTGCCAGCACCAATTTGGGGTAACATGACATTGTTGGCTGCCTCTACCTGCCCTTCTTGAGGAGAGGGATTTCCCAGAGAGAGGTAAAAAATCATGCTGTGCCTAGGATTAGGGGCTTATGTGGGGAATAGGGTTAGTCACTTTTGCCAAAGCCCATTAGTCTCCACAAGCCATTCTGCCATACTGGATTCATTTGGGTGTGGTGGAAGAGGCTCTCTGTCTCCTGAACTAACTCTTAAACCACACTTCCATTCTTTACCAAGGGATAGCTTCTTTTAGCACTTGCTCTCATTATTTTTAGTGCAGTCATATACATTTTGCAACTTAACCTTTTCTGCATCACAAATTCAGCCTCTATCTTACCTTGGGCATCTACATGGATTGATTGAAGCACAACTGTGTGTCCAGCTTAACTTCTTCTATTTCTCAGATCTTTGTCCTTAGTAAAATGATGGACTAGTTAGCAAAAACTGAGTAGAATGGAAGGAACAAGACAGAATCTGATGGTTTAATCGTTCTTTCTCTTCTGGTGCTCATTGATGGCATTGTAATCTTAAAGCCACAGTGCTCCAGTGCTGTTTCTATCTTCATCTGATTTTTATTTAGTGGCTTTGTTGGGAGTCCCCACCATATGTCCACAAGGCAGGTGTTCTGCTGACAGCCAGACTACTCTCCTTGAAGCACTAGTGGAGTTTCTCATGTGTAATGACTAGAAGCTCATTAACAAAGGCCATGAACAAAATCTGTGGAGACCGAATGCCTTGCACAGATTGGTCTGTGTGTGATTATTGTTTCTCCTCTCCCATGAAAACAGGCTCTCATTTCTGCATGATCTCCCTCTCCAGCTTTATCCTCAAGGGGAGTCTGAATGGATACAGGGAAGGGAAAGCACAGAGGTTAGCACAAGGGGACTCTCTTTGCAAACTGTCCTTCGCATGTAGTGGTGGTGGCAAATGAAAAGAATTCTTCACAGTTTGGAGAAAACTAACATACAAAAAGCAGAAATCTGCTCTGGTCTCCATTCTGCTGTAAGAGAGATTCATTGATTCCAGGGGCTTGATCTTATGGTAACGGTTTCTCAAAGTCACCAGGTCAGCCCTTCATGTACACTATGGTTTTACTTACGCTACAAGTAAGGGTGTGACTGTAGTCCAGGCAGGCATATCCTAGCTTTAATCTAGCTAGCACTGGTAACACAGATGCAGACAAATGGGCTTCAGCATAGACTAGTCACCTGAATATATACCCAGGCTTCCTGACTGGCTTGTAGTTGAGTGAACAGCTCAGGCTGAAGCTTGTGCCACCATGCCCACACTCCTATTTCACTAGTAATGCCCACACTACCTTTAATCTAGCTGTGCCTACTAGTGCTACAATAGCACCTTGTGGTATAGATATGCCCTGTCTCACCTTGCCCCAGAGCCCTTTCATTACGAATGTTTCTAGTGTTTGCATCGCATACCAATTTGTGGAGCTGCACCAAGATAGCTAATTCAGCAGGAAATTAGACCTTTGACATTCCTAAATCAATAGATGAGGAATATGGCAGTTGAAGTGTTCTGGATTTTGGGTTCTGGGTTGCATGGGTGGTGAGGGAGATAGTTGCAGAATGCCCAGTTTGTATGTTGACATAATTCTTATACAAGAGAATTATTAATGGCAACAATAGGAAGCCAAAGGCTTTGGTCAGCCCAGACTACGGAGAGGACTTCTGTGCCTAGAGGTGAATAAATAATCCACACTGAATAACTGATGTGAGGAGTTCATGCTTTTTCTACTCATGGAATAGGTGAGTAGATTACAATTTTCTTAAATGTATTCAATGTTGTCTTTTTGGAACTATTTATTCTATGGATTGATCACAAATATTCAAAACTCGTGATGCGATTCTTGGCTTGATAAGCTGCGTGGTGCTGTTTCTGTTATCTGACAAGATAAATGTATGGTCATTTCAGACACGTGTATTAGCTTAAAATTCATTGTCTGCTAATACACTTACAGCTTTGAAAATGATTCTGTACACATTTGTTTGCCTGCTTGGTCACAAACAGTGATATGAGCATTGCAAAAGTGAATTCATTTTCAAACTTGAACCAATATTTATATGCAACCTTTTACAGTATTTGCCCAGCTCTAGTTGCGAAGGTCTCTGGAAGCACACGAAGGTGATTAGTAGTCTGACCAGGTATGTATCATCCCTATTTTACAGATGGGGAAAACTCAGGCAGAGAGGTGTAGTATTGCTTGCCCAAGGCCATAGAGGGAAATCAATTTGGAAATGAGGCTAGGATTTGGGAGCGCCTGGTTCCCAGTCCTGTGCTCAGGCCACCAGTGGTTTGCAACACATTGTGTTTTGTTCATCTGTTGGATTCTTTCAGGAATGACTGCAGTAGACCTGCATTGTTAAAATACTGTCATAGCACTGGTTATGGTCTCAAGCCAACAAGATTTCTTAATCCTTATGGGATACCTTATTGAGTCTCAGTTCCAGTGCATCTCAGCAGCTGCTTGTGACCTCTCTGTAATGAGTCACTTTTGCAACAATAAGTTGCAAGTTTGATGTTTGTTGTATAATACTTTGTATAAGCTAGGATGTAGCTAGCTCTTGTAATAAAGTGTATGACAAACCTTTCCCACAAGCCTTTGCAATCACCACACCCTAACTAAGTGCTTCCTCAAATATCTATGACTAACAACTCCAGAAATGTGTGCAACTACTATGACTTGTGGTTCAACCACCCCCTCCCGCCCCCCAAACCACCACAGTAAATGCAAATGGCCAATTAAACATGCGATTAGTTATTTGTGCATACACTTACTATGGCGCCACACGAAATTGTGATAATTGTGTGTGCAAATGATGTACATGTATCTCTCAAATTTTCACACCCAGTTCAGAACATTTGGGCTCATTCTTGAGATGGTCGTAAGATTCCTTCTCCCTAATTTGGTTTTGCTATAGCTGACAAAGCTGCCTGACTCGAGCAGTTCTGAGAAGCATTGCTGAAATCTGATGCTTAACATTTCACTGTGGATTTTTGGCTTCAAAGTGATTTTGTTATGTCCTCAGAGCCTGGTTAAATCCTTAGTTATAATGATTGCACACTGAAGGGTGCTGTTACATAGAAATGCTGTCCCATAACGGCTTTGTTGCTGTGGAAAATCCGATGTTGTTTGGTCATTCGCTATGAGTTCCCTAAGCCATCGAGACATTTGCCTCAAGGCTACAAACACAAAGCTACAGGCAAAACCCTCTGGACATAATAAGTGGGCATTTATGCAGAACTAAAAACTGGAACAGCTGAGCAGTAGATCTATGAATAGCAAGCATGCCTCTAAGCACAAAAGACATCATTCTGGAATAAAAGGTTTTATAATGGTTCTGACATCTTGAATGTCAAGATCATGCTACATTGTTGTAACTTTTTTATGGTTTGTTTGTTTGAACCACATTCCTGAAGTAAGTCTTAAGCAATTAAAAGGTATGAAGGAAACCCAATGGCAGTATTAGGAGAAAAATTCGTCAATGGACACCTCTGGCAAGATCCATCGTTTTGATCATAATTGCTATGGAACAAACCTATTGCTTCTGTGCTGTATGAGGATTTTTTTCCAGGGTTCTTTACACCACTAGCCCTAAAAGGATTGATTCTAACGTTAACTGAGAAGTGACCTCTGATGGAAGGAAGAGGGTCGGATTAACCATAACCTGTAGGGTCAGGGAGTCAAGCAATACAAAGAAGGGTAATCAAACTTAGAGTGACTTGGATCAACAGGGAGCTGGAGGAATTCAATGGTGAGAAATGTAAGGCAATGGGAACTAGCACAAAAATCATCCAAGAGGTCTAGGAGTGGGAGGTGTGTCCCGCTCTTAAGCCTTTAGCATAATGAAAAATGCAGCAGAGACGGGCTGAGTGAAATAGAGTCTGGGGTGTGTGTACGGAGCAGGGAGGGTGAGGGTATGGGGAGAGAGAATCCGGAGGGGAAAAGGAGACACTATGCACCCTTTACTGTGTCCAGCAGCTAGTGTTGCCTTTGACCGCGTTTGGCTATCTTGAATACACAGGCTTTAGCTTTAAAAACCTTGACTTGACTAGGCCGAGGGGAGGGACAATCCTTGATGTGACTGCAAAACTGTTTTTTTTTTTTTTGACTTTGGATATTTGTTCCAATCCTTTCAACCTAGATCTGGTGTTTACAAAACCTCCAGACACTGAAGTTTGCTCATCCCTACCACAATGAGCTATGAACTATGATGATGAAAGGAAGGGTGACCTTGTTAGAGGGCTACCCTAGGACAAAGAAGATCCTGGGTTCAATTTCATTGTCCACCACAGACTTCATGTGTGAGCTTGGGCAAGTCAGTGAGATCAATGGGACTCGAGGAGCTGGGCTTTAGATTTCTCTCTACCTCAGTTCTCTGTCAAATGGGAACAACAGCACTGCTCTACCTCACAGGGGTGTTGTGAGGGGAAATATATTAAAGATTATGAGATATTCTCATAGGGCAGGGATGAGGGGCTGCATAAGTACTTAAGGTACGTAGTCACAGGAACTCAAGAACTGTTTCTATTTTAAAAGACAGATCCAATTTCATGATCCAGTCTTTGTTTCCCCCGTGCTCCCAGGATGATCAGGGTGGCAAACAACTAGGGCTGGCCCTGCCTAGAACCCAGTGCACAGACCAGATAACAATTTGTCCATCCCAGGTTGTGCTGTGGCTGTGGCGTCACCTTACGGAGATTAATTACTGGAGCTGGTCGGAAAAACTTTTGATGGAACCATTTTCTTTTTGAGAAATACAGGTTTAGTCAAACTCAAAACTCCTGGTGAAATTATGTTAATTTTGGCAACATTTCATTTTGGAGGAAAAAATGGAAAACAAAGTTTCAACTTTTGTTTTGCAATTGCTTTTCATTTCAAAACCTCTTCATTTGGTGTTATATTTATATTATGGAAGAAAGCTGGAATCTGAAACACTCAGTTTAACCTGAAAAGAATTATTTCTGGAGTTTTTGCTTTGGAAAACTTAGGAATTTTTGAGTTTCATTCTGATTTGGAATTAAGCCAGATTTCAAAATCCTTCATGAAACAGAATATTCACCCCCTGCACAGCTCTACTGATTACACTGAGTGGTTGAAGAAACATCCTCTGTGGGAGGCAGGAAAAGAAAATCCATGCAGCCTTAGAGTCTCTGGTCCCAGTCTCCCCTGCTCCCGGTCAAGTGGGGCTCCAAACTAGGTGTGAGTTTGCGTGCTCACAGTTCCCCACAGGAAATCCCCGCCCCCCACATACATGTGGTCCTGCTACACTGGTTCTGCTCCATGGTTGTCTAGAGATGGAGCCAGGATTTGCTCTGTTGTATGCAGTTCTTGTTTCTTTCCCAGGGCCTAGCTCCTGGTGGCAGGGAAGCTTCAGTGGAAGGCCCCTTCATGTCCACTCTCCACCACAGCCAGAGTCCTGCAACGTTCAGGATGAGGTGCAAGTCATATCCACTTAATCTGGCATTCAAGCTGGCAGGGGATTTGTTATCGGTTGTTGGGAAAAGGAGGGTTACTGGACTAGTAGGGTACCTACTGACCAAGAGAAGGAGCAAAAGAGGACACTGTGATTTCGCTGTTTGGCCAGAGAGATTTCTTTTTCATTTTTGTGTGGGCTCCCGGCACTGTGCGTAAATGGTGCACATAATAAACTACTCAAACATGTCAATAGTGGCTTTTGTCTTTGTAAGTCACAAGCTGAGCAGAAACAGAAGACTGGAAATTCCAAGGGTCCTAAGTAGTGGGTCCTTTCTCCTTCCTCCTCAGAGCAGGAAATTGATCACATCTATATCCACCTGATCCGAATGGAAGATTCCTCCTCCTGTGCAGAGAGAGAACCTCAAGGCCTTTGCAAATACAGCAGGAGGAACATTCCTTTGCCAAACACATATGTGGTATCAATTCAGCCCTGTGCACGTGAGCAAGAGTCACTGTGGTTCAGTTTCTAATCTCACTTATGCCCTAGGATAGGTATCCAAATAGCAGACTCCCTTTTCTTGTCCATTTATGTGGATTCTGAGTGTAGTTGTCCCTAGCCTGGAACTTGACAATTTGACTGCTGGGCAGGGCAGTGGATTTAGGGCTTTCCCTTGTGATAGAACTTTAGCAAATTATCAAATTTCCTTTCTGAAAAACACTTATCAAATATATAGTCCACAAACTGTGTAATAATAATGTAGCTTGAAATACAATTGTAGACTTATTTTCTTTGTGATTATGGTTGGATGCTGCAGTTTAGAGTTTACCAATGTAAGGAGATTACTAAAGAGATGCTGGTGTTTACATTATCTGTGGCTTTTAGAATATAGTCAAAAGAAAACGTATGGTAAAGCCTGTTATTGTGTAGCTCCCTACCAATTAGAATGAAACCCAAAATTTATAGAACAAAAGTTGAGCAGATTTCCTCTGCTCCTTGGCTTTTTCCTTTTTATATGGTTAAAAAAATGGCCGTTTCCATTCAGTTTTTCAGTGTGTATAGATGTGTAACAGTACTGGCAGAATGTGTGCAATTATGTATCTAAGAGTCAGATCCTCACTCATGTTGATTAAAACCTAAATCTGCAAGAATCTGCACGACTTCGTGAGGACTAAGCACCTAATTGTCATGAGTAAGGTTCCCTGGACTTAGCCCACAATTACCATATTTGTCCATGTAAATCGCAGGTTCACAAGCTGTTAATCAGTTTGGGTAATCTGTGCATACAAATCCTTTTTTCCCACACACTTGTGGTTACTGTGCATGCGAATTGGGGGCCTGATCCAAGTCCAGTAGAACAGGGCTTTGAACCAGGCTCTTGGATCACAAATTCCATGCTCATATTGCATACATGCACTGTACATCTAAATAGAGCTGGGCAAAATGCGTCAATTTTGCAACAGGGAAGCATTTAATAAATTTGTATTAGTTTTGCCAAACTGTTTCAGTGAAAAAAAAAATCAATGTTTTCTTTTGATTTTTTTTGGCTTGGTTGAAACTACTTTGTCTCAAAATTTCCTTTGTTTTTCCAAAAAAAAAAAAAATGCTTAAGTAGTTAAAATTGAAACAAAATGTTCTGATTTGTGTCAGAACAATTTCCTTTGACCCAAAATATATAAAATTCAAATTTTAAAAAATGTTGGAATATTTCATGTTTGATTTGACCCAAAACTTTTTTTTTTTAATTTTTCATAATTGCCAGCAAACGAAAAGAAAATCCATTCTTTTCACAGGTCTACATCTATACTCTGAAAATCTGCCTGACATTCTCTAATTCTAGTTCCCATGGTATGAAATATGTTAAAAGAAGTTATATGTTCTTTCAATGTATTTTAAAAGCCATTGTCTTTTACAATACAATTCTCAAAATAGTTTTCTCAGTTGGCAAACAGCTGTCACAAATCAACATTTATTTGTTAACTTAAGCTGAGCCTTGCCCACCTTGATGCATTCAACTGTGATTTGATGACACCACATATATGTGAAATTCCAAGATGCTTGGACACTGCATGAACCCTAATGTAAGGGCTAAGTCCTAGCACAAGCCATTCTTCCACTTTGGTTTGACCTGTTTCCAGACACTAATGCTGTGTTTTTACAATGTTTGATGTATGATGAAAAGTAATTTAAGGTTTGTGGAGACGACTCACTTGCTAGAGTAGTGGATCCAAGAAACAAATACAGATGTGACTTCTAAATTCTTCTTTGGCATGAAACAATACCAGGACTTTTCATGCTATAAACCACAAACTATGTCCAGCGAAGACTAATCAACACTTTTTGTGGTTCAAATGGTCGGAGATCTTCTGACTTCATAGGAGAACAGGTAATAACTGTGTAAACATCTTTTGGTCTTCTACTAAATCTTAGCATTATTTATCATCTCTAGGTTCTTCTTTAAATTTGGAGGTAAATTTTGGCAGGCTTTGGGACTTTCCAAAATAAGGGTGGATTCACATGTTAGCAAGTCTCTATTCAGAATGTCCTCAGCATCACACAGAATGGGCACCTCTAGAGGCTCTCAGCAGGTCCTTTTGCATATTGAGCAATGGGGAGGTATTCTGGGATATGGTCCATATGTTTTATGGTTCTCTCTCCCTGTGGCTGTTTGATTATTTTCCTCTTTATCCTGTTGACAGCGTTGCTGCTGGAGCCTAAAGTTGGCCTGGACAAGGGTGCAAAATACACTGCAGCGTCTGTGTTAATTCATGCTTTCCTGTCATAAAACCTGAATAGAGACAGAAATTAGCCCTTCATATTTATAGCATAATTGTTTCTCTAAAATACTTATTTAATTTTTTATTTTAAACTTTGCAGTATAAGAAACAGGCCTGAACCTGTGGACTGAGTTATAGAAACTGTTTGAGAAGATTAAGGTCTCTTAATTAATTACACGCAAATGGGTGTGACTTAATCCTAACCTTCCTGGGAAAAATTTAATAGGTCCTGTTCGTTATGCAAAAGTTGCCACCGTGTGTGCTCAGTTGAGCAACCAACTTCACTTGCAATCAGATCATCCCTTAAACCTACATCATTGACACTTCCAAAGTGAATGCACAAATTTATAGTCTTACCTTTCCGAAGTGTCCTTTGCTAGCACATTTATTCCAGGAGTTTTGGCACCAGGACATGGATATGTTCATCAGTCATGTCATGACATGAGATGAGAGAGTGCGATGAGATGTGTCAGAACAGAGCTGCATCCGCTCATGATTTTCATAAAAGCATCTTTCTGAATTTTACATTTTAAAGAATGAGGGATTTACTCTAGCTGAAACACCTCCTGCTTGCTTCTACTCACAGGAGAAAGGAAGGCCCAGGTAGATGATCTTTTATAACTTATTGCTGCCTCATCAGTTTTTCTTGCAAAACTTCACTTGAAGCTCTAGAACTGCAGGTGGTTTTTGAAGGGGACAACACTGGAGCCATGGGGTCTGTCTCAGGTGCCAATATCAGAAGAGACAGAATGAGTTGAGCACAGTCCTGATCATGTTGTCTCCATTCATCTGAAGACATCTGAAGAAAAAAGACCAGAGATACCAAAATTCCTATCTGCCCTTCCAAGCATCCAGGAGTTTTGGATTTTAGAGGAAAGCTCTCAGGAGGGCGAGAAGGAAGTGATGTTGTATCGAGTAGAGTTGTAGAGAGTCATGATGTTTTGACATTGCAATATCCATGCTGAAGACCTTGTACACATGGTCAGCTCCAGGCCCCAGCCGACCAAGCGTGTGCTTGGGGCAGCACCTTGTAAAGGGTGGCCAATCTTGTGGTGGCAGGGGTTGCTCGGGTTGTTTTTTGTTTTTTTGTTTTTGGTTTGGTGGGGCAGCGCTCGAGGTTTTTTTGTTGTTGTTGTTTTTGTTTTGGTGGCGTGGTGTGGCACTTGGAGGGGTGTTTTGGCAGTGCTGCACTTGGGGGGGGTGTTTTGGCGGCGTGGCGCTCAGGGTGTGTGTTTCGGTGGTGCAGTGCTCAGGGGGGTGTTTCAGCGGCACGGCGTTCAGGGGGGATGTTACAATGGGGCGGTGCTCTTTTTTTCCGCTTGGGTGGCAAAAAAGTTAGAGACGGCCCTGCTTGTATATGTGACGGAGAGTTGTATGATGAGATGCAAATATGGCAATGCAGTGCAATGAAATCGGCTTGCCATTATTCCTTGGCTCTCCTAGTGATTGTTTGCTGATGAAGCTGTTCTTTCAGTCTGCAAGTTGGAGGATGCCTGGATTAAGTTGTGTGTTTACTTGCAAAATTTGCAAGATAACGGTGATCTAATATTAATTTAATTGCTTATATTTTCTAAGAAGAGGGATTCAGTTTGTAATGTCAATTAGCTTAGAGCGTTGTATTTTATTTTATATTTACCTGTTTTAAAACCTATGGCCAGTCTTGGATTAAGTGGCTGTGACTCCACTGACTTCAGTTGCATTGAAATGATTGGATTTGCCCCTGTGTGAGCAAATTATCAAACATCATGTACTTCTTGGGGGGGGAATGCTACAAGGTTTGTAGTGTAAAAAGAACACACAATCCCACTCTCTAAGAACACTGAGACGCTTCCCTCTAAATGCAGATGCAAAAGATACTTTACTAAAAGACATTTCTCCATCACCATTTACGCTTCCTCCTTAACCACTGGTTTCCCCCTCTAAATCTTAAAGTATAAATCTTATTCTTAATGGAGCTGACTATAAAGAGATCCATTCAGAAATTTCATAAGCAGCTACAAACTCAGTTACATCATGAGACTATAGCCACAACCCATATAAAATGATTGATTCTGTTGATTACAAAAAATGTCTGCTTCCTCCATGTTTTTAGATTCTATGCCCCCTTGCTTATGCAAGGAACAGCTTCTCCTGAAGTGTCATCTTCCTTCAAACATCTCCTTACAGTCCACTCCTTTTGCAAAGCTTTCAGTTCTTGCTATGCACACTCTTGATTTCTCCACCTTCTCGTATTGCATCTGAACTACAATTCCATGCATCATGTTTCTAAACTACATTGTAAACTCCTCAGGGCTTATTTTCAGCTGAAGTTTTCCATGGAGCCTAAGGGAGCGAGGCATTCAACAGCCATTGGTGTTTGCGTTTGTATTTTTCCCCCCAGAAGTGTGTGAGTGCCTTAATGCCTTGGGCTTCTTTGGAAACCCTAGACTTAGGCTGTCTACACTAAAAAGTCAAGTTGAACCAACTGCATTGCTCAAGGATGTGAAAAATTCACACCCCCAGAGGAATGTAGTCAAGCCAACATAACCCTGGTGTAGACAATACCAGGTTAATGTAAGAATTCTTCTGTAGATCTAGTTAATACCTCTTGGGAAGTGGATTACCTATGCAAATAGGAGAAAATATCCCCATTTTAAATCCTGGTGAATGGGATTTTAAGCACATGTTTAAATATAAGTGCTTTACTGAATTGGGGCCTTTAATGTTTGCACATTACCATATATTTCCCATGCATATGAGAAATCATGCTTCTAGCAAAAGTTGGACTTATTGAGCCATGAAATTTGATGTTTGGTTTGCTTAAAGAAAAATATATACTTTAGGCCAAATATTCAACCCCACCTTCCCTGCTCTTGTGTACACAATTAACTGCAGCACACATTAGTTTTATGCAGGCAAACAGCCATTTGCAGATACAGATTGGAGAAGTGGATACCCTTCTACTTGTGTATGCTACTGTGGGGTTTGCACATGCAAAATGGATCCATGTCCATTTGTTTGAATGCAAACTGGTTGTAGGCTAAATCTGTGCAGGGCTTGGCTAATAAGAGGGGGAATGATTTGCTGAAATGGGTTTTAAACTATTTATTTAATTCTAAGGGTCAAAAGTCATTTTCCACATCCTCTTCAATTGAAAAAAAACACAATACACTGAAACAATTCTGCACATCAAGGTATGCAGGAATTGCTGGCACTTCTCCTGGCCTCATCATGCCTCACAAGACAGTCCAGGCTGATACAGGAGGTTTTATAAACATGTAATTTTCCTTTACTTTTTTTTAAGGATCAGGAAATTGATACTTTTAAAAGGATCTCGACAGTGCAATTACATATGTTTGGATTTGATGGAAAGTTTTATTTTGTGGGGTTTCATCCTTGTAATAGACTCCTGTGTATTTGCAAGTAAAAGCGTTACATATCTTCAGTAGGCTAACTAGCTTTCTGAATCTAATCCAGATCGAAATGGGCCTGGGCCAAAACCCTGTACGCAAAATTCCGCCAATTTGGGGGGGAAGTTTGGGCGTGGATCCAAACTCTACTCTTCAAGCTATTGTATAGTTTTAATTGTAAATACAATGAAATGTCTCTCTATTTAAAAAATTGAACGTGGAAAACTCCTGAATTCTTAGATTGTGTCTATCCCACTTATTTTTGCCATGCAGGCTGAGAAATGGTGTATTGTTGCATTCTAAGTAGGCTGGGACATTGGAAGCAATCAGCTGACTAGTGTTTACTTTTGAGGTTGTAGGAACATGTTGCTACAGATTCTGCTTTTGTAGAGAACATTTGCAAAGAATGAATGGTGGAAAGTAGTGAGTTAATAGTGGAGGATGGAAAGTAGCAGGATCCTAGAGATGAGGCTGCATGTGGGAACGTCACTGTCTGGCTCTGCAAATGTGTCCCTGGAACTACAGACTGAGATCTTTCTGTGTAAACGAAACATCAGGTATTCCGTCCCCATGTAACAGATTCAGTAGTTACTGCACTTGCACAGTAGATGACAGATGATGTTGTTCTGATGGAAACAGCCCTAAATTAAAACCCTGTTCCATTGCATAGATCAGTGTCAGAAACAAATGTTGATTTTTCTAGTCAGCCTCAGTTGGGTCAGTCTCAATACTTGGCCCCTCTAACAGGGACAAATGTGGTAAATTCTTCATTTCCTTTCACTGGGATTTATCTGTGCAATTCTCAGTATTAATGAATATTGGATGGCAGGGTTTGTGAACATACCTGCTATTCAAAGCTCCAGCTATAACTATTCATCCTACCACATTGCTTGTGTTATGAAAGCTAGGAATGGTCTATATTTATTTTGAATTTTTGGTTTGTGTTTAGGAAATTGAACTGCATAGCTCATAAAAAGCCTAAGTGAGCAGGCTACTGTTCTGGCACAGCTGTCTGCTCCTCAATCAGACCTTGCTCTGTCAATCTGCCCAAGCAACTCTGCCCTGCTTTTTTGACTGAAGAGCAGAGTTGCTTGGATGGATTAACTGGGTGACATCTGTTTGGGTAACAGACATTCATGCTGAGAAGGTGCTATTTGTACACCTCTGTTCTTTCTGGAAATAATTTCCAATTACAGGAGATTAAAATCTTAACGCATCATTATTTCACTCATGATGTCAACTCCAAGCACTATGACATTCTTGGGAATAAACCATCCCAAGAGTATTTGTTGAAAGGACACATTTTCTGTGCACAGCAGTTGTTATGTATTATATCTTTTTTTCATGATGGCTTTAAGATATGTGGAAATCTAAAATATGGTTTCTATTATAAAGAAGTAGGAAGGGAATCAAATTAATTAAAAACAACTGCTGAAAAATTCACTTTTGATCTAAATATGTAAATTGTAGCAATGAATTTTTATCTGTAATAAATACTGTTATACTGTCCAGGACAGTGCACATGTGGCTGTATTTCTTCTAATATGGTTTCAGGAAACTGCTTGTATAATAAAGTAATCTATAACTAAAGTACATTCCTTATAAAACAAGGTCAGAGTGCGCTATGAAGGTGGATAAGTATTATTCCTGTTTCCCAGCTATTTAAACTGGGACACAGAGAGATGATGTGACATATCTAAGGTCACACAGTAAGGCAGTAGCAGAGCTAGGAATAGACCCCCAGGTCTTCTGTCTTCCAGTCTAATCATATTGCAGAGTTGCTTGAGTCATGCTGGCCATACGGCTTTCCCGCATGCCAGGAAATCTGCATAGTGTGTTCCTGCTATAACGTTGATGGATTTTAATGATTGTATTATACAATAGTCACTCTTAAGAATTCTGTTAAAAGTAGATAACTCATTGTTATCTCTTCTGGTACCGGAAGAGAAGAGATTCTCCTATATTCTCAATCAGAATTACCTTTTTATATTAAAAGAACAACAAAAGAAGAAAACAAAAGGTGGATCTCTGAGATCACTTTGTATCACTAAGACAAAATTCATAAGACAAAATACAGGACAAAATCCTAGCTCCACTGGCTTCCTTGGTGGCAGGATTTCACCCACAACCTAGTTCACCACACTAGGACTATGAAGGTCCTTAATCTACACCAGATTAGAGATGGACACTAGTAACAAAACCTGAAACCAGGTTTCTAATACCCCAAAGCTTGGGAGTGTTGACATCTGAGGTTCCGGATCAGTCCACTAAGGAGATAGGTAATCATTTTGCAAAACTTGGACTCAAGTTTAGATCATTAATCCCCTTCACAATGGTAGGGCCCATCCATGCTCCAGACCACATAAACAAGTTAATTATCCACCAACAAGGGAACCTCAAGTGTCAAACCAAAGAGGCTAAAGTCAATTTAAAAACAACAATAATATGACCCTCTTTATTGTGACTTACTTTTTGGATACAGTGGGAAATAACCCATTAAAGGAATAAAGTGTGTGTGTGTGCGCCAAAGAAAATCAGCCAGAAAAGCAAAAATAAAACTCTCCTGGGCAAATGCTGCAAAAGAAACCTTAAAGGTAGCCAAGCCAAGGTTTCTGTTTGCTCAAATTAGTACACAATGAAGCGTAACTGTTCTGCAGTCCTGTGATGGCGCAGTCATGAATGAACCAGATTGTAAGCTTTCCCTTGCAAAAATTTCTCCTTATTTTGTGTCTTTTACAATTAGAGGCGCGTTCCTGGTGCTTAACTAATAATGATTCCCCGCCCTTTAACTAAAATTGCAAGGATAGAGTTCACTTTGCCAGAGCAGTGGAAATTCCCCATAGGCAGGGAAATGGCTTCTATGATGTTTCTGAAGTCTCAGGTTCAGAAGGATAGTTTCCGAAAACCACATGGCTGACTGGCTGAGAGAGGAACATGGCTGACTGGCTGAGATATATGAGATTTTAATATGTCTTTGTCAGTAAATGTCATGGTAGGTGGGGTTTTCTACTTCAGAAATGTCTTTCTACTCACTACAGGCTAAAGGAAGTCTCTGAAATGAGGGATCACAGTTTATGGGCATGTTCAACCTACCTTTGTGGGGAGACTCTCTGGCGCAGGTGATATACTGCCTTTTAATTTAAGGATGCTGACTTGAATCTGACCTGGATTGATAATGACTGAAAGTTGTTGCCAGGAGCCTTTTTGTTTTGTTTTTTGTTCTTTGGCTGCTTGAAATGAGTTAGTGGTATCTGTTCCAAATGGGCAGATGCCCAAATGACAAAAGAACTATCTTAATTGGTTAGCAGCTGACGATTTTTTTTTCAACTTTATTTTTTGCTGAATAAGTTCTGGAAATACTTTTTTGGCCTGTTAGTTATGTGATATTTGAAATTCTAGCTGCATTGGTTAATTTTAATCTGAAAAACAGGCCACATGGCCCTATTTCTGTTCCTTAGTTGGGTGGGCATACCCCTTGTTCAAAATTTGCTGTTTGAATATTCTGTAGGATTTGAAAAAAATTAATTTCCATTACTGTCAGTAAATTCATTCACTAAAATATTAATAGAAAGTGTACAGACAGGGTCCAGAACTGAAGCCTTTTTTTTATTTCAGCAAATAGTTGCATAATTTTTCTGAGGTATTTGCCCAGCTCCAATGATCAAACATGTCTCTTACTAATTAAACTTCCTTAATTACAAGGTCACGGCCAACTTAAGTTACATGTTGTCCCCCGAAAGAGAAACTTAAATGAAAAATGAAAGAATTGTAGAAAATCCAATTTCCTTGTCAGTATTTGTATTCTGTTTACCCTTTACACTATTTTAAGCTTGGATGATAAAAATCAATTGTCAGTTTCATATTTGTATGTAGTCAGTTTCGGTTCCCGTTCTTAATGCTGCAGAATTAGGGTTTCAAAAGCAATAGCACATATTTCTTTGTTTGAACTGGAATATGTTTTTAAAAAATAATAGTTATTAAATAGTTATTAAAACTAATAGAATTAAGGAAATATTTTTATTTTTAATTCAAATTAAAAACTGGGCCAATTTTAATTTGACAGCATCTCTTTAAAATGATAGTCTTGTTTATGACAGTATAGAGCAGAGGCACAAAAAGTCAGAGGTCATTTTTTTTTGTATGAAGTATTTCTTATGTATGCAAGAATGTCTGGATGTGTAAAATGTCTGTACAGGACTGAGTCATCTTTTCTCTCATGGGATTTCTGGGGGCTACTGCTATCAAAGCTGCTTGTGACAAACACATCTTAGCTGGTAAAGTGCCTCACATCATTGGCACATTTTATCTGAATCATCCATTAAAGCAGTATATCCCATTCAAAGTGTGTATACTGGTGGCAGAGAACAGAATCCCTTAAATTAATACCATATTGGGTCAGATCGATGGTCTATCTAGCCCAGTGTCCTGTCTTCTGATAGTGGCCAATGCTTCAGAAGGAATGAACAGAACAGGCAATCATTGAGTGATCCATCCCCCATCATCCACTCCCGTAGCCTTAATTTGTGACTCATGTTACCTACCATTGAAATGCAACCGCTCCTGGTGTGAAAGATTGCAACAGCAATATTGGAGAGAGTCCAACGGAGGGCAATGAAAATGATTAGAGGGCTGGGGCACATGACTTATGAGGAGAGGCTGAGGGAACTGGGCTTATTTAGTCTGCAGAAGACAAGAGCGAGGGGGAATTTGAACCTGAAAGGGGGTTCCAAAGAGGATGGAGCTAGGCTGTTCTCAGTGGTGGCAGATGACAGAACAAGGAGCAATGATCTCAAGTTGCAGTATGGGACGGTTAGGTTGGATATTAGGAAAAACTATTTCACCAGGAGGGTGGTGAAGCACTGGAATGGATCACCTAGGGAGGTGGTGGAATCTCCATCCTCAGAGATTTTTAAGGCCCATCTTGACAAAGCCCTGGCTGGAATGATTTAGTTGGGGATTGGTCCTGCTTTGAGCTGGGGATTGGACTAGATGACCTCCTGAAGTCTCTTCCAACCCTAATCTTCTATGATCCTATGAATAGCATTCAAGAACTGCAGACAGGAACTGAAGGAAGTCAAAAATAGATAGGAGGGGAGACGGAGTTTAAATTTCTGAATCTGAAATATTTCCACCTCTACAGTAACAAAGGGTTGAGATAGGCTGCTGGAGTTTCTGAAAATCTGATGATGGTGAAAGGCTTTTAAGAGAATACAAGTTACTTGACTCTTTCTAGACAGTTCAAATAATCAAAGGAGGGTGCCAAATCCCTGTCACTGGATCATTTTAAGGACAAGTTAGACAGATACCTGTTAGGGATGGTCTAGGTATGCTTGGTCCTGTCTCAGTGCAGGGGGAATGGACTATATGACCTCTCAAGGTCCCTTCCAGCCCTACTTCACTCTGATTTATATGAAATTGAACATTAAAGAATAATGTGCTTAAAACAGGTGAATCAAGCAGCTGTACATTATTCTAAATAGTATGGAGTGAACATTTTGCTTGGGGGAGACTGTCCATTTTTTAACTTCTGACAACAGAAAGGGGTAAACAAAAATCATACAACATATCAGGAGAAGATGGAAGGGAAGAGAGAAAATGCTTTTTCAGAAATGAGCTGTACAAAACTCATAACAAAGAGAACATTCCACTGTCTATGCTAATATATTAGGTGATGATGTGGACCATGCCATTAACTTTAAATACTGTCTTGATATCGACCCTTATAGAAGACCGACTTTTCATGCTGCTGTCTCAGTTAGTGGTGACGTCTCTTCCCTCACAAAAGATCTTGGACTGAAGGATTATTCTGATCTGTTCAGTGTTCCAAAGGGGTTGATTAATCTGAAAAACCTAACAAGACAGCTGAAACTGCTGCCAAAAACTGTCATCCATTCAGCATTGTCAACTGCCATCTCTCTGTGCCTCTGCTGCACAGACAGGGCTGCCTTTAAAAATATAGATTGACATCGCCTAATTTGGTAGCAACAAGGTAACTCGCTGGGAATGATTTAGTGGAATCTGAATTTTTCTTCTACCTCGTCACTTCCTAACAATTGATTTCTTGTGGTAGCAAAAATTAAACACCATCAGCAAATCATGTCACACAATATAATGCAATGAGTTCAGTGGGAATGGGGGTGAATCTGAGAATCTGCCTGAGGGGAAGGTGGCCTCAGCGGAGTGGCCTCCAGGACAGCAAGAGTGGACTTTGTGAGCCTGATTTGCCACTACCTTGCACAAAGTAGCATCATTTAGAGCCTGTGCAAAGTGAATGTAAATCGCTACCCAATTGGATTCTTCACTCTCTCACCTATGCCAGTGGCAGCATTTTAGACCCACAGGTGTGAATGATGACACAAGATGCAAGCTGGAGGAGAATCGGGCCCTGGGAGTTTCAAGGGGGGAGAACTTCAACTTGAGGAAATCACCAGTGGAAGGAGTAGAAACTAGGGGCATAATCTGCCTCATGTCTAATCTGCATGCTCTGCTAATGTAGCTGAGAGTGGGTCTCTGTCCCTCTCTTGTGGCTAGCCTAATGTAGACTTTGAGTTGATGACTGCCTTCAAAGCAGTGGAGCTGACTCTTAGCTCAAATGGCAGAGGATGCGTTCAGCTCCAGAGGACTTTAAAAAGAAAATGATATTGTAACTGCAACCAAGTACTCCAGGAGGTGTTTAATGGGGCCACCTAATTAGTGTCTCAGGCAGCCCATGGCATTCAGCCTTTGGTCTCATGCTTCACAACACACCAGAGCTGCATTGTAATGAACCCATAAAACATGCTCCATCGGGTCTTAATATTTAAGTATAAAACGCTCCTGGATTAACATAGGATGGATGATAAAAGTGGTGCATTTGCATCAAACCTGGGACAGGCTGTGTGGTATGGTTTATTAAACATCTCTCTTCAGGGGGAAGAACCTGAACTATTTTTTAGAGTTTTAGATAAGATCAAAGCCCTCCAATTAAATTAAATAAATAACCTCCTTAACTTTGTAGAACATCTGCATACCAGCTTTCTTCTCCTATCTCCCATGTGCAAAACCCTGGAAAGGCATAAATGCCTCCAAGTGCATCTTGCTGTCTTAGCTATACATGGGACCAAAATGTATTGCTAAGAAAAAATAATACATTGGAATAGCAATCACTTCTGTTCTAGCTCTTAGGTAGCATGGTGTAGAGTGCTATATAAATCCATAAAATAGACTTAGATTAAATACCCACCCTGCAAACTGGCTTCCCTCTGCCAATTAACTTGGAAATGCAGCAGTGTTTTATTGCTTCAGGAGCCAACGGCACTTATTGGTTTCTTATATAACAGTTTGACATCCTTATCCCATCAAAAAATCGAGCATCTGTCTATCAACTCATAAACGTCTTCATTAGATCTGATAAACTGACCCTGGCAAGCCAGCCTGGGGGCTGGACTGGCTCCACAAATTGAACAATTTGGAGTTAACTGTGTAAAGGGAGAAATGTACTATAAAAAGAGACAGGAGAGAGCACTGCAGGATGCCAAGATGTGGTGCTGGAATGGTCTTACAGCTGGTCATAAAGGACTCTTCTTTGTCCATGGCAAGGACCAGATAGTGTGGCCAGGTCCAGGCACAGGTAAATGTCTCCAGAGTTACTGGGAGTAGGCCTAAATATAGTGTTCTATTAGGCCCTGATCCTGGGAAGAGCTGAGCAGTTTTGTCGAGGCATTGAGCTACCAGTGAAGTCAATGGGAGTGGAAGGAGTCTTGTGACTGTGATTGTGACTTAGTTGATGTTTATTCCTAAGCCAACTCCCAGTCACTTGTGGTTTATTTGCAACACTGACATACCATCTCCTCCTCATCAGCTGACTGCCACCATCAGAGCCTTGTCCACAGATAGCAATAACCTCGGAGCTGCGGCTTCTGGTCTCGCCCTAATAGTCCTCACGCTAATAGTTTGCTCTCTGCCCACCATAGTGTCTGTTCTCTGTTTCTGGTCTACCCTCCCTGCTGCACAGGATAAAACAGACAGATGTGCAAGTTCAGCCAGTGGTATCAGGCCAAGCCCTGGGTTCATGCTCCTGAGTTCATGTTTGAGGCTACAACAGTGAAAGGCTTTTCACAGTCCTAAGCAATGCAGTTAAGCCAGCCTAACTTTGTAGTGTCGATTAGCCCTAATTCTTGCAGTTTTCTTATGAAAGTCATGATATTTGGTGTATGTGTTTTGTTTTTTAAAGCACCAGCTCCTGGAGGCATGTGATTAGGGGAGAAAGTGAACTTACTTTTTTACTTTTCCTTTTTTAAGTTTTTAGATGTTGTGGCTGCTGAGGGAAAACTTCAGAACATGAACTAAGTGCATTTTAAAGGCTCAAAACCCAGAAGGTAAATAGAGAAGCCCAAATCTATCTATCTATCTATCTATCTATCTATATCAAAACAACAAACTCTTTTTTAAGCCAATCTCATGATATATTTTTTTGGGGTGTGAATCATGATCTTTGAATGCTTGGGCTTGGCAGTGTTGCAGTGCGCATCCAGCCCTTTGCGCCAGTTTAACCCAAATTGGTTTAAAAATCTCACCCCTACTTAAATCAGTTCAATTTTCTCTGGTAGGCAAGGCCTAAGTGACCAGGGCTGAGAGTCTCAGACATGCTCTGCAACCATCATGTTCTTCGTGCGACTGATCAGCTCGTCTGGAAATTTAGCTGTAAAGCTCTACGTTTCCAGAGTCTCTCTCTGAGTGGGCGCTATTACAGGACACTAATGGTTTACTTATCTTGCTTGCACTGAAGTTGATGGAAGTTAGATTCCTGACTTCAGGATTGGGTGCTTAGTGGAGTGACACAGCCCTGGGAGAGCAGTCTATTCTTATACCAGAAGTGAGATTAATACCCAAAGCCAGACTGGCAGCAGCAACCCTGCAGCACCGCCCACCCCCATATCCAATTGATCTCTGTCCAAGCCTGTTAGAGCAAGGGGCAGTTCTTGCCTACATAACAGCCCATTGTAGCTATAACTTCGAAAGAGGGAAGAATTTGTGATGAACATAAGTGTGCTCAGTTTAAGAAAACAAAAGACGAGGTGAAAGCTGTAACTGGGGTAACTATGCCAGCTTCTCCTAGTCCACTTTTGCTGAATTCTTGTTATACAATAGTAAGAGCTCTAGCAGCTAGCACTGTTGAAAGATGGAGGATTTAAAAGAGAGCTGTGATGGTTGGATTGGATTTCTGCCTATATTTGGACTGTATTTATTATTTCACTTCTATTAAGGTTCTTAAGTTATCCATAGTTGAGTTTAGACAAGAAATAAATAGCTAGGCAGCTGCGACTACATGTCTTTGTGATTAGTCATTGCTACAACTGTTGCAGAGTGTTTGGATTTACCAGCAAACTGTTAAAATTACTACAAATGGAACATAATAGAATGACCAATTTGTGGGTTTTTTTTAAAGTGAAAAGTTGAATTTTGTGATATTGGACTTGATCTAAATATCTGACGGGAAATACAACCTAAAGAGTATAAGGGAGAGACCTGTGTTGCTTGAAAGCTTGGCTCTTTTACGAACAGAAGATGGTTTCGTAGCGCACCTTGTCTATGTAAAGGAGAGAGACAGTGAGATCACAAGCCTGAAACTGAGCTAATTAAGATTCTGCTCTGTAGCTACAATGTTCTTTCTCTGAAAAATTTTAATAAGCAGAATATTGCAAAACCACTTCTATAACTTTTTCCAGTACAACCTATGGCAGAACAGTAGAGTCATATGACATCTATAACTTCCAATGATACAAAAATGGTATAAATAATACAATAAAACCGCATCATTTTCAGTTCCTCTGACAACAGAAGGAAAGATACTCACAGTTAGAGCTGCTTTGAGACAGGGTAAATATGTACTGAAAGACATTTTGAAAGAAATGAGAATGTTGTTGCTGATCTTTGTTAAAATATTTGTTTCAGTTTAGGTGAGTGGAAATTTCTCCATTTTTTTTAACCCTTTTTTACCACATTAAAAAAGAAGGAGTAGGACAAAAACCATCTTTCATTTAAAAAACAAACAAAACAAAACTCTTTTTTCTGGAAAAAAAATCATCCAGCTGACAAGGTGAGTGCCGTCTACACTAAATATTTCACAAAGGAAGGATGGTGTAGTGTTTAGGGCACTAATATGGAACTTAGTGTCAGAACCAGGGCTTGGGCAGTTTTACCTAGTGATCAAAGCCTGAGTTGAGCCAAGGGACAGAGCTGGAGATGGAGTCGGAGACCAGGGGTAGGGATCAGGAACAGGTCAGGAAAGCAGGAACCAGGAGTCAGGTGAGAAGGCAGAGTCTGATATGGCAGCGTGTCAGGCATCTACTCAGTTGTGAGGATAACTTCTTGTGCCTATCTTTGGAACCTGACCGAACCAAGGGAAGCTTCCTGAAGTAGTTTCAGGTTTCATAGTCTCTACATTCAGTTGGTTGGTAGCTAGCCACTGAGTGAGAGCAGGGATGTGTTGGTTAGTTGGAATCTCCTGAGGCCCAAGGTGTCATGACACTTGGGAGATCAGGGTTCATCTCCCTGCTCTGCTGCAGACTTTGTGTGTGACCATGACAAGTCATTCATCTTTCTGTGCCTTGGATCACCATCTGTAAACGGGGATAATGGTATTTCCCTATTTCATAGGGCTGTTGTGAGGGTAAATCCATTGCAGCTGCTACAATAATGGGCACCATGTAAATACTTAAGATAGATATACACAATATTTGTAGTGGGTTTTTTTGTAACTGAGGTAAATCTAGCTTATGCATTTATCTCCCACTTACAAGAACAGCTACTTGAGAGAATTCTATTATTAAGCTGCAAGAACCCTGTCAGCCTTGACGATTCAAAATTAGGGCTGCAGAAATAGCCATAGACACAGAGTTTAAGGCCAGAAGGGACCCTCTGATTCACAAAAAATACTGAATGCTTGCAGCTGCTAATGATGTCAACAGGAGCTAGGCATTGAACATAAAAAGTGTGATTAAAATGCTAAGAGCTCTGACAAAAATTAGGGTGTCAATCTGTGCATCCAAAATTAATAGACACTTGACTACTTTGGCCTTAATCTATTTTTGCCTCAGTTTCCCATCTGTAAAATACCACCTCATTTCCTGGGGTATTGTGGAGATAAAACTCATTAATGTCTTTGAAGCATCTGATACTACAGTGCTATGAGTACCATTAAAAGCCAATGAGGACATTAACAATTTGTATTCAGTGCAGGCTTTTGATGGTGTACGGCAAATAATGTGTGGGACCATACACTGAATGATGAGGATACCTATTCAGTGAGCACTGTCCATTTTATAAGAGAATGAGACAGGGCTCCTGTGGGAAAAATAAATATGTGAGCTTATAATTAAAGATTGTGTCATTATGATATGTAGACACAAGAAGATTAAATTAAAGTTGCTTAGGAAATGCTAGAATTAAAGGTTGCCCAATTTGACTTGCCTGACTTTGCAACCTTAACAGTCTTTTAACATAGTGTTCTTTCTTTTTTATATGTAATTAAATTTTGCACCATGATAGCACTCAATGTGCAAATGCTTTCTAAACTCGAAGGTAAGGCAGGGTCCCTGCCCTGATTGGCAAAAGTTTTCATCAGGCGGTGGTAAGACTTTTGCATGTGCTCAATTATTTTTTTACTTCTGACCTCTCTCAATGTAAATTATTTAATTAATAAAAGCATGCATGGACATTAGCATCTATATATTTGTTTGTCCCTCTAGTTGGGAAATGGAAACAATGCCATGTGATTTTTCTTCCTAAATACAAGCAGCATAGCTCAAATGTTGAATACCAAATGTCAGATACTCAGTGGTCTGATCTGACCATCGAAGTGGGTATTCACCCACGAAAGCTCATGCTCCAAAATGTCTGTTAGTCTATAAGATGCCACAGAACTCTTTGCTGCTTTTACAGATCCAGACTAACACGGCTACCCCTCTGATACTATCTACTGAGGGTATTTTGAAAAAAAAAAAGTTAATGTGTAGAATGAATTCAAACAGGACAAGTGCCTGAGTAGGGGGTAGAAGGTGATCCTTTATGCCTCTGCTTGGGATATTTGTGCTGCAGGTCATGACATCAGGGGAATGGCAGAAAGTAGCCTTAGTAGGGCTGCTATTTTCCTTCTGGGAGAATGGGCAGGAAATCGGCAGAGCTTTGACTCTTCTCTCTTCACCCTTCTCAAACACACTAGCAAGCACAGCAAAGCCGGCACTGGTCAAAGGCAGGACCTGGTCTCTTGAGCAAGAATGGAACCAGGGACTAAGTCAAAGTTCATTCCCTGACTCTTCGTTGGGCGGCAGAACTGTGTGTTGTCACTTACTCATCATAAATGTGAGGGAAATTGCCATCCACTCATGCCATATCCATGAGCAGGAAGAGGCTAGATTATTCTCTCTGAATTATTCTCTTAGCAGTAGCTGAGATGTGTTCTTCCACTTTTTTTGAAGTGAAGTGTCTGGAGTTCTGCATGTAGTCACTCTTTTTTTGTTACCAGACTTGAAATTAGATGAATGCTGAAGTTCTGGATTGGAGGGGGAATACAGTTTTATGTATTTATAACAAACTGGACATCAGGAATTGTGGAATACACTAAAAATCTGTATGTGACATAGCTACAGGCCCAGAAACTGTTGCAATTCATTCCAAGCCTGGTGAGCTCTGTTCAAATAAGAAGTGCAGTATCTTGAAACTTTTGAAAACCCCATTCCAATCCTCTGTGCACCAAGACACCTTGAATGTTTACATGTACTGTTTGGCACTAAGTATGCATGGTTCCGTTTGTGCTGTCACAAAGAGAAGTCATCTTTGAATGACAATCTTGCTAGATGTGCATTTTGATTCCAGCTGAAAAAACTCAATATAGTAGATTTCCCTTGTCAATTTCATTTTAAAGAAGGCTTTGTTTTCTCCTGCTCTCACTTCTCAAAATAAGCCCCCTTGACACCTCTCCAAGTAGAAAAAGCAGCATTCTAGAATATCTTGGGTGGAAGATGTCTGTTTCCTTCTATGCTGGGTCTATGGATTTATCTAATAAAGATATTTCATATATTCCCTATTGCGGTTAAAGCCAGAAGGGACCATTGTGTCATCTTCCTGTATACCTCAGGCCACTAAGTTTTACCCAGTTACCACTATACTGAGCCAAATAAGTTAGATTAATCTCCTGAGGACTGACAAGTTGTGTGCCTCAGGCAGTGAACAGGCGACACTGAGGTCCCACCAAGAACAGCTCGAAGCAGTCTTCAGCTGGTGTAGAGCAGTATAGCTCCATTAACTTCCGTGGACTTATGCTTGTTTACTTATGTCAGTTTAAGGATCTGACCCCTCTTACTTAAAACAACTTGAAAGAACTTGCATCTTAGTGCAAAATAGAGCTGGTGGGAAAATGTTCTTGTTAACGAGTTGTTTGTTTTTAAAAACTGGTGTTTATTCATTATTTCCATAGAAAATGTGAGCGAATGTATTACTGGACTGTGTGCAAGCACTAGTTACTATGGGCTTGATCCTACAAATACTTATTTCTGGGCATAATGTTCACTACTGTGGGTGGCTCTATTGAGTTCCCACTAGTAAACACTTCAGCACTAGTGCTGGCAGGATCTGACCCTGCTGAATGCATGGACAATAAACCTTTGCAGATCACCAGAGAAAACATTTACGTGGTGGGGCTGCACAAATTAGTGATGGAGACATTATGTTTGGCCCTTATCTCTATAATGATCCCTATTGATTATGAGTGTTTAGATTTGTTATAGTAAGAAGTTAAAGGGTATAAACCCTCCACCCTCAGGGCATAAATCAATCTCTTATTAAAGAGGTATAAGAAGAAATGCTCCTTGTGGGTAGGTTCTTCTGTAATTGCCTACTGCAGGGTTTCTGTCTCTGCAGCAGCTAGGGCTGAAGACTGTGGGAAATGGGAAACTGAACTAGATGGACCACCTGTCTGATCTGGTAGAGCAATTCCTACGTTGGCTAAAAGCCTGCATTTGAACCTACACAGACTTTGTGAAAGTTAGAATTGAGGTCTTAAATGTACAGCTCTTGCTCAAGCCAGAACAAATGTGCAGCTTAGCATCAAAAGGACTTTTTATCCTAAGCCTAATTAAAACAGGTTTAAAAATAACTAAGAAAATTGGATTTAGGAGACCTTCTTCTCTTGTAACTCTAACAAGTGGAAATAATTCTGATGTATTCTCTGTATAGCAAATGAACTCTTCAAGAGACAGCCTGACTTTAGGCTATGCATAAGGTATATGTACAATTCAGAGAATGGAATTCATGAACAGTCATCCTCAGGAACAGATGAAAAGCCTGATAGACACTGGGCATCAAGTAGGATTGTGGCAAAGCAATGACAGTGTGGTTGGGTCTGACAACCAACAACATTCTGATGCTTTGACAGAATAAGAACTTACATGTGATGTCAATCATCCCTTGGGTGCCACTTCAAATTCATCTCTTTTCAGGAGGACATCCATCCCCATTGGCATCCAAAATACAGCTATCAATGTCACTAAGCCAAGGACAGAAAACATTGGAAGTAGCAGAGTGTAGGATGTGTTGCCCGAGTGTAACACGGGAGAAATATGGCTCCGAGACAGCGTGTTATCTCTACCCCCGAGGAAATAATTCATAAATATGGATTAACAAGAGAGCAGTGAACAGTACTGAGAGGGTCACTGGAGACCTGACTTTGGTTATCTTTCTTTCAGAGATTGGAGAGACAGATTAAAAACAGTGCCTGAATTGCTGCATTATGGACTGATCTTCCACTGCTGACATCAACAGGACCTTTGCCGTTAACGTCAGTGAATAGAGAATCAAATCCCAAATGATCCTTGTCGTGGTGTGCCGTTTTCCATAAACATCTTTGGGATCCTCACATGAAAGTACTTTTTAAAAGTGGGTCATTCTCATAGTTCTCTTTTATAGATTAAGTGAGGCACAGAGATATGTGTTGCACAAAGACATGCAGAAAGTCCATATCAGAGACAAGTCTAGTGCCTAGAACTTCAGAAGCTTTGTCTTCCCTTAAATAGGGTTTGCTAATATTGTTATAGCAAAGCCTCCTAGCAGAGATGCAGCTTACGCTGGCAAAAGAATTCTTTTGCTGATCTAGCTTAAACCAGTTCCCCAAATGGAATAAGCTATACTACAAAAGGATTTTTGTGTATGTGGCTATTATAACTGCATCTATACTAGGGATTTTGTTCACACTCCTAACTGACATAGCAATATTTGTAACACTTTCTAGTGTAGACCAGGCATAACTTTCAGTTCTGTGCTTTCTGGTACGTGCTGCCACGGGATTATCTTGTCCTTTTTCTCCTTGTGTTCAGAACCCAATTTATATTACCTGTCCCCACTCCCCCAAAAAAGGTGCCATCAGAGTGTTCAGTGTAGCTGGTAGAATTTTTTTCTTCAGTCTTGTTGGCTGGAAAAATGAAGTTTTGTGGAGAATAAAACTTTTGCCAAAAAAATTCACTTTTGACAGGTTTACTTTTGGTTTTAGAAAAAATTAAAAATGAGAAATGTTTATGGAAAGATGTGTGAACTTTGGAAACTGGAAACATTGGAAATTGTGGGAAAATGCTCACTTACTATTTTTTTTAAACCTCTCCCTCCCCTTTTTTCCTTCCAAAGGAACTTTATTTTTTTTTTAAAAAAAGATCACCTCACCCAACCATTTTCCCCTCATTTTCTTACTACTACTCCCTCTACTCCCACTTTTCCTGCAATGGGGAGGAGGGAGTGAGAAGGATATAAAAAGTAAGAATGGGATTTTTCCTTTGAAAACAAACCAAAATTTCACAATAGAAAATCTTCAAAAAACCCGTGTTTCAAAACGTTAGTCGAGAAATGAACATTTTCACAAAAGGTTTTGAACAATAATAAAATCTTTAAACTTAACATTTTGTAATGGTGGTGGGTAGGAAGAAAATGGCAAGTTTTGACCAGTTTTATATTAGGGGTTCTCAGACTGGGGTTCACAAGGCTATTACATGGGGGGGTCGTGAGCTGTCAACCTCCACCTCAAAGTGCATCCAGCATATATAATGGTGTTAAATATATAAAAACGTGATTTTAATTTATAAGGGGGGTTGCACTCACAGGCTTACTATATGAAAGGGATCATCAGTAAAAAAGTTTGAGAACCACTGCTTTATATAACAAAGTGGTCCCTGTTCTAAGGAGCTTACTCTCTGTTAGGTTGTTAGTAAGATGGTAGCAATTCAAAACCAAGAATGTTCTTTAGGAATGTGTATTATTTAAGAAAAAAACACTTTCAACAACTTACAAGACTTTGTAAGCACTACTGAGCAAGTAGGCTGTACAGTGTTTCTCACTCATTTAGGGCTTTATACTACCCTAGACTTGCATAGCTACCAACAATTAACATCAAGAATAATTCTGTGCACCACCCTAGAGGAGGATATGAATCTTGGATGGGCAGATATTAGAAGCTAAATCCACTGGAGAATAAGCCCTGTGCTAGCCTTCCTACACTGTTCATTTGGAGATAGATAATGTTTTCACCCTTCTTAGCCAGAAGGCCGAGAAGCGATCTTATGTTCTTTTCACATACATCTCGAATGACCACCCCGCCCTTTACACTAGAAATTAACAAATTTTACAGATAAAGAAACACTAATTAGTGAGAGAGTTGACCTAGACATTTTTTACTTTAGTGCCTAAAAGCACAAGTGTGTGCTCTTTCAGATCTGGGACCAGTTCTTTTACATCAGTTGGTTGTACCACAGCACAGTGTGCTACCATTGGAGTTCCCTTCACAGGAGAAAAAAATCTCGGATACTTTGGGATTGCTCCCTTACATATACTAGACTCACTCAGACCTCAGTAGGAGACTGGCTGTCAAGGAATGTAGCATTGGCCATTGGAAATCCAAAGACGAAAGTACAGTTTGATAGTAGAACAGTAGATTATTTTTGTCTTTATTAAAAGTAATCTTAGAATTTCCCCAGTCTACCCTTAACTTAATTTGAAACTTTCTCAGCTGGAATGCATAGAAGCCATCTTTTAAAAGGTGGTAGAGCCACTAAACTTTCAGGCATAGAGATCTCATGGATTGTGCTTAGGGCCTTCCCTGGGGAGGTGTGGGGCCTGGGACAAATCACTCCCACTGGCTTGGAGGCCCTGCTCTGCATTGGCAGCTGGGCAGCTGGGACAGATGTGGCCTGGTGCTAGGCCACCTGCTGCTACTGGCAGTTGCCAGCACCTATCATGGGGCTATTGTTGGCGATAGCGCCACAGTGGTTCAGGGCTCCAGCTGTGGCAGGAGACTCGCTGCACTGAAATGCAGGTGGCAGATTCCTGGGTGCACAGGGCGGCAGCCGGAGCCATGGGCGTGCGGGGTGGCACTCTCCTCACCGTTAGGTCCCATGCCTATGTCTTTTGGGACCGACTGCACCGGCCAATTGCATGGCGGTGGGGCTTCCCAAAGCATCGGTACGGAGCAGTTGCCCCGATTCGCCCTACCCAATGGACAGCTCTGTTGGTGCTACATTGAAAATCTAAGACAGAGTTTTAGAAAAACTTATGCTTGAATCTTCAGAATTTTGTGCATGCAAAGAAGTGCTTAACTTGCTCACATAATTGCATGTGTAACTGGGGTAAGTACACACAAGCATGTCTAAACAGTTGCACATGTGAGCAGTGCATTTGCCCACCTAGTTGCAGTAACTGTGTTTGTAAACTGGGTGTGCATTTTTGTACCTTTTGCCTGTGCAAGTCTGAACAGTTGGTAAACGTTATCTGGGAGTGGATGAAGACAAAAGAGAAAATGGATCCTGTCCATTCTGCAGCCTCACTTCACCTCGATTTTAATTTTTCTAGACAGCACAGAATCTTGGGCCTGGTCTACATTAGGGGGGTCAACTGCTGCTGCTCCCCCGTCGACTCTGCCTGCACCTCTCACTGAGCTGGAGTACAGGAGTCAATGGGACAGCACTTGGGGGTCAATTTATCACATCTAGACTAGATGCGATAAATCGACCCCCGCTGGATCGATCACGGGTAGTGTAGACATACCCTTGTATTCACATTCCAGTGTGCTCCAAACTAATTGTTTGTCTTTTCCCCATCTTACCCCACATTTGCTTAGTGTTACTAAGGTTTGTTGCATTCATACTGTGTGGAGCACGTATTGTTCTATGTCTGCTCTGGATGTGTTTGTGTCTGGATAGAGGTAAGATATACCATAGCCGTAGGCACTGTGTGAAGCGTGCATGGCTCTGAGTGGAAAGAATGACATTATGTGTGTACATGTCAATGTGCAGAAGGCAATGCTTACAGTGTGTTCTCTTGCCAATGTATAAAGCTGACTGGAGAAATGAGGAGAGAGAAATTACAAATCAGAGTTTGTAAATGATTTCACTGTTGTTTTGGATCATTGCTGAAGAGAGGGATCCTTTTGAAGGCCTCAAAATCCACATATATCCCTGCCACCCATCTTAGACTTTATGCTGTAGACTTAAATTTGCGTGAAATAAATGGATACAATTGGAAAGGTCTGGGCATAACTGGTACATGTCACTGCCTCAATTTGGGCTTCCAAAACATCCAGTTGGATGACTGACTGCTATTTGCATCTTCAATTGTGCATGCAGTCAGGGAAATGGTGTATGGTGCAAAATTATGTTGCACACACTCAGTTCTCAAAATCAGATCTTCTGAGATCACAGAACTGATCGTCAGTGTGTTTCTAATGCTCTGTGGCGCAACCAGAACATTGCTGTGATCCAGCAACAGCGCCCGAGAATTATCCAGTTCTTTATTTGGAATTTTACAAGCTATAATAAAAGAGCACTGCTCTGTTAATTTCAATGGAAAATGGGCCCAAAGATTCAAAGGTGTTAACATGACCCAATCACTACAATATTAATGGTTCAGGGTTTCTAGTATACAAATGTTCTGGGCACTTGTGACAATCGTGTTTTAAATAACACACTAATAAACAAGATCCATCAATTACCCCAATCAGATCAAATAACACTTGTTTATGATGTTGCTGCGTTAAGAGCCATCAGCTGCAATTAATCATTTACACACACACACACACACACACACACACACACACACACACACACACACACACACACACACACACACACACACACACACACACTTATAAAGTACTGGAACAACAAAACTAATCAACCTCCCCACTAGTTTCTCACACTTTTGCTGTACAGCCCTTTCCAACACCCATCTCCTCATGGGGAAGGGTGAATAAATGAGCGTTGCAGAACTCCTTGAAGGCTAATAAATTTGGACTGTTATGGACTTGGGATGGAAGCAGGTTTCCAAAGTCTATGATCCTAATGGAGTTTTTATTATGAAAGTGTGGTTAGAAGAGACCAAACCAGGTGGTGTGCTGGGAGCTGCATTTCTTTGCCATGTACTGTCTGTATTAAATCTCCGAAGTCAACAAATTTATTTTTTATTTAAGGAACTGAGTGAGATAGACATATAAATTTAGTAAGAACTTGGGACAAGAGCTATGTTTGATCTTTTAAGAATGCTTAAGAAAACCAAGTCTGCCTGGGGAACAGCATCTCTCCTGAATGTTTACACTGATCACCCAATATCATGTAAAACACAATTGGCAAAGAACACTTGTGAATGCTGATTCTTTCTTGCATAGCCTACTGTTGATGGATATGTTGTGCCATGTTTAGGGATATGCCTTCAATGCAGTGACTTCGTAAGCAAACTTCAAAGCCCTTGTTACAGAAAACACTAGAGAATCAAGAAGTTGCATGTAACACGCATCTCTGTACTGCTTTCCAGTTAAATGTTTTACATGTACTGGATGTCTGTCGGCAACTTCTAGTAACTCTGGAGACACCTGAAGAGTCTGAAATGTGAACCTAGAACTATGAACTGAGAGATATAGCTTGCTCACTTTATCATATGGTAAAACGTTTCCCTGGAGCTGATTAGCTCTCAGTTTAACCTGTTTTACATGACCCTATGCAGCTGGCATCCATGGGGCAGAAGCATGTGGTTTAAGGTTTTGGTTAAGGTAATAAGCACTTGTACATCGGTGCCAGCATTAGGAGCAACACTGCAGTGTAAAGTTAAAATTAGTAAGTAAGGGAGGTTACTGTGAGATCTTTAATAGTATTCCAGAGACAGGTGCAAAGGCTTCTTATAGGTTTCAGTGGAAAGACAGTGATGTGACCCTCCTGTGTGACTCGCATCTGATTCTTGCTGTTACTGACTTTCACTTTAGAATGTTTGCTTCCATGATACATTAGAACTGAGGTTACAAGAGATGGCTTCAGGAAGAGAGGTTTTGTTTTAAATTAGCCTTGTAGGGATCAGCTCTTGCCTTCCCCCAACACTCCTGGTAAAACTGGAGGTAGAGCACTTTTCTTCTCTGAGGGTACGTCTACACTGCACGATTATTTCGAAGTAGTTTAAACCGATGTTACAAAACCGATGTTATAAGATCGGTTTTGCGCGTCCACAGTGCGATCAAAAAATCGATTGCTTATGTCCATGGTCCAAGGCTACCATCGATTTCAGGAGCGGTGCACTGTGGGTAGCTGTTCCTCAGCTATCCCATAGTTCCCACTTCCGTGTTGAGAGCACAGTGCCTGATGG
>NC_133782.1:12815696-12982837 GCF_003597395.2 Chelonoidis abingdonii | reverse complement strand
GCCCGGAGGCCAATAACGTCGATTTCCGTCCACACGAACCCTAATCCGAGTTATCACTATCGAATTTAGCGCTACTCCTCTCATTTGGGAGGAGTTCCGAAATCGATTTAAGGAGGCGGTTAACTCGATGTTAATAACGACGTCGTGTGAACGGATACAGCGTTAAATCGGTATATCGGCCATTAAACCGATTAAAAGTCGCAGTGTAGACCTGGCCTGAGATTGCAGTTTTTGGAGATGGGAACTTTGTGGCAACTGGCTCCAACTAGGTTTTCTCTCCTTCTTGGTTGCTTCCCAGAATGCAGTCATAAGCCATGGCATGTGTGGATATCTTTGGGCTGGCGCGACTGTGCTCTTCCCATTAGATGATGGGTTGTTCTCCTGATATTAGAATCTGGGGAACTCTCAGCTCTCTTTGATGGAGACTATGCTGCATTTTGTTTGTACAGAGCCTAGCACATTACAGTTGCTACGGAAATACAAATACTCATTCCCTTTATGGTGGGGTGAATATGGATGTACAATAGAACCTCAGTGATATGAACACCACGGAATGGAGATTGTTCATAACTCTGAACAAAACGTTATGGTTCTTCCAAAAGTTTACAACAGAACATTGACTTAATACAGCTTTGAAACTTTACTATGCGGAAGAAAAATGCTGCTTTTAATCATCTTAATTTAAATGAAACAAGCAAAGAAACAGTTTCCTTACATTGTCAAATCTTTTCTTGAAATTTTCCCTTTATTTTTAGGGAATACTGCTGGGCAGTAGTTGCTTTTTTTGTCTCTGCTGCCTGATTGTGTACTTCTGGTTCCAAATGAGGCATGTGGTTGACTGGTCAGTTCATAACTCTGGTGTTCGTAACTCTGAGGTTCTACGGTAATTGAAAAGAGCTGGTGCCAGGATCAGGCGTAAGGCTGAGGTTTACTTTTCCATGTAAACATTTCTCACTCTTTAAATATATAGGAGTCTGACTACCTGCTTCGAGGAAGCTGCCATTTTGTTTCAGTCCATAAAATGCAGAATGTCAATGAGTCATGCTGTCTTCCTTTTATGGAAATGATAATCTGTGTTGGGGACCCCACTGTGCCAGGTGCTGTATAAACCATAGAAAGATGCTATCCCTGCCCCAAAGAGCTTACAATTGAACTAATATAAGGCAAGACATAAGTGACACAAACAATAGTGTGGGAAAAGAATTTGCTAATGATAATGTCACATAGCTATGTAGACTTGCTTCAGTATGTGGACATCATGATGGTCCTGAATTATAAACAAATTCATTTTCTTGCATGTTTTTTTTTTCTTGGTGGTGCTGTGGCAGACGAGGGTCTTGGAGGGATTTGAAGGGGGAAAGAAGTAGGTGAAGCAAGGTGTTGTATGTAAAAGGCCAGTATGGACAGTCAAGAAGATGGTTATGAGAAAAGCAAATCGACAGGTGAATGGGGCTGGCATTGCAGGCAGAGTAGTGAGAGCAAGGGTGGTGTGATCAAAGACAAGCGCAGATAAGGAGCGAGGGGCAGAACTGTGAAGGGCTTTGAAAGTGAGGCTAGGAAGTTTGAAGTTGATGTGGTGGCAAATAGGGAACCAATGGTGGGATTCAAAGGTGGGGGTGGGGAAATATGGCCAGAATGAAAAGTAAGGGAGAGAATCTTAGTAGCTGGGGTTCCTACTGACTACATGTGGCTGTTGGGAAGGCACACACATTTTATTCCTTCATTGATTTACTTTAGAAAACATACAATCTAGACAGAATAACATACTGTTTGCTTACTGTGGCTAGACAATTGTAATGTCCTGTTGTCATCGATGATCACAAGTTTGGGCAGAGGCCTCCACCTGCCAGAGGACTGGTACGTACGTACACACACACACATACACACTTGCACCAAAACAACAAAAATTGTGAATGAGACCTGAAGTAGTTATTTTGGTGCAAGTTGGTGTGGGGAGACTCTTATTTCAGACTAAAAATGGCTGAAGTTAATGTTTAGCTGAACTCAGTAACCAGTTTTAGGAAACCTGTTCAGTTAAATCTTTATAAGACTCCAGGCCACAGACAAGGGGAACACCTCATGAGCTGTTTTATGGCTGATAGAGAAAGGGATACATCACATCATAAACAGCAGCAATTTCAATGTCTACATATGCTAGCAGTGCCAACAGGCCCCTGCTGGCTTCTGTGGGTGAGGAGCTTCTTTTGCCTTCCATGGCCATGAGGGTTTTTATAGCTGCTAAAAATCTTTTATTTTTTTTTAAACTTGTTTGCAAAATGTAGAAAAATGCAATAGGTCCAGAAAAACTGGAACAGTTCAGTGCAATTATTCAAAGTGACTGCTTAGCACAAATGAACCTCCCATATTAAATCACTGCTTGGAAAAAGCTATGGACACAGTTATTGTGTAATATGAAAAATGAAGCTGTTGTCAACCCCTTTCATGAGAAATCATGGTTCAGAAGGAAGCCTGCACCCTAGTTTTATGGCTAACATGATGCACTGTTTATTTTTAATTACTGTAGTGACTTGTATAAAACACTCTTCTAGTGACTGTAGGAGGAATAGAGGTGGAGAGCTAGGCAAGGTGCTTCCCCAGATTACACAACATGTCTAATTCCCTTTGGGAAAATGACAATCATGGCTAGTGCAGCAAAACCACAATAACTTACTTATTCCCTTATGTCCTTAGAGTGGATCATCATCACCAAAATCCCATGCCATCCTGAAGCTTCCTGAAAGTCTCAGGTAAAATGGAACCTGACTTTTCAATAATTAAACTATTTGGCTCTCTCACTTCTCCCTCCCCACCAAAAAAACAATAGCACTTAAAGCATGGTCTTTAAAAAGCTAGCTGTGCAACTACAAATACATCCACAATTGTGCCTCATGATTTGTTGGCCTGCATGAGCAAATCTGGTATGTACGTGTGCAGATGGTTGTCTGCATGTGCAGATATGAATTTGCATATGCAATTGCATTAATACTGTCTGACTCTTTGAAAATCAGGTTCTTTCTCTGCTGTTGACTGGAGAAAGCATTCTACCATGGAGAAGATCAGGAAATTGCTTGCTATCTCTTTCACACATGTGAATTTCATATTTCAGTGGTTCCTTTTTATATCAGTAGTGTCCATGCAAAACTAACTTAGTTATAAACTACCAGCTTATGGTAGAAAATGGCACATGCATGTGTGTGAACTATTAATAATCATCATAACTTCTTTCAATGTTCTTCTTAGCAAGGTCAAATGCCTCTGGCTTCCTGGCTGTCCTTCAAACCAGTCATGTCAGCAGGAAAAACCATGTCAACCTGAAGACTGAAATCAATTGCCTGAGGGATACCAGGTCCAGTTTCACTTTAATAATAAGCTAGAATCTGATGCTTTTTTACCAGACAGGTAGTTATCACCTCAATGAAGGAAGTGTCATTATGGTAGATACCAAGTTGTATTCAGGTGAGACACAGACTGACTCATATACTGTGTCTCGCCTGCTATACCGACCTGCTTTTGTCACATGCAGTGAACAGCCCAACTGAGGGAAAAGTTAAATGTTGGCCTGTATGCGAGCACCACCTTGCCCTCCTCCCCCCTTCTGATCATGGCTGTGAAGTAGCATTCCTGGATTCTAACTAGAAGCCTAATATAATGCCCTGCTCACTTTGCTGAGTGGTTTACTTTAATCTACAGTGGCTATTTTATATGTGGCTGATGCTGCTTTTTCTTCCAACACTGAAGACTTTTGGACTAAACAAATATTTGAATCTTCAAAGGAAATCGCCTTCACTCCTCTGGAGAGTATATTCCTGCTGTTGGGACCTAGATTCAATCAAGTACTGTTGGCCTGGTGACTTTTAGTCAAGGTTCACTGTTTTAGCTTTCACTTACCTACCGTCCAACGCAATGAGTATATGTACGAGTATTAATTTATATGTTCACCTTTTTTGCACAGTACCTTTTGTTGTGATGATCTTGACAAACTTGAAAAACGGTCTGAAATAAGTAGGCTGAAATTCAATAAGGACAAATGCAAAGTGCTACACTTAAGAAGGAATAATCAACTGCACAAATGGGAAATGACTGCCTAGGAAAGAGGATGGCCTAGATAATACTTAGTCCTGTCCCGGTGCAGGGGACTGGCATAGATGACCTATCGAGGTCCCGTCTCATCCTACATTTCTATGATTTTAGATGCATGTTGGGGGTGGGGGAAGAGATGCTAGCTATGTCATTTTTGTCCGACTCATAAATGAATCATTAGCTAGCTAGTGTCTGAACACCCCAACATAATGTAGGTAGGGTGCAGCGCGTTGAGAGGCAACCTCTAAGTTTTATCTCAGTAATTCCATAATGCTGCCCTCATCATGGGTAAATATTTGCAAACTACCATGATGGAACAATAAAATGAAGATTGTATCTCCATACTTCAGGAGATCCTCAGTGATTTCTTGCTAAGTACACTATCACTTTTGCCTGCCGTAGCTTGTTTTTACAATCACAAAGACAAATCCAGACTGTCTCTTTCTGAATGTTGCTGTAGTTTATGGCATTCTGGAAATGAGCTCTCGGTGGCTTGTTAATTGCAATGTGGGACAATTAGAGCAGCTATTGGCTATAGTTTTAATTGCTGGCCTACCCTCTTGACTAGAATGGGAAGGGGAAAAAACCCTGCTGGGCTGAAACTTAAACGTTCCCCATATGAATAATGATTCTCTAGGTGCCACTCATTCTCTTGGTTGAGGGAGCTATAGTACTACACTCATTCTCAACCCAGCTTCACAAGTGCAAGGCACACGTGGTATATTGTTGCTACCGAGTTCTTTCTTTGAACACCATTCCTCAGGGTACACTGGCCAACAAGACAAACAGCTAGACCTGTTGGATGTTGAACTAGAGACATCCGTGGGTGCTGACCATCCCCAGAATCCAATTGCCTGATACAAGTGGAATTCCTCTTCTCTATCCTTTTACCCCTCACCAAGAAGAGAGAGATTTTTCTAGTTACCAGACTAGTTTTTCAACAAGTTGTGTATAACAAAAAGCATGCTCAAATTTCACGCCCCATGTGCACGCTTAGTGACTGTGATTGTGCATATGCAGTTGCACATCTAGTGTATTGAAAATCCTTGGTCTTAATAACTTGATTCCTCAAGGCAAAAATTATATATATATGATACTGCAACGGCATTGCACTCACTTTGCACAAGAGGTAAAATATCAGTAGTTCTGCCTCCCAGTGAGGCCTGTTCATTTCTTAACCATGGAGGCTGATCTTGCCTGGTGAAGCTGCTTTGTCTCTTCTTGTATTTTCATATTGGTAGCAAATTAATCTTTGACTCACCTATCTCTCTTTGAATGATGCTTCATTTGTCTGTCATAGAAAATGTTGCTCAACAGGATGTCAGCTCCTTTCACCTCTTACTCAGGATATATGGGTCTCCCACACTGCAATATCACACATGCCTTGAAGTTGGAGTTTGTGATCTCAGCTATTGAGCAATGTGGGTCCCAGGTAGGATATTCTGCTGCTTTCATCTTTGTACAGCTTCAAGCAATTTGGAGGTCTCACTATTTCAACACTGGATTCCATGAGCTTGCTCAGCCATGGTCAATAAGGTCTATTCTAGGGCCAGTGGGAAAAAATGGTAAATATTTTCTGTGGGGAAAAAGGAAGAAAAAAGTTCCCAGAATTTTTTTTTAAAAAGAGAAAACGTCACTGAATTGAAAAATAAACTTGTTCTCTCCCATTACTCTCCCCCCACGCTGAAAAAAGGGGCTAAAAGGGAGTGTGTGGAGGAGGAGAGCCACCTTTATTAAAACAATGTGAACTTTCATGTAGCCAGATAAGCAATTTCTTGTCAAACTTCTTGATGAATTTTTATCTTGACCATCACTAATTGATTCTTTTTACACTGATTCCAAAGGCAAGGGAAAAATAACAGCTATGCACAGTAAAATCAAGTAGCTGAGCTGAAAATTGTGCTCCTGTTTTATAGACACATGAAAGCTTTTTCCTGTAGTGTTGATGAACCTTGAAAATGATCAGCCATTGTAAGTTTGCTGAAAGAAATCAAACTTTTTGCCTTCCTGCTACTTTTCTCAGATCCATGGAATGACACAGAGTTCTGAAGCCAATAGACAATACTAGTGCCTCTTGTCCATTCTCCAGGAATTTCATTTGATGAGACTGTTTTCCATTCCTATCACAACAGAGCATTTAGTTAAGTTCCTAAAAGCCATCAGTGACGATAATATTTTTAAAGATCCCTCCACTTCTTTCCCTGATTTCTGTGTGAAAGTCTTTCTTTATAAGTGATCTTAAATCTTTGACAAGTATGGCCCTCATCTGTGACCAAACTGCCCATTGAGGGCTTGATCCAAAATCCACTGGAGTCAATGGGAGTCATTGGCTTCAAAGGGCTCTGGATCAGGACTTCAATTTGTGCCATCTCAGACCTGTTTTGTTAGGCTGAAGGAAGTGATGGATGGGTGTAAGTACACTGCTACTAACCTGTGGATACAAATTAACCAGCTCTGCAGTGTTTTATTCACTCACTTTTCAAAGTAAAAGCTAGAGGAGACGGGGATACAGCCTGTAAAGTTGTTGAATACTTTCGGTGAGACTAACCACATGTTTAGCCTGAGGACGAAAGAATAGTTGATTATAATTTTTTTTTTCTCATCCAAAGCAACAGGAGCCTCCTTTTTCCTAAAGGCAATTTCAAGCTGTTATACAGGAATGAAAATTGATATTAGTTATAGCTGTATGCTGTTGATCTTAATTTTAGTGAAGCTCCAGGCTAACAAATATGAAAAGATCAGTTTCCTGGCTGATAAACAGGCTAAATGCAACAGTTCAGGATTCCGATGGAGGAGCACTTGCTGTCCTTTGTTGGTACTTAGCAAAGAGCAATGACAACGGCAGTGTGTTAAAAAACTGGCTTTGGAACTAAACCAGATTTGTGTGGGAAAACAAGACATGCAGCAGTATATATAATATTATAGTGTACGCTGCTATGTAATAAAAAAGATTCGCATTGTAGCAAACTGTTTTGTCCTTTATGCTACTAAGAAAAATAAGTTCCACTGCCCAGGCATTTTGTTGCATTTCCACACCCCTTCCTCACCAAATTAAAGATCCAAAATTAGAGTGAGTACACAGATGTTTCTCTAACAGTGCTGTTTCAATGTATTGCTTAAAGCATTCTGCATTATCAATTGATATTTAACTTTATATCTTATGTCCCAACAAGAAAATCTCTTATCAAATAATACAGAGGGGAAGATGGCTGGTGTTTGACACAAGACTGGAAGTCAGGAGATCTGGGGTCGATTTCTAGCCCTTATAAAGATTTCCCATGTTACCTTGGGCAAGTCACATGCTAAACTTTCCCCACCTATAAAATGGGAGTAATGATACTTGCCTCTTACGCCGGGGGTTTGAGAGTCTTTAGCCACAAATGTTTGTAAAGGATGTCCAATTCTTCCAATGGAAGGTGCTTTAGAAGTTCAGATTGCTATTGTTAAACCAATTTACACAAATTTAACTCCCCTCTGCCCACGGATTCCCCCTACCCATTATGAAAACTGAACTTGAACCAAACCCTTAATTTCTCAAATTTTCATAAGGGTCTTAGCTCCACTCCTGTTTTCTGGCTGGGACTGGAACTGTAGGTGCCCAGGATACCTCAGGAAATGGCTGTTCCTCCAAGACTTCCAGTCTAGTTTTGCAGCTCCCTGAGATTTTAGGTAATTTGGAGGAGGTTTTGAGGAGTACCTGAGCCTTTGGAGGTCATTTCAAACCAAAACAGTACTCGGAGTACTTTTCCGGTCATGCTTGTTGCTAATTGCCACTTTGGGGACTGATTCCCATTCTCACTTCTATTCTCCAGAGTAGCAGGAGTAAGCTGAAGATATAATGTTAATCAGAGGCGGCTCTAGCCATTTTGCGGCCCCAAGCATGGCAGGCAGGCTGCCTTCGACAGCTTGCCTGTGGGAGGTCCCCGGTCCCGCGGATTCAGTGGCACGCCTGCGGGAGGTCCGCCGAAGCCGTGGGACCAGCGGACCCTCCGCAGGCAAGCCTCCAAAGGCAGCCTGCCTGCCGCCCTCGCGTGGACGGCAGAGTGCCCCCCCGTGGCTTGCCGCCCCAAGCACGTGCTTGGCGTGCTGGTGTCTGGATTCGCACCTGATGTTAATGCTGCTCCATAGACATGGACTTAAAGTCTGGCACAGAGAACTTCATGCCGATGGATAGATACAAGTCCCACTATATCTGCATGTGTTTAAGAGAATCACTTGGCTTGGGCACATTAGTGGACCTTATCCATTTCCCTACCTACATTGCTGCAGGACTAATTTCGCTGCATAAAAGTGCTTCAACCTCTGTAGAGGTAGAGTAATTGGTGATCTCACAGTACCCGTCTCCAGCCAGTGTGTAAGGCCAGTACGCTAGCCTCTTACCTGGAAGAAAGGCTAGAGCTCAGTGCCACGTGCAATGGTGTAACTGAGTGGCTTTCGATGAAGAAATCTGATGAAGGAAGCCAATCAGAATATTCCTTGCTTAGCTGTGCTGGCTCTGCTGTAAAATTCCATTTTTGTCATTAAAATCAGCATATCTAACATTGAATATGCTTTTAAGAGCTGTTACCAGAAGGTGCGACTTCTATATAATTCCTTTTCAGAGTAGAATTGCACTTCATCCATGCAGTGTAGATATTTGCAACATAGTTTAATCCCAGGAATAGGAGCACAGGTCAAATGAACACTGAGAAGTTGGAGTACTACCTCATGCAATTCTATCTCATACAGTATTGGATATTTTCCAGGTGCGTTTATCCTCAAGGGTTAGTTTCTCTTCAAATTCTGTTCTGGAGGCATGGGAACTTTCCAGCTGCAGAGAATAATTCTTACAGATAGCTTCTCTCATTTATTGTCATGCTTTGGGATTTTGAGATCATCTGATAGTCTTGAAATAGAGAGCCTGTCTGAAATGTGTACATCCCTCCTCTATCTCATAGAAAGATGTTTTCATATAATATCCCTGCACTACCTTACCTATATACGGGAGAAGAAAATGAGAGAAGGTTGTGTGTTGTTAGCATCTTCAGCATTTGCTGTGGGGTAAGAGAGCAGATTTGATGGATTTGGTCTGAAGTATAACAACCTTTATAAAGTTCTTTCCTCTTAAAGAAATATGATAAGACCCAGAAGTAGTTTAAATATTTGTTGCACATCTTAAGACAGTTACAGGCATATGTTTTATTTGCATATATGTAAACAAAAATAAGCATGGAAATCGTTACTGATCAAAGGTTGTAATCAATTTTTAAGCGCAACAGCAAAGATGTTTATGTAATGTCTAAGCAATATGCAGATAGTAAGAAGAAGAGCTTGCATTTAACACAAACATACAACATGAAGACCTGACTGCCTTGGGGGAAGTGGAGAGGAAAATAAGGGAGGCACTTAAATGCTACGGTGATGAATGGATTAAAAATGGATCCCAGTCCTGCAAAGACTTACACATACTCACTTTACAGGATCAGGGCTGTTGTGGAACCGCAGGCAAGAAGCGAAAAAGGGGCCCCTGTATGTAAAACACTATAAACCCCTTTGCTGATGAATTTGTGATACAGAAGCAAGATTAGATATTAAGGAGACTCTAGAACCTACTCCTTTAGCGGCCATTTGGCCATTCGTCCCAACCTCCTTACTCCTAAAATGCCGAACTCTCCTTCCAGAAAGAGTTTTTCCTATGGGCCTTGCTGTGCCCTCTTTATATTTGTTAGCCCTGCGGAGCTGCTCATTGTAGTGTCTCTGAACGCTTCACAAACACTAATGAAGTAAGTATCTCAGCCCCTCTGCCCCCTTCTGACTGTTGGGAAACTGATGCACAGAAAGGATAAGTGACTTACATGGGAAGCCTGTACCTTAGCCCCATGACTAGTCTTCCTCTCTTCTCCCCATCTCCCACTTCTATTCTTATTCTGAGGGTGGCTTTATTATACTGAATTTTATAAGCATTTCAGACCTGCTCTAGGGCATAAGGCCACAAGTATTTTGTTCTGAGATGGGGACGTTTTTGGTATGAAATATCTGGAAGATTAATGAGTTCCAGCCTACAGTTCTTATTTTTCAAACACAAGGGAATACATGACACTGCAAATGGTATGAACCACGCTGCTGAAGCCAGATTGTGTATGTCTCTAAGCATACAAGAATTATCCTGTTTTAAAGGCCTAAAATGGGGACTTTCTCTGCTTCACTACAGTTTACCTAAAAGCAGGCTGCCTTGTCTTGGTATTATCTGCTATACAAATATTGGCCTACTCCTTAAAGCTACTTTCATAGAAAGCTCAGTGTAGGCTAAAGGGGAGAACATATCCTTTTATATAAATTGGATAAAATAAATGATACCAAATAAAATGCAGGATTAAGACATGCTTGAGCTTGAGGTAATAGATATATGTAAAAGGACAGGATTTATTGTTGACTTACATTTTTCAATTGGGTGTGTACAATCAGTTTGCTAAGGATTAATGGATCACATCAATAGTTTTGCATCCTGTGCCAACTCCCGTAGCATGATTACATACCAGAAACCTCCATCATTAACTAGCTAGCATATCAGAGGGGGATGGGTGGGGATTCATGTGTGTGAGAGAGAAAGCTTCCACTTTGTGTATGTCTTTACCGCAGAGTTAGCCTGGCCTTTTATCTGTAGGTTGTCCGTGACTCCCCTGCTGTTCACACACACAACCCTCTTATCCAAGTTGAGTGGTACTTTCAACCTGGGCTGGCCAGAAGTATGGCTTAGATCCCAGTTCATTGTTCATTCAGGCTGGTTGATCTTCCTGTTGCATTACCTTAAGTATAAATACTTTTCTCTTATCTGTTGTTGTATGAAATACAATCAAATATCAGAAAACTGTCTTTACAGCAGAAACAGTGAAAATGATTATACTCAAGGTATTGTAAAAAGCACAACACAAACAAACTGGAAAAAAAGGGAAAATTTCCTCTAAACCAGGGGTAGGCAACTTATGGCACACGTGCCCGCAAGCTGATTTTCAGTGGCACTCATACTGCCCGGGTCCTGGCCACTGGTCTAGGGGGCTCTGCATTTTAATTGAATTTTAAATGAAGCTTCTTAAACATTTTAAAAACCTTATTTATGTTACATACAACAATAGTTTAGTTATATATTATAGACTTATAGAAAGAGACTGTCTAAAAATGTTAAAATGTATGACTGGCACGTGAAACCTTAAATTAGAGTGAATAAATGAAGACTTGGCACAGCACTCCTGAAAGGTTGCCCACCCTTGCTCTAAACTTTCTGTTGCAGGTTTGAGTAGCTGGTAAGCTTTCAGAAGGAAGCAGACTTATATTGATATTTCTTTAATCTAACAGGAACTACTATTCTAACACTCATGAGGGTTTGTTTTTTTTTGTTATGTTTGGAATGGTTCTCATTGAAGTAGGAGACTGGATAAGATGAAAATAGAGAGTAACATCTACTGGACTGCTCCCAAAAAGCAAATGGGTAAGTCTTGGCAGGTTCAGGCCCTTTATTCTCCCACAAAACCAAACATTTATCACAATGATTTGGGATATACAGTATATCTTATGCCCCTGTTGACTTTGGGCATTATGACAGATCTGCCAAAAGCCAGCACTGGCAACATTGAACAAAATAGGAATGAAGCAAAAAAGAGGTTTTGAGAAGTTACTTATTGTAAATGTGTGAAGTTCAAATGAACTGTTAAAAATCAAATGCAATGGCTAGAAACGTTGTTGAAAATACATGTATTTACAAATGTACAACCACAAATATTTGAAACTAAGTATTTTCTATAACGAACCTTAAGCAAGCAAAACCCCCAAAAGATTTCAGTAAATGCACTATGCTATGAAATAACACAAACTAACAATGGAATAAATCAACATGAACTTCTTTCAAACCGCCAGTAAACAGTAATAGAAAACTCTTGGGTCAAATTCCCCCTCAGTAACAATGATGCAACCAAGAGCCAAAGTAGATATAAGGAGCCAATCTTCTGTATGTGGGAATGGAGAAAGGAGATGCCATAGATCAGTTAATGACACATCAGGAATTGTGCTCATGTTCTTGCAGAACCTACAGACATAAGTGCTACATTTGGGAGCTGAATTCAGGTCTTGATTCTCAGTAGTGCTTACAGAACATTTATTTTGATCTTGCAGTGCAAAGAGATCTCAAAATAGCCTATTTTCATAGTCTAGACAATGGCTTAGCTGCTGCTGGACAACGACGCTCATGGATGACTGCTCTTTGAAATGCCATGCGATACAATCATCAAAGCCCCTAGCTCAGAGGCTCCCAACCTGTGGCCCAGTCAGCATACAGCTGCAGCCCATGTGACATCCTCACGGCCATACAGCTAGTATATATATTGTGTGGCTGTGACCCACATAACACATAGAGAGCTGCATATGCAGTCCACAGTGGTAAATAGGTTGAGAACCACGGCCCTAGCTATTTTCCCTTTCTCTTCGGAGACAGTGGTATTTAGGTTGCTTAAAATTCTGGGGGTGCTGATCAACTCAATTACTGGTAGGAGGGATACCCTGGGAAGGAATGTAGTGAGTTCTTCCAGCTGTGCTCAGTCTTTGAAAACTTTGTGTTGCCTATAGCCTGTGGCCCAACTCTGCTCATGTAAAGCTGTATAGTATTCTGTTGCAAAAAAGTGTCTAGACTGGGTTCCATCAAGGAACAATAATAGAATGAATGGGGGAAAGACAACAAGACTGATTTGTCTTACTCACTGAAGCCAAGTTCTATAGTATTGAAACTCCATTGACTTTGCTGAAGTTACTCCTGACTTAAGCTAGTGTGACTGGAGAATCAGGTTCAGTCTTAGTTCTGACTTTATATGGAAAAATTAATGCTTTTTCATGAAGAACCTCCCAAATATGTCTCATTGTTTTTCATACCCAGAGATGGTGCAATCCTATGTTCCTGCACTTAGATATTGCAGTGGTACTTGATATTGCAGAAATACTTGAGATAGATGTTTCCAGATTCCTCTTCAAACTGAGCCCCAGCACTGCAACTGTCTCCGGGGTGACCAAAAAAAAAAGGTACAGAGGAGATGATGGTAAGAAGAAAGACACATCCTGAATGCTCTTTCACTGACACTTGCACCCACCACTCCCCTTCATAATCAGATTGCATTTTAACAAGCTTTTTGTAAAATAGTTCTTATACAGCAAAATCATTTCAGAATGGAAAATACTGGATGGAAAAGGGGTAACATAGCAACTCGCGTATACTTTGGGGGGAAAATATATGATATTGACTGTCTTTGTCTCTTGTACTGATTCAGGGTGTGGCAGGTGGTGAAATTTGATCCACTGACTATTTACATAAACTGAGAAGTGTTTGCCTAAGTATCATGAGGCAAGGACAGAGGCGGATAAAGGGTTGTAAAGAATTCACTAGTAGATTTATCCCTTTGTGCTATGCAAAGAAGCAGACAGATGCTTATACAACAGATTTTTAAAATTTCTTTTTTAAGACTAGTTAAAATCACTTTCCTAGCTCACAGCCAATCCTTCTGTTCTCATTTTCTTCCTGGGACAGGGAGAGGCAGAAGATATCGCTGTTCTCTCCCACCATTAGTAGATAATAACATTTTAAGTGCTATAATATTATCATTTAGGTCCAAATTTCTGAACAGACTTGTACCCGCGGGTACCCAACACTGAAGGTTTGAAGGCACAGTGTTGCTTGTCCACATGCTGATTTTTGTGCCCATATTTCTGTTGGGCTGATCCTGGTGGTATTAAAGCCAATGCCATGATTGCCTGCCTTGACCACTTCATGCAAATGCAGGGCAAAGCCCCTCAGTTTTTGCATGTACAAAAAAATTGTTTGTGAAAAGCTCTTCAGTTTTGTGAATGTCAAGTTTACAAATTCAACCACTGAAACTTTAGGTGCCAACTTTTTTTTTTATACGTAACTAGACAGTTACTGGATTTGCAGCTTGAGCTTAATTCTACTAACACTAGCAAAATGCACCCCTGATCACTAACTTATCCTGATGGAAATGAGTTCAGAATCAGGCACTGGGTGCTGGTTTCATTACTGACATTGATCAGTCTCTTTGATCCACTGACTTGTGTTTTGTAATCGTTCCAAACCATTGTGTCGAATCAACAATAGCATATCCTGTTGCTGGAACTGAATTGGCATTGGAAAGTGTGGGTCAGTTTGCATGATCTATGATACATATATGGCCCCCACCACTGTGGTATCTGAGCACCACACAATCTTCAATGTAGTTATCCTCACAGCACCGTGTGAGGTAGGGAAGTATTGCTGTTACTCTCCATTTTCAGAGGGGGAACTGACTTTCCCAAAGTTACCCATGGAAGTCTGTGGTGAAGCAGGGAACTGATCCAAGATCTTCTGAGTCCCAGGCTTCTGGCCTATCCACTGGCTCATTCTTTCTCTTTCTGATGGAGTTGGGGATTCAAATTAGCATCCATGTCTCTAAATGTAGGAGTCACTTCCAAAGGTCCTAATGTCAGTATCTGAGACTGAAATCCTTATGTTATATGATCTGATACTTACCTCAGTCTTAAGCATGACTTTTATGCTACGCCTCAGCATTTCTGCAGTCATTAGTGGAGCCAGTGCTTTGAGAGTGAGTGGAAATCTTAGCAGCCAAGTGCTATGCAAAAATCAGTTGTATGCTTCCCTTCAGCTTTAGCCTGATCTGCTGTCTTTTGACTTGTCTACACAGCTTTCCTGGATGAATGTGAGCAAGGATCAAGTTAATCACATAAGCAGCAGAGGCAGTGCTATTTTTATGAGGGGAGGATCCAATTCTGCAAGATCCAATATGTGCATATCAAGATTTTAGCTTTGATGTTCTGGCCCATCTGTTGCTGCATCAGCCCAGAGTACAGTGCACATCTTGGAATAAAAGGTGGCAGCTCATCAAAGTGACACTAAGCCTTCATCCAAATGCCCTCCAGAATGGAAAAGTGGCAGCAATGAATTAAACAGTATAGTGCACAGAGGTTTTAGGTTAGATATTAGGGAAAACTTTCCAACTATCAGGATAGTTAAGAACTGGAAGAGGCTATCCAAGGGAGGTGGTGGAATCCCTCTTTTGGGGATTTTAAGAGCAGGTTAGACAAACACCTGTCAGGCATGGCCTAAGTATACTTGGTCTTGCCTCAGCATAGGGGGACTGAACTAGAACCTCTGAAGCAGGGGCGGCTCCAGGCACCAGCATGCCAAGCACGTGCCTGGGGCGGCAAGCCACGGGGGGCACTCTGCCTGGCAGGCAGGTTGCCTTTGGCGGCATGCCTGCGGAGGGTCCGCTGGTCCTGTGGTTTCGGCGGACGTTCCGCAGGCGGGCTGCCGAATCCGCAGGACTGGGGACCTCCCACAGGCAAGCTGCCAAAGACAGTCTGCCTGCCGTGCTTGGGTTGGCAAAATACCTAGAGCCGCCCCTGCTCTGGAGGGCCCTTCCAGCTCTAAATTTCTATGATTCTATGAAAGCTTCTGCTAATATTAATGAGTATTTTTTTCAAGCAATTGCTTTGAATAAAGGCACAGACACTTTCAGCTGACAGAACAGGGTGAACCTGGCTATGCACTCAGCCTGAAAGGCTGTCCATGAAATACACTTATGGCTTCCCAAAGGTTGAGGTTGGAAAAGCACATATTTCCCCCCTCCATGAGAGTTTCTGGCACTGTATTCCTGAAGCAGATCTCTTCGTTGGGTGAGTGTTGTTTAGTCAAGCTGCAGGGAAAGGGTGTGTGGTATCTTCAGAAGTACAAAGAGATTTCATTCAAAGACCATACCGGTTTTAAAAGGCTGGTGTTTAAATTAGACCTGCCCAGACAGGTCGAGCATGTTTGGTGTGACCCCCTTTAGGGTGGATCTTGCAGTTATAATTTACTTGCTGCTTCCATTTAAAATAAATCAAAGAACAATTTCCACAGCAAAGGTTGATTTATAAAACGAAAAGAATCTGGGTCAATTCAACCAGCTTCCAGCCCTGGTTCGGAACCAAACTGCGTGATATGCTGCTAAAAGTCAGCGCAGCTGCACCGTTCCTGGAAAATAGGCACACAAGTCTATTGTAGAGAAGCTTAGAGAGGCAGCATGATCATTGCAATGGGGCAGCAAAGGAGAACTGATGGCTGTCTGTCTGATTTGCCCTGTTTGGGTTTGGTTTGGTTTGAAATTATTTGGACTTAGATGTATGAGGATTTGCAAATATGTCGGCTGTGAGCATGGGCAAGAAAAGGGAGCTTGCCTTTACCCACATACAAATGGTACACACAGCCATGTACTTGGGAGTATAGTGATATTATCTGGGTCTCAGAGGTATTTCCTTGAGGCACAAAACTCTTTTGACCTGTATCACGAGAAGAATAAGCTTGGGTGTATAGAAAGCAGCAATCTTGGTTTCTCATACTTTTTTCGCTTGATCTTGTTTCCTTGTCCTTACTCTGCCCTACTGCACTCTTCCACTAGTATAGATTATAAAGGTTTGTCTTGGAGGTCACCAAGGACTACTTTGGCTTTGTCTATAAGGAAATATTGTAGCCTTCAGGATACGTAACACAAGGGGTTGGCCACAGGGTGAAGAGTATTTAATATTTAGTTTGAACGCAGGCCAGGTGGGTAGGTATTTAAAGTTATCATGTAAGAGCTGTTCAGTGTCTGAAAGAAATTTTAGTTGGTCCCAGTCCACTCCTAGCTGCTAAGTGTCCACATCAGAAAAGCCATCATCAGGTGCCATCCTTCTGAGCAGTGGACATGCACGTCAGTCTTCTGTCTGTCACTTCATAGTTCTATCTCCACAGGGAAAGCAGATGCTTCTTCAATCCCTGCATGCATCTGGGCTGATAGTGGGTGGGCTGGAGGAGAGATTGCTGGATCAGCACTTAGATCTAATAGCCCAAACCCCTGCACAAGGGTGCAGAGCCTGCATTAGCCAAGCAGGCCAGGGACTGTGTAAGACCCCCTCCTCTTGACTGTCTTCATTGGATGGGAAAGGGCATGGAGTCTATTTCCTAACCAAAGTCTGCTCATGACATATGTGCATGGGGTGGTAGAGTGGGAGGGAGGGAAGAGGAAAGTGAATTTAATCTTGGGAGGGAAAAACAGAGGTCTAATTTCCCTAGATTAGTATGTAACACTTGCTGAATCTGAAACTTTGCCTTCACAGTGATGAAGCAGGATTCCCTTCCTGAGTTAGTTTTCTAACTCAAACATTTCTTTTGTTCCTTGGTGTACTCCAGCTGAAACCATTACAAAGAATTCTGGATCCTAAATCAGAAGGCTAATGGTAACATCAGAGAAATCTGAAACTGCCCCAAAATTGGAATGCCTTGTGGGTAGTGAGGAGCAAACACTGATTTATTGATCAAGTAAGCAGCAAGCATATGGTTGATTCATGAATGGAGTTAATGCTGGGGAGATAAACGGGGCCTATCTGATAGAGAACCAGTCTCCAAATTCTTCTGATATACGAGAAGCCCACACAGCAGTGAATAAGGTAGAAATGATCTTGTGCCAGAGGTTTTTAGAGCACAAAGACAGTTGGCCACTTAATACAAGATTCTGTGTCTACGTATGATAGGGATTTGCCTTTTCACTACAGATCTGTGGCTGAGAAGCAAGAAAAAGTGTTCCTCACTTATATGATCTTGATATTGAAATGTGCAGTTGCCTAGGGGAGCCTCTGCTACTCTGTTAGGACTCCCCAGAATAGCAGCCAAGTCAAGGTTGTCCATGTGAGCCCTGATTCTGTGCTCTCCTGTGGCATCTGTACTCAGGCTCTGTGGCTGCAATTCTGGCAGACCTTTCCTCTGGGTATATCTCTGGCCTAAACTGGCCTCCCTCTGATGTAGTGGCCCTTGGCTGTCTTCTTGCAGCCCCTGTAGGAGGGAGAGGAGAGGAGAGCCAGGAGGTAAGCATGACTGGAGTTCTTTGTGCTCCAGGTATTCTGGGCTGGTGGAGGAGCCTGTGGCAGGGTGATTGCCCTGCTCCTGCCCTGAATGGCTGCAAATAGCCCAGGGAGAGGTCTGTGGCAGGGGAAAAGCTGGGCTGATTGGGAAAGCAGCCACAGCTGTAGCCAGTGCAATCAGGCCCCCGCTGGCCCCTTATAAGAGGGCAGTGGGCCAGAAGGAAGAAGAGACTCTCTCTATAGTTTCAGAGAGAGAAGGACCTGGCTGCCTGGGAGCTGAGAAGGGTACCTAAGGTGCAGCTGTGCTGGGGAAGGGCAGAGGGAGCCAGGGAGCTCCAGCCTAGTAAAACCCCAGGCTGCAGGCCTGGTTAAAGGCCTACAAAAAGTATTGGGGCTGCAGAAGGGCAGTCCAGAAATAGGCAGAGGCAGCTGCTCCAACCCACCTCCCGATGATGAATGGTTTATACACTGCAGTCTGCCCCAGTGAGCGGGGGCTAGATGGTGACTGGCAATAACTACTGAGGCAAGGTGGGAATAGAGGGTTGGGGGTTCCCCTGAGCGGAGAGACCCAGATTGTGGGTTACTGCTGAGGGAAGAACCCTGACATAGAGGGCCCACTGGGGTCCAGGAGGGACACGGGGGCCAGTGGCAGGCAAGACACTGGCCTGCAGAGGGCGCTCTGGGCTGGAAGAGCTAATTCCTGAGATGGCCAGCAGGAGGTGCCAGCACCGGTGAGGCTTCACCCCACCACAGAGCCCATTATAGAAAACATACTCCAACTTATCTGCTGGTAGAATTACAAGTACACTGGGGCTATTACCATTATGTTTAAAAATGCACGCCTAATTGGCTACTATACCAGCAAAAGTTTTAAGTGTAGGTCTGACCTTGCCCTGGGAACTGCTCTGATCTCCAGCCACCGTCAGGATCCAAGAGGCACAAAGGTGGTGCACAGTCACATTTGCCTCCCTCTGGCTGCACCTCCTTAGCTGTGGGTCATAACTGGGGCCATCGGGACTGATTCTGCTCTCATTCAGGAGCCAATTCACTAAGGTCAATGGAGCTGCACTGGTGTGAGATCAGAATCGGGCTCACATGCGAAGTTTGGCCTTGATACAATCCCCCTTATTACTGCTGTGTCTCTGCTGTTTTTATTTTCTTGTCTTTTGCAAGCAGTGGAGTGTCTCCTCACCACAGATGGGGGAACGTTTGGCAACTGTAAGTCCCAGATGCCAAGTGCTGGAATACATCTTTCCAGTAGCGGCATCTGAGTCTCTTTCTAGTTCGTCCTTAGCTGCTGTGGTGCTTCTCCTGGCAGCTGTGGGGCTTCCAGGGACAAGCTGTTAACAGACTGGGAAGAGGCTGATTTTAACTCAGTAGAACTCCAGCAAATCGCTTCAATGCCTCTGAATGTTGCATTGGTTTGGGAAGCTTTGGAAATCTAGAGTCACTTTGTAAATGAGATAAGAAGGCTTGTGTTACAGTGCCCCAAAGTGCACTAATATTTCTAGCACTGAGACATAGTCATTTCTTAGCTGTAAATGTCTATCCTTTTGCTCCCTATGAGTAATAGAAAATCATTGCTTTACTTTCATATTACCTTATTCAAAGCTAGAACCTTATATGCATAAGGTGCTGGTGATGCAAAACTATGTGACCCAGAAAACAGACTTCTGTATTTGTCTGAGCAATTGAAACTATAAAAATTTTGGCTAAGCTATGTGAGCATCGAGCCAAAGTAATAGCAAGTTGAGGATAATAATTCACAGTCAGTTCTAATGGGCCAAAATACAAAGCCTTCTGCAGTTATTGTGGTATAATGATTATCCCTTATTTGATCCAGAAGGAGCCAAAATTGCATTATATATTGTATAGTGGAGAGATCCATGTACTATACAGCAAACCATCTGAAAACTGGTAGGAATAAATGTCATCCAAAAATGTGCTAAGAGCGGAACTAGCTTGCAGTGGGTGAAGTCCTTTGTAGTACATGAGTCTGACCTCCTGTAAACACAGGCCAGAAAATTTTACCCAATCAGTGCTGTACTTAGCCTAACAACTGTGATTGATCTAGATCAGGGATTGGCAACCTTTGGCACGTGGCTCACCAGGATAAGCACCCTGGCAGGCCGGGCCAGTTTGTTTACCTGCCCCATCTGCAGGTCTGCTGATCGCGGCTCCCACTGGCCGCGGTTCGCTGCTCCAGGCCAATGGGAGTTAGTTGCTGGAAGTGGGGGGGGCTGAGGGACGTATTGGTTGTCACTTCCAGCAGCTCCCATTGGCCTGCAGCAGCGAACCGCAGGCAGTGGGAGCTGTGATTGGCTGGACCTGCGGACGGGGCAGGTAAACAAACCAGCCCGGCCCGCCAGGGGCTTTTCCTACACAAGCGGTGACCCCAGTTTGAGAAACACTGATCTAAAGTATTTCTTCCAGAAAACTATCCAGTCTTGATTTAAAAACTCCAGTAGAAAAGGTGCCTTTAGACAAGAATCTTGAGGAAAATTTGCTCAGGATTTTAACAAATATATTTCTTTAAATCAGCTCAGATCCTTTTTCTCATTCTGAAATGTTAATGAACCAGTCTGGGTTTGAGTGTGAGGGCCAAAGTCCCTTCAAATGTGGATCTCTGTTTTCAGAAAATTTCAGGAGTATTTGTGCAGGCAAAAGCAGGCATGTAATTTTGGGCATCAAATGGGCCATTTGTGCACACAATTTAGGTGTATACATTAGCACACACACCCTGTTCTGAAAAACATGTGCATTCCTAGTAATGAATCTCTGTCTTCATCTGCAACAAGCTCTCTGTTCCAATGCCACATAGATCTGAGTGAAAAATACATCTGTGCTAATCTGTGATGCCCAGACACATGTTTGCTAAGTAATAGGGTGAGTTTATTCAGGTTATTCAAGCTATCCATGGATCAGGAGGCAAGTCCAGGCTGTCACATTACAAAGTTTTCATACCCCAAATCTCATCCTTGAGAATAAAAGTGTTAATCAAGATAGGGGATTTTCAACAAGCTTGTCAACAGAGACAGGCTGACCCACCAGATCCACAGGCAGCTCAACAGAGCACTAGCCAGAACCGAAGTAAGGACAAATACTTGAACAAATGCCAACTAGGAAGTGAGCCATATCCCCAGATGCCACTACTGGCAACAATGATAAGAGTCCAGACTGTTGGCACTTAGGTTGTACATCTGCCAAGCTTTTACCCTGTGAGTGACCACAAGTACCGTCTAAAATAATAGAGCACATTAAGTAAAGGGTTAAAGTGGAGCATGCAGGAAGAGGAGACCATGCCCAATATCTTGCTTTCTGACCCCACTATAGCTTAGGAATGTCTAGTTTTACTTTGGGTAGGATGAGTGCAGGGAGTGAATATTTTAATGACACCTTTTTCACAACTTGTGGGGATTTAAATGTGTAACTGTAGCATCTGAGCCCTCCCGTAAACACACATTAGCATCCATGTGGGATATTCAAGTCCTCACTGTGCCACTCTGACTGACCTGTCTCATCTCTGTAATGATTGAACTTCCATCGCGAATGCACCTTATTATGTACTGGAGGCCACCAAACCCTTCTTCCTGAACAATTAGGAAAGTGATTTCTATAGGCAAGGGCCCCTGACTGAGATCCTGCTGCCTCTGGTACAAATGAGTTCTAATCTAGGAGGTAGCAGCTACGTGTCCCCGTTGATCCTAATTTTCTTGGCAAGGACTTGACTGACGTAATTATAGCCGGGTGACTTCTTTCTTCTAGTGGTTTGTAGAAGTAGAATGAGAGGGCTTTTAGGAACGTATAACAAAGGTCCTGCTGGTCTTGGTCAACTTAGTTTAATGTCTTTACTCTGGATGTCATGGTGAGGGACTTGTACCTACCAAACTAAGATGGCTGTTAAGGTTTAGTGTTGTACACTTAACTGTGAGCAAAAGTGCCTCTGCAGATCCATATACAGACAGTTCAGTTATTCTAAAATGATGGGTAGAAGAACTACAAAAGACCTGAGTTTCAGATAAACAACCCAAAAAGAACATCTAGAGCTGATATATCCTAATTTTGAATTGTATTCATTGAACCAGCATAAAGCAAGAATTGTGTGTTTGCCTTGTCCTGGCTGGGCTAACTGTTTAATTATTTTGTAATGTGTGTTTTAAATTACGTACGTGTGTTTTGGAGTGCTAGGAATAGGCTATTCTGAATAAGTCAAAATAAATGTCCAACTTTTCCTTCATATTTCAATATCTTTTTAACATATATATCTTCAAGTTTCCTAAACTCTGGCATACTGCTAAAGATAAGTCTCACCAGATAAGTGTAAAGGTGACCTGCAAATGAGAGAATTTTTTGAGCCATTTTTGCTTTTTATATGAAAGTCTTGAAAGGTCTCGAAAGGATTTCTTTTCTGTTTGGATTTTACCTTTAAAAATATCAGGAATACTAACTGTGGCATTCCTAGTTTGTTTGAGAACTCATTAGAAACGTTATCTGTGGATTGCAAGCTTTTTAAGCCCTTAATTGAAGCAGTAGGATGGTGAAACTTAAGAAAGCCTTCTTTTCTCCTAATGGCTTATTTCACTCAAATACATGATTAGGTATTTTACCAAAAACTTGTGGGTGTTGTGGGGAGGGAGGACTCAAACAATTTGACAAAAATAACTTTCTCTTTCAGTGAGGTAGTGCTTGCATGACATCTGTCATCATCTTACTGGTTCACTAGTCATAACTTCCAGAAAAAGCAGGGTAAACAAGACCTGAATTTATAATATTAAAAAGCACAAGCAGGAAGAAAAAGGCCTAAACACATCCTAAAGAAGAAAAAATAGGGCACGTGCCTACTTTTTTGAAAAACTTTGCAGGTGACCTTTAATTCCAATATTATTTCACAGTCTCTGTAGTATAAATCTGTACTATCACTTCCTATATTAAACAGCTCTAGCGGCTCTTAAATTGTGCCTTAAGGCCCTCATTGAAAGCTGACTGATGTCAATAGGACTAGTCATGTACTTAAAAGTTTGGAATGTGCTTAAGTATCTTGCTGAATCAGGGCTTAAGATAGGACATAGAGTAAAAGTAATTTGATGTTAAAGGTAATTATTGTAGCAACATGTGAGTATTACTTTGGTTGATTCAAAAGATCCTTAATTACCTACTGTCCAGATATGATTATTTTATTTGCATTGCAGCGATTCTCAGACTGTGGGTCAGGACCCCAAAGTGGGTCATGAGCCTGTTTTAATGGGGTCGCCAGAGCTGGCATTAGACTTCAGCCCTGGGCAGTGAGGCTCTGGATTTGGCTTCAGCCCTGGGCGGTAGGGTTCAGGTTACATGCCCTCTGCCCTGGGCTGAATCCCTTTGGCCTTGGTTTGCCCCCACCCACACCTGGGGAGGCAGGGCTCAGGCTTTGGTTTTGCCTGCCCTCCCCTCTCTCCCCCGGGATGGAGGGGTTCGGGTGGGCTCAGGCTTTGATCCCCCCTCTGGGGTCATGTAGTAATTTTTTTTTGTCAGAAGGGTATCATGGTGCAATGAAGTTTGAGAACCGCAGTGGTAGCGCTTAGGAGCCCTAGCTGTGGGCCAGGACTCGATTATGCTCAGTGCTGTACAAATACAGGACAAAAAGATAGTCCCTGCCTCAAAGTGTTTACAATCCAAGCAGGCCTTTATGTCTTATTCCAAAGTGTTATGCCTCTATGATTTTCCTACTTATGAATCATGCTGTTTTGTTTTTTCATTTTCAGATGAAAGTTACACCTCCTGCTCTTAGTGAAAACATGCTCAAATATCCATAAAGCATAACTAAACAACAAAAGAGTACTGTTGACATCTGACAGGTCTGACAGGTGCATTTTTAAACTAGATTCAGCTTTGTCATCGTGCATATAAAGGAGCATTGAAGGTGGAAAAATAAGTAGATTTTTCTTATGTGCAATTTTGTAACTTTGCCAAATGCTGCTTCATTAAGAGCTCCAAACATTCAGGCAGAGTGATTCAAATGCAGGCATGTGTTTATTTTGTGTGAGCGCTTAAATATTTAATTCTTTAGCAGAGTTTACACAGAATCTGATTTTGCTAGTAGGGAAGGAATTTGCCTTTTATGATTTAAATAGAACAGTATGACTCCAAAGTTCTCTGGTCCCTTTGAGCATGCTTCTGTTCTGTCCCTGTGATTTTTCATCACAAATTGACTTGACTGGTTCAAAGATTTTTGTCATTGAACAGGTCACTAGTGTTCACTCATAATCTGAAGCAGAATATACATTTACAGACTATAAAGGATCATGTTCATATTTTAGAAATGAAACAAAAAGAAACAGTTTGCCTTTGCTTTTAACTCTATTTTATTACTCTGTCCCCTAAACATATCCCTTTGAACAAATATTTTTAGGGTATCACAGTTTATCACTTAAGAGATTAGAGAATGTAGGGACTTGTTTGTCCAGAATCTGCTTTCTGCAATCAAGGGTCTGGAAAGATTGACTTAAGAAGAAATATTATAAGAGCTAAATATGCATAACTTGGTTATGGGCTGACCATGTAAAAATATGTATAGGTGCAAATGCCAAAGTTGAGTAGGAATCACTTAGGGTGTCACACCTGTTTGTAACTAGATGTACTGGATGAACTTGAGAAGAAAAATTTGGGGCAAATATTGAACAAGAAAAAATCTTGACAGTATTTGGCTGTAGAATAGTGGAAGTTGTGGAAACCCCAACACTTGAGATAGTCCTGGAGAACCATTAAAAATGTTTAATGGGGAGAATCTTGCATTAGCAGGGAAATGGCCTGATGGCTTAATATAGGTATCCTCCATTTGTAGACCCTGATCCTATAATTGGTTTGGAACAAATCGCACATGCTAATATATCCAGTTGTGGTGTCCCAATTTCTGTGATTTTGATGACTCTGAATCAAGAGAGAAAATTAACAATAATGGCAACCCTTATAGCTATGGAGAAATTGATACAACCATGCAGGCATACTTAAGACTTGTTTGTGTTTTGCTTTCGTCTTTTTAAAAATCTGTGCTCTGAAATACATTTTTTCTCATGATCCCTTGAACTACTGATAGTGTGCATGACAGAATGCCATGCAGCTCTAGCACTGAAAAGACGTAACAATCAGAGAGACTACAGAATAGATAACTTCTTGGTGGTGGCCCTAAATAGATTTATAAGCAATGCTTCTGCCTCCTTTGCCAGCCTCTGAGGCTAAAAGTCTGCCTTTCTTTCTGTATCTCATCTGCCTTCTGTCTTGGACACAGTGAAAAGGGGTCATGCTTTTAGCTTCATAGGTCAGTGCAATGAATGGCTGTGAACTAAAGATTTGTGGGTTGAATGTTGAGAGAAAAGAAAGCATCTGAATCTGGGTTCTCCAGTCCAAAGCCAGGTGGAAGGCATTTCTAGGTTCCCTTTGTTCATGCTATCACGACTGGATTCAGCAACCCTCCGTGGGCTCAATCCTGTCAAGTGCTGAGCAACTTCAACTCTCACTGACTTCAGTGGGCATTGAGGGTGTTCAGCATTTTGCAACATCCAGCCCCATGTGAGGAACTCTTATTGTCTTCAACTGGCATTCTGCATAGGATGGGGATGTGGAATAAGATCCTAGGAAAGGAAAGGGAAAATATCTTTCTTAAGGAACAAAAGTGCAGTGTCATCTACATACAATATTTTGCATTTATTTATTTCTATTTTTTTAAAATGCCCTCACTCAAAGCTCTAAGTGCATGGATACACTGTTCTTTAAAAAACAAAAAACAAATCTACATACGTTGAACCAACATACAAAAAATTAAACATCTTCCAAATTCTCATACTTAAACCTCTCCCCATACATTCTCCTAAAATTGAACCACAACGAAAATAGACACTCCGTTTAAGGATCTTGAAGCATCTTTATACACAGTGATTAAAGCTCACAACTTTTTCATAATTGTTCTAGAGGATGAATTAAATGAAGCACAGTGAGGTTAAGCTACCTGCCAAAGGTCCCAGATCAAATCTGTCAGTGCTGAAAATCCAAGACAGGAGTTCTGATTCTCAGTACTCTGACCTGATGACCTGATCTTCCATACTGAATATACATTAGCAATGCTTTAAATGAAGGTAAAGAAATTAATGCTGTAGTCTGCTTAATGTGCATTTTAGAAGGTGATAGCATGTGAAATTAAATTTCTGAAAAGAGACAGGAGATTCTGACACTAGTCCTTCACTGGTGTAAATCAGGAGTAATATCATTGACATCCATGGATTTATATTGGTGTACAACTAATGCAAATGGCAAAAAAAATCAGGTTCATGAAGCACAAGGAATTAAATCTGCATTGAGAAAATCCTTATTAACCCTCACTTCATGCCTGTCCTAGGGATTGTGAACATCGGATGGCTTGGAAGTTCAGACTTGGCTATGTACTCAAAAGTTTGCAAGAGTATGTGAAATATTCTTGAGTTTGATAGTCTCTTTCATGAGATCCTTGATACTTTTCTTCAGTGTTTCTATGACACTTTCAAAAAATGTACCGTAAGTAAATTATATAAATGAGCTAAAAGACACATAAAAATCAATGGAAAGGAAGAGAAAAGGTGCCCTGAAATCACTCAATATTTGTTCATAAGGGTAAAGTACAGTCCTATTCTTCCAGCTTGATAATATATTCTTGACATAAGGAAAGGCAGAGAAAAACAGATATATAGAAATATTCAGTGCTAAGTGTCCCATGCTGCCAAACAACTATTAGCAAATATGATTAACTGTTCACTGTTACGCAACTTTGGCTTGTTGAATGAGCATGTCTATTATTTAATGTAAACAGGAAAGGACTGGTTTACGTACTCTCATAAAAGTAAATATTACAATTGCGGAAGCAGATCAAATGTATTTTCTTTTTCTGTTAAAAAATAAAACAAAAAACCCTATGGCAAAAGCTCAGATGATTCCAATTTTTTGCTGAGTGTTCCTGGCAGTAGGAATGGGAAATCGCCAGTTGTGGGTATAGATTAATAAATACAAAGTTAGAGGCAGAGTTGGCATTAAAATGAATAATGGATCTACTTTGGTCATACACCAAAGGATTTCACTTTGGAGCATTTGTCCCAAAAAGGGTTCTGCAGGAGCTTACCCAGCCAATCCATGATTAAACTAGTAAGATGAGTTAGTGCATTACTACAAGGACGTGCTACCAACATTGGCAATTAAGCAACAGAGAATGTCAGGAGTTATGTTAAAGATGCTTTCACAATAAAGACAAATTTGAATTTGCTGCCTCATTGGTAGTGATTAATCTCTTGCTAGGTTTTAAGTTCAATAGGAAAGGTAGGTTGAATTGTATCTCATTTATTGGTGTGGTCTTAGGATATTTAGATGGAAATAAGCAAGGAACCAGAGAAATTTCTTCATAAGTTAACCAAAATTTCCCCCAGTTAATATTATCAAATAATTATTTAACAACAACAACAACAACAAATAATCTGATACAAAGTCTTATCCAAAAGAACAAGATGTGTTTAGAGTATAGTGGAAACATGGATTCACCAGGGATCAATTTTATCCACTGTAGACAAAGAATTTTAGAGGGGAAGGGAACAAGAGAAATTCATTTTGAGGTTCTTGGCTGAATGGGAGTTGGTTGGGGAACAGGGTTAGGAGAAGAACATAGGATTAACACTTGTTGTTTGTTGAGGGTAATTCCATTCACATAATAACATCTATCTCCAATATAGCCCTTTTCGTAAGTAGATCTCACAGGGTTTTACAAAGACCAATGTCGTCATCCCCATTTTACAGATGGGGAAACTGAGGCACAGGGAGCTGAAGTGACTTCTCCAAGGTCACCCAACAGGCCAGGAATAGAACCCAGAGCTCCTGAATCCCCAACCAGTTATTTGTCCACTAAGCAATATTGCCTATAACATTTCCTTAACTTCACAGTTCACTTGTTCGATGGAGCTCTGTGGAAGAATCACATGATCAGTAAGATGACTACTGATTAAGCATCTGAAAGCTGAGACTAGAAATGTGCCTTGAGACCAACAATTCAGACCTGAATCCCAATTTTAACCCTCCATCCATCGGTTTGTACTAGGTTTCAGTGCACATACTCAAAGAGGAAGCAGGCAGCTGGGACTCACTAGGCTGCCTAGCACTGGAGAAAGTTGCTCAAATTATTATTTATGTGCAGATATGGAAGGTTGTTGGCTCTAGAGGACCGAGGAGGTTGTTGGTTGGTTCAGCAGAAGTTCTCCATCTGCAATGAGACAGTTGCCAAAAAAAGTTTGGGAACTAGATGAAATGGGCTACAATCTTCCTTTGATTAATGAGTTAAAGCGTAAAGTGCTTTTAAAGAAGAAATAATATTTCAATATTTGATATGTTTATTCTTGCTGTGTTGAATCTGGTTCTCAGGTGGTGACAAGGAAGTAACTTTCTCAGAAAGCAGAAGCTGATTAGGAGGAAATAGTGGGGATTTTTTTCCCCCTCAATGAAGTGTCTCATTGCAGGAGGACATCCTACGAGGCATGCAAACCTGCAGGTTTTTCTTCTCAGTTAGATTTTATGTGAGCTCATGCTGTCTGTCCTAAACTTGCATAATTGAGTACAAAAGGGTGTGTATATATATATGTGTATTGTTGCAGTGATCAATATGGGCTCCAAATGCAGTATTGTCATGAGTAATATCTTATACTATCCACCTGTACTGTTTATATGCCCTGTTAAATACACATAGCTTTTCCTCTTAAAACTAGACATGACAAACCACTAGAAAACACCCCAGTCTTCCCTATCTCTAAGATCTAAGATTCTAAAGGCAACAACTTGATAGTATAGAAATGCATTGTATTCTCCACACCTTGTGAGAACAGGCACCAGAGCTCATGCGCGTGCTCTGGGATCACGATCAAACTAGGTCAAAAACATGAATTTAGGAACCACGAACTCAGAGAAAAAAGGTTCAGAGTGGCATTAGGAAAGCTTATCAAAGCAATTTAGTGGCATGCTAGCACTGCTGTGTGTTTTTGCAGGGCAGGTCCAGCATAGGAAATGACTCCTGCTGCCTAAATCTGTGGAGGTCAGGTGATCACCAGAGTAATGACCGATTTTGTGGAAGGGGCTTTCCTATTTTTCTTTAAAAAATGTATATTTATCTTTTAACACATTGTGTGTAAAAAAAAAATCTTCTCTCTCAATTCCTACTTGTTCAATCTTCACCTAAATTCAGACGTCTTGGTTTATAGCAACATTGTCTCTAAACACAGCAGAGATCTTATAGAAATGAAGCTTTGGCTGTTCAGTTAATGTATAGTGTCACATACAATAAAGCATATTCACAGGAAGCCTGACCCAAAAGTTCAAAATGGCATGGATGCAAACAAGCATTGAACTATTTGCATTAAATTTGCAAGTGCCCAAATTGCATGGGCAACTCTGATTATCCATTTGTGCAATTAACTAATTTGTACACTCTATTGTCATAACTATGCATAAATCAGGCACAAAACTATATGGATATTCCAGCAGGTACACTTCTGTAAATGTGTGCCACAACCTTTGATATAAAGGTAAATCCCAGTCACCTCATTACAAGCAATGGGAGAATAAGCCCTAAATAACACATCTCAAAGTCCCAAATTCAATTAGGATCATGTAAAATGATCTACCAGTGGAGGTATTATATGCAGTTCCATCATAATATCATATCCTTTTTAGCTTGTGACAAACACCTGAACAAAAACACTTGGGAATCAGGAGCATTGGTTAAATAAATCCTGTTTCAGTGTAGTGAGATTTGCTTTAAAAGACCCGATCCCTCCCCCAACAGCTATTCCAAAATAATAGAATATTTAGCATAGTGCCAAATGTTTTCTTCCCCATTCAAAGATTAGATGAAAAACAGACAGTCCTCAAATTCAAGAGGTGAGCAACAGCCGATGCTTGAATACCCAGCTCCAGACTGGTTTATTCATGTAAGTGTTCAGGCACTGAAATGTCATTTGCTGTATGTTTAGCACAATAGCTTATCTAAACCCTCTCTCCCCACTCGCCTCAGGAACTGAAGTATGTCACTGCATTTCTTACCACTCTGCAGGCTTCTGAAATACCTTATCTTCTTTTGGCCTGGTCCTACCTGATGTTGAGGATGCTTAGCTCCCATTGGCTTCAACAGAAGTTGTGGGTGCTTGTCATCTCTCAGGATTAATCACTCTCTTCTTGCTAGGCTAAAAACTACAAGGCCATCCCAGAATGCAGAGATGATGTCAGTATGTGGGGATTATGCACATCTGATTTAGTCTAGATTGTTTATCTTTTAAACACCATTAACCACAAATTAGCTGGCTCTTCTGTGGCCATAAATTAATAGATTCCATTAGTGAACAGTCAATTAAAGGATGATTATTTTTCCTCTACCTCATGTTTTCAGTGATTTGTGTTAGTGGTGGGTTTCTTTTGTCCATAAGGCTGACAAGAATGAAGAGCATCGAGAGCTGAACAACTGATGGCTATTCAAACACTGGTGATGAATCCAAATAAACAGGTCTACTTTGAAAGGGCTCCTTTACAATACCTGGTATATAGGATTAGATCCTTGCTAATTTATAAAACTGAGGATTTGGCTTCCATACGTAGCAGAAGAGTCAGACTAGCATAAAGTTAGGGTAACAAAGTGGTGCACCAGGCCCAGTGAAGACTTCAGTTTCGCAATCCTATATAAAAGCAAGTTGTTAATAATCTACTTGACCCATTCAGTCCCTAAACAGGCACGTTCTTCACTGGGAGTTCTGCCTGCAAACATTACAGGATTAGTCCATACAGGCCAGATCCTCAAATACATGGATATTTGTCATTTAGGTATTTAGGACTCTAATTCCCATTAATTTCAAGGGGAGTTAGATGCCTAAATACTTCTGAGGACCAGAGCCTAGGTTACTAAACATACGCATCCCACAACTACAGTGTGGCTTTCTATCCCTGTCTAATGGCTGGGCCACACACAATTTTTTGAGTCTGTAACAGCTTTTGAGTTAGTCTTTCTAGTTCAGTCTTTTCAGTTGAGTCTCTTTAGTTCAGTCTTTTAGTTCAGGCAGTAGAGGTTTACTCAAATCCTAGGTTCAATTGCTGATCCTGATGACTCACCCAGGTATATTTGGTTACATGTACTAGGGCTGGGAGTGAACTATAAGTTTGGGATCTGGATTTCAAACAAACCCCCAAAAGTTTGAGGCTGTTTGGATGCAGGGATGTGGCTTAAGCTCATCGCTAGTTAGTATCATTACTGACTTCATTCTGGACAGGAATGAAGTTTAATCAGTGTCCTAAATCTAACTTTTTTCTGTTGCTACCTATACAACTGCTATTCTCTTTTGTACAAATTGTCTTCCACTTGGCACATCAGATACAGCAGATGAAGTCAGCAACTAGGGGGCAGCTCATGGAAATTCTCAAAACTTCACTCACGAAAAAAAAGAAAAAACAAGAAAAATGTAAACAGACAATGCAATAGCCTGGTTCTCCATTGATTAACACCTATTCAAACCAAATCTAAACCATAACCAATCTGATAGGAGTGCATTTGATGTTGCTTTGCATATGTCTAAACAAAAATGTGACTCGTGGTGAAAGTAAAGAGCAATAACTTGTGCTAGAGCAAGAAAAATCATTGAGTTGGACTTTGAGATACGTAGTTTAAAATTGAATAGCCTCAGGGCTATTGGCATAAGTTGTTCACCAGTTAGCTCACTCAAAGCTATGGTAATGCCCAGATGATGACGTTGGTTTTCTTATTTCCTCTTTCCTCTGAAGCAACTGGTCTAGGTCATCATAATGGAAGGATATCTAATAAATGGCTATTTGTTTGGTTCAGGTATATTAAGCTCCAGGGCTTGGAGTGTTGCATTTCATGCCTATTTTAATAGCCAGATATTGCTAAATCACAGGGCTGCCCAGAAGGGGGGGGGCAAGTGGGGCAATTTTCCCCAGGCCCTGGGCCCCGCAGGGGCCCCCACAAGAGTTTTTCGGGGCCCCTGGAGTGGGGTCCTTCACTCGCTCTGGGGGCCCCGGAAAACTCTCGTGAAGCCCAGGCCCCTGGAGCTTCCTCCACTCTGGGTCTTCAGCGGCAATTCGGCAGCGGGGGAGTGTCCTTCTGCTCTGGGACCAGCTGCCAAAGTGCCCCAAAGACCCTATGGTGGTGAGGGTCCTTCCGCCCCGGGACCCGCCGCCTAAGTGCTGGGTCTTCCGTGACAATTTGGCGGCGGAAGACCCCACGCCCCCTGAATCCTCTGGGCGGCCCTGCTAAATCATGCTGTTTCAGTACAGCTTCATATTGCAAGCAGAAAGGAGCAGCCCCAGGAACTGCAACTAAAGGGCTCCAGTATTTGGCTGTTGTGCAAGGTCCAAGGGAGTGAAGCAGCTCCCTTGTGGGCTCTCTATCCCATGCAGAGCAGTCAGGCACAAACTGGTCCAAGATGAGAAAAGAAGTGAAGGCTTGTAAAGCAAACCCCACTCCCTAGTACTGAAGTAACTTGTCCTGTAAATACCTGCATTTCACAGCTTCCCTGGAGCACTCTGTATTTTCAGCCTCCTTGAATACAATCCTATTCTTTCTCACAATGGTGCAGATGAGAATGGGGGGTGTAATCGGCTGTTTGATTACTGTTCTTAAAGACATGATTCATAAACACAAACTGTAACTCAACATTTTGAAGGAAATTGGCTCTCCAGGTATCTAAGGCATGTTTAGAGCCACTGTGGGGAGAACATGCATCAAGCTTCTTTTAATTCTCTGCTTTTCAAGCAGCTAATAGCTTGACAGCAACATTTTAATAACAGCTGACTAGGCCCAGTTTTGGCATGCAATGTACACGGAAACAGTTTCCTGGAATCCGTCCATGCAACAGTAAATTCCATTTCTGCAGGCTAAAGGCTAAACAAAAACCTCAATGCTCATGTGGAGATAGAGTTCCGAGATATACTACTTCGAAATCAGAGCACTTTTTTTATAGCCTAATGCTAAGAAATGTTGCAGGTTCTAAATAACCTATGGGTTATTATTCACTATTCTCCAGCAAAGGTGTGTGCTGCAACTGCACATATGTCTTTATTGTCTTTTGCCTTTGCTAGCATTTCCACTGCCATTCCCCCCTGTTTGCCCCAGGACAGTTTAACTGCCTGAAGTGTAAAGATAGGTGTGTTCATTGGGGAGGGAGGGTTGTCTTTTTTCTTTCTTCATTCTGCTGAGTCAGATCTTCTGGAGTTAGCATTTCCTTTCTGGACTGTGCAGACTGGCAGCTGCTGCTTTGGCCGCGGTTAGTTGCCCTTTAAAAATAACTCCTGTATTTGGATTTTGGATGCGGTGCCCCAAACCCCTATCGGTTACAGGCTACGTAGGATACCATGTTGTGAAGAGTTTGTCCCTGTAAGCCTTGAATGCTAGATCAGCAGCTGCACCACTTGAGCAGAAGAAGGCTCTCAATGAGCTGTTCCTTGTAATCCTTCTAGAGGCATGTGAGCAAAGATTGGAACCTTTTGGGCATTAACTACTTCTCTGAAAGGGCAAAGGCTTAAAAAAAGGACAATGCTGAACAGAGTTTAAAGGGACATAGCTGGAATAAAAATCATAACTACTGATATCATCCTGGGTCTGAGTCTCTCCTGCCTTTCACCTCATGTAATCATTTACACTTGCAAAACTAAGAGTAAAAATGTCGTTATCTGTGCAAAGTGAATGTAAAAATGCTGCTAAATCAGTGTGGTAACAAGTTCACAAGGTTCAAGGCAGCAGAGAATTGGGGCCCTTTAGAGTCTTAAAACTGATATTTATAGCTTTGTGCACATTGGGGTTGTAGCCTCTGATGCAGATGTCCCAGTGCAACCGCCTTATGCTGTGGATGTGTACATCAGTGTCGTTTACCCTGACTTAATTCATTTTTTGCCATTTATGTTGGTGGGGTTTTTTGTTTTGATTTGTTTTTGGTTTTTTGCATTTCACTCTGCTGAGATCTGGCTGTCATGCACTAACCCAATGGTGCACTGTGACTTTTTCTTTTAAAATATTTTTCTATTGGAATGTTTTGAAAGGGAACACTTCTATCGATCTTCGCTTCAGAAACTCAAGATCTGGGCCAAAGTTGATCATGTCCCTTTAATAGAAAAAATACCCCCTGATATTTATTAATTAAAAACAAAACCGTATACTTAACAGTTGACGACACTTGGCATCTCACAGAATTAGGCTTTTGTAACTTTACGGTTTGAAAGAAATAGTCTTTGGCTTTCTTCAAATCAAATTATTTAGTTTCTTGATGTGGCATAATTTACTAAATTAATAAATCGTATAACACTGATGGAATGTCCACATCACAATTAATTAACTCCATAGGCTTCACCTGGAGGAAGAGCCAGGGAGCAGGGAGTTGATTGCAAGCAGATTCAGCTATGCAGGAAGAGGCGGGGCCTAATAATCCAGGAAGCTGGCAACAGACAGGGGCTCTGGCTGGGAAAGGGCAGTCATTCCCAGGGAAGAGGGATGAGTATTTGGAGATTGCAGAGGTGTGTAGGCTGCAGTCACTCCCTGGGAAGAGGGAGGAAGGTTGGGAGCTGGTACTTCCAAGGAAGGGGGAAAAACCAGGAGTGGCAGGAAGAATCCTGGGAAGTAGAGTGAGGGCTGGGAGAATAAAGCCCAAAACTACTGGGTTCGGGGTCCCTGAATTGGAACTCGGAGTAGATGGTGGACCTGGGTTCCCCTACCAGCCACTGAAGGACTGGCACCCTAGGCAGTGAATGGGAAGACTGCCTAGGACTGCTGAAGGAAAGACTTTGATATACTCTGAAAGCGGGGGAATGCCAAGTGACCTGGCTGGAGGGCTGAGTCATGAAGAGGACACTGCAGTTCCTGGGGTGAGAGAGATGGAGTGACGGCATGCAACTGTGGGAAGAGGTGTTGACCTGATGAGCTAATCCCTAGAGCGGCCAGGATGAGACACCAGACTAGCGATGAGTGATGCGCTCTGTCACAGACACTCATGCACTAAACAATCCATAGTTAACCACTGACTTTAAACCATATGTGTGAGCCATCATGGGCTAATGTCCTAAATGTATGAGCAAATTGCAAATGTTATCTCAGTAGACCTATATTGGCTGGGGAAATTCTATATTTGTGCCCATATTGCCTGCACATCAAATGCTGGAAAGCTAATTTACTCTCCAGTAGTCCCAGTATATCCAGTTCTAACCACACACCGATACTTACAGGCAGAGAGACACAAAAGATACATTCATTAAAACAATTGGGCTTTGGTTCATTCTGTGCCACTACAGCAGGTCTGTGCCTTTATTTTTGGTTTTGTTCACTATAGATTTTCTCTTCCAACCCCTCATTTCATTCCCTTCCTGAGCCCTCATCTATCATCTGTATCCCAGAAAAGCTGTTCTGGCTCCAAGAGCAGGCGAGCAGCTGCCACTGGCAATGCTGCACCCTAGACAGCCAGCAGGGGCTGCCAGGGCTAATCTCCCAGGGACTTTGCATGGCATTTCCTCAACAAGTTCAGCACCAGGTTAGGCATTTTTAAATTAGAAAATTATGTAAAACTAGAACCAAACAACTGGACCGTCTTGTGACCCGATGTTGCCTCTAAAATGAATGGCTTTCATGAAACTTGAAAGATGATGGAACTGGCTAATGACTATCTTATAAACTTGGATTCTTTCCTCTGGAGTACTATCTCTTCTATTTGCATATGTTGACATATAATTCGTGTGGGAATTTCTCCCTTACTCTTTGTAGTGAGGCGGTGCTGCCTCCCTGCGACCCAGAGCGAGAGGAACCACCCTTTGTGCCCAAGTGGGTGGAGCTAGGCCTGCCTTGCCCCTCCCACCAGAAATGGGTAACAGGGACAGGAAGTGTAAAGGGCAGAGCCTCCAGCTCAGTTGGAGCTGAGACACCGAGGGAGGCAGATGGATCCTGCTTGCTCCCAGCCACTGACTCTGCTGCTGAGCCCAGTGGCGCCATGCGCTCCGGGGAACTTGCACCTGCCAGGACTGCCACTGATTTCCTTCCCAGAAGAGACGGAGGGCACCCCACTGATTCAGGGCGAGGGGTGGGGAAGAAGAGGCCCAGAGACAGCTGACCTCAGTCTGGCTGTAGCTCTGCCCGAGGCATAGGCAGCATGTTGCAGTTGGAATCCCTGCTGACCCAGCGGCGGACCACTCCGCCCTCCACTGTTAGCACTGTGGGTCGGGCTCCGGTGGAGTTGGGTGGGTCCAGGCAGCACATGCCACCCCACCCCTGAGGTGACGGCCTCCCCTTTCCAGGTCCAAAGACCTGCGTTCATTGGTAGTGCGCCAGAGCTAGGACGCCTGACCCCTGGAACTTTTGCTCTGGTTCTGCATCATGAGCCCAGAGCTAATTAACTACTGGGAGTTTGCTCTATCCCTACACCAAGGGCCCAGAGCTTCCTTAACTACTGGGTGGGAACTCTTCAGAACCATTCTATTCTCTGTATGAAAGGCAACACTTAATGAAAGAGGAACACAATGGGCACAGTGCTGACAGGTACTGAGCAGCACCCTTAACTCCTGGTGATGCCACTTGCACCAGGTCTGAATTTGGCCCATTTGCTCTAACTGTGAGTGTTGTCAGTTACATGATAGTGCTGACTGTTTCATCGGGTTTGAATTGCATGAAAATATTCAGCTTTTCCATCTGCCTTTACAAATTAGAGTTGGTAACACCGATTTGATTTTAACAGTGCTAGGAATGTTAAGATTAATTCAAGCAATCAGTTACACAGGATTGTCAAGGTATGTTTCCCACTTTGAACTTTAGCGTCCAAAAAGTGGGACCCTTCTAAGCTTAATTTCTAGCTTAGATTTGATAGCGCTGCCACCAACCAGAAATTCCAGTGTCTGGTACACTCCCTGTCCCCCAAAACCTTCCCTGGGGGACCCAAGACCCAAACCCTTTGGGTCCTAAAACAAGGAGAAATAAACCATTTCCCCTCCTTTCCCCTTCCCAGACTTTCCCCTCTCTGGGTTACCCTGAGAGACTACTGTGACCCAAACTTCTTGGATCCTAAAACAGAGAGAAATTAACCTTCCCCCCACCTCCTTTCCCCCCACCAATCCTTGGTGAGTTCAGACCCAATCTCCTTGGGCCTTAAACAAGGAAAAAAATTAATCGGGTTCTTAAAAAGAAAGCTTTTAATTAAAGAAAGAAAAAAAAGTAAAAATTATCTCTGTAAAATCAAGATGGAAAATGTTTACAGGGTCTTCAGCTTATATAGACTAGAGGAACTCCCTCCCCCCTAGACTAAGATACAAATTACAGCAAACAGAGGCAAAAATTCTTCCAGCAAAATACACATTTGCAAGGTAAGAAAACAAACATAAAACTAATCCGCCTTTTCTAACTAGTACTTACTATTTTGAACATAAGAGACTGTTTCAGAAAGATTGGAGAAACCTGGTTGCACGTCTGGCCCCTCTTAGTCCCAAGAGTGAACAACGAACAAAACAAACAGCACAAACAAAGACTTCCCTCCACCAAGATTTGAAAGTATCTTGTCCCCCCATTGGTTCTCTGGTCAGATGTCAGCCAGGTTCACTGAGCTTCTTAACCCTTTACAGGTAAAAGAAACATTAACCCTTAACTATCTGTTTATGACAAGGATATTGACCAGACCTTTTTAAAATCATACTTTCCCAAGATTTTTAATACATATTGATCAATAAGGATGTATTCTGGACGCACATACACCGCGATACTACAATGAAGGGTGCAATAGATTAGACAGCTAGATAGGTCACCCTTCTAGATAGCATGGTGGTGGTTTCTGAGACAGAAAAATGCAGGGAGGTCTTTTTCTACTTTAACGCATCTTTCACTGTTAAAAGTAATGAAAACACACATTGCACTGTAGTGATGTTTTTTCTGGTCCTGTTTTTTTTGGTAGTAAACAGACATAATCTGAATAAAACTGATCATTCAGCAGTTTGTATATGAACCACACACTTTAATCCCTGTTACTAGCAAACTGATTTTTTTTTTGAGTTCTGTGGTACTTGTTTTATTTGGTTTACTTTCTCAAAAATGCACATGATAGGCAGAGGTATGTTGATAATAATGCATGGTGAATAGCATGAAGGCTTTCTCTGAACAGCGTATCATATCATCCATCATAAAGGTTCTTCCCCTCTCCTTTTGCTAATGGCAGTGAATCAAATATTTAAATGTGATTGTTAGACTTATGTGCAGCTATAAGGGTATGTCTGGCATGAAAGAAAGAGCTTGTGTGATACAAAATTATATTATAAAGTGGGCCTTAAACTGGAGAATTGATAATGGACTTGGATCAAATCAAACTTACAGAATTAACAGTTGAATCTGCACTTACAATGGTTGCTAATTGGCACCTATTGAGATAAGTTTCGAGCTCACCCAACATGATTTTTTCTTTTTACTGAAAACAGTTAGTTTGGGCTGACAGCACCTGGGTTATAGTGAACTAGAGATGATGATGTATTTGGCAGCTTTTCTAGTTGAGCACTGACAAGTCTTGTTCTCTAAAGAAAAAAAATCAAAACATATCAATCCGCATGTTCACTGTACTGAGGAACTTCGTTGTCAGATCTTTCAAATTGTTTTAATGTTTCAGCACTGCAGCAGTGAATGCATAACAGAAGGAGACAACTATATGCAGTTTCATTTTGTTGAAAACAACTACATAAGGGAAGCAGAACATAACTAGCAGAGTCCTGATAAGGTCATGTCAAACAAATTAACGGAAGACTGAAAAGAACAGCTTAAAAATCATTCTTTTAAAAGGATTGTCCTTCTGGATGGAAAACTAGTTGGGCCAGTAAATCTAGTCGTCTTAACTTACTGCCTCTTATATCCCCAGGATCCTAGTCTGTCTAGATCTTCCTATGTTATTTACTAAACCTTTTCTAGTGTGTTTTTGTGTGTGTGCTGTATGTACGGTATCTTGACCCTACCTGCTATCAAGACCTCAGAAGATCAGTGCCGGTTGAGTCTGAGCCAACAAGCCACCTCTGGCCCCCTTTGCTAGCTGGGAAAGAGACAGGATAAGAAGGGCATTGTGTCAATTTAAAATTAGTTATGGATTTTAAATGCCTGTGTTTTTGAATGTGAGCTTGCAGTATGTATCACTTATTGAACAGCACTGCATGGGTTTTAACAGCTAAAGACCTGCAACAGCCTCAAATGGATTTGCAGAGACTCCCAACAATCTCCTGCTGATGCTGCATGTGATATTTATATTGCCATGCTGTATCAATAGGTGGTTTTGTGCATCATTGCAGCCCATCAGATTGACACAACATAATTCCTTTGTTACTGGGTCTTTTCTTGCACTCCTGGCTGCGGGTGAGGTGGAAGGGAAAGGATTGTCTCCACTCCTGCTGTTTGTTGGGAAGGGATGGGTCAAGTTCCATTCTTGATTTGGGGAGGCAGAGGCAATGCCCCCAGATTCTCCCCATTCTTTGAAAGGAAGGGGAATTTCAGTAGTGCTCTTACTGTTAGTCCATTTGCCCTAAACCTAACAGTGACTGGAATGTCAGTTAGATGTTTACATTGACAGCTGATTCTAGAGCCTTGAAGAACTCCCTTCTGCTCTGGAGGTACAGCTGGAGCATTGCTAGCTTATAACATCCTCTTTAAAGTAATCCTATCTAGTAAGACACACTGTAATCAATAACTCCAGGTGCGTCTAGATATCTGGGAAGAGGTCAACAACATTGTTCCTCTGGTGGAGCATATGACTCTGTTTTCTCTTATTCTTTCAAAGTTCTCAGACACTAGTATTAAAATGTTCATATTTAAATGCAAATATGTATCCTGGACATTATTGCCTCAGTAAATCTGAGAGGCTAAATTCCCCACTGAGCTAACTGGAGTTTGCAATGAACACTCCAGATGGTGTATTGACTTAATAAAATATGCAGGATTGGGCCCTATGAAGATGTTGGTCACCTTGCTCTCGGTAATCCATATTCCATCATAACATTCTTCCACCTTTCAAAATTGGCTTAGATCTTGTTGCTGCAGGGTACCCATGACACCAATATTAACATTCTATAAGATGCTCAGATCTTTTGCATTCTCCATTCATATTTACACATCAATTTAGAGCCAGAGTTGATACATTACCGTGTCCCCCTCCTTTCATGAAAACAACAAAAAACCACCCACCGCTCAACCAAAAAACCCACAACAAAACCATGCTTTCGATTTTGTGCTACCCTCCATCACTCTAGTACCTGTGAACTATATGTGAAAAATTGAGTCTAAATGTTTTTTATACTTTGGTAGTGGGAGGAGCTTACACACTGACTACTCCTCAGTTCTGATCTGTAGCCTAAAGGGATTCAGCTGGAAGTGCTATTATCATGTAGGAGATAGTGGTTTGGGGGAAACCCTGGATTCCAGCCCCTTACACTCATAGTAAATGAATGTATTGTGGAAATAAAATTCTTCATAGTGAAAAGATCAGTAAGGAGGAGATAAGACAACAACCAAAGAAGTGATGTGCAATGCTACAGCTTTCTTGGAGGACTTTCAGGGAGCTGAATAAAAATACTTAGCACCTTGTGCCCAAAGAAGAGTAAATGAAAACCCTCTGTCCATCCTTAAAAGGTCCAATAAATCCTTAATGCTTGTAGCTGCAAAGAAGTCAAAAAGGAAAAAGAGGGTTGCTTTACTTGCAGGAGGATAGTTTTTCTGTCCTCTCTTGAGGACTTGTATAAACGAGAAGCTGCCCTCTCTAAGTACTCTCTTGCTGAGTGTCTTTTACCTTGAAACTTTTCCTTCTGCCTCACTCTGGTATACTCTGCAAAAATTGCACAAAAGTTGTGTGAATAATTTGTTGAGAATCAAACATTTCATTGGCTACATGACTCTTGTGCCTTCCATAGGTACATGTTAAATTTAGCCTTGTTTGTGTCTCTGTAACATCTGTGTCCTTTAGCTCCAATGACTAAATGTCTTGAGGCACAGTCTTCTCAACCTTTTGTAAGTGATGTCTACTTTATTATTCACCTTAAGAGTATAGAAGACCTTACAATTATAGCCTTTCCTTTGTGTAAGTAACCAGATATCTCTTTGACTGTTACACGGTTTGAGAATTAAAATATCCAGGGATAAATCTATTTCCTTTACTTATCTGAATCCATGAGGTTCCATTGTTTAGGGAGAGACTGTTGTTCTATTTATCTGAAAACTGTAATCTGCTAAACTGTACAGGATGAATCTAAAATTCCTACAAAAGTGGGCAGAAATTTCTAAAGTGAAGGTATTTTGAGGTTGAACCAAAACCTGCTGAAATCAGTGGGGGACTTTCTAATGATTCCTGTGGGCTTTGAATCAGGCCCTTTATGCACATTTTGTTCACAATTTATAACACGTTTATAATCCTTGTTGCACTATTCTCCAGGGAAGTACATGTAAACCACTGACAGTAAATAAGAAGTACAAGAGGTGGCATGTTCTTTTTAACGACGTTTTGTCCTTGCATTCTAGGGGCCTGTTTCTGAAAGGTGCCTAGAGCATCCTGTAAGGTTTTGAGCCTCCTCTGTTCTCTCTGACTTCAGTGAGGATGAAGGTGCTGAGAACCTTTCAGAATTGGTCCCTATAATTGCCACCAAATGCTGGTTATTTAAGGTGATATACTCCTGCTTTTTAGAGTGAGCTGTTGCAAATATCCTGGCTGCACAGCGTGAGTGGTGGCAACATAGTAAATGTGTGGCTGCATGAATGACCCTGATCAATTAAATCAGCATTTTACATCAACCCCCTATTTGTTTCTGCCGGTTTCCACCATCTGTTAATGGTGGTTTTCATTGCATGAGTACATGAAAGCAAAGTGTGGAACCTGTTCTATACAAGATACAAAGGTATAATATGGATTCTATGAATTTAACTCAGAAATTCTAAACAAATGTTTATTTGAACAGTCTAGAGTTTCCAGATATTATTAGTGGTTTAAATCAGGAAAACTGGAAATCCAGTGATTTCTAACCAAACGTGGAGCCTGATCCTATAGAAAATGAGCACACAGAACCTTGTGTGATTGGGCACTAATATGGCAGTACTAGCTTTATTGAAATCACTGACTGTGCTCATTACATCATGCCATGCTTTTGAATCTCAAGGTTGTTTTTTGTATGTAGTATAAAGGTCATGTTAGGATTAAAAACAATGAGCAGCACACAACATGTGTAGTGACCCCTTAAGAGAATGTTAGTGCACTTCACAGTGAAATATAAATATATTGAGCATAATGCTCTGTCCAGGAAGTGGAATTTTCTAATTACGGAGTTATTTTGAGACAGAATGCGCTTGTTATCAGCAGGCCAGGTGTGCAGTTGTGATGAGAGTTTAAAACTCAGTGTAATTATACACCTTGCATCATATAAAGTTTACAGCAGCCATATCATTCATGCAGCAAGATGTAAATACAACAAGTTGGAGTGGCTGAAAGCACACTTGTAATCTAAACTACTGCTATTATAATTATGTAGGAAAGCCTATCTTACGTTAAGATTCATGGAAGTGTTGAAGTGGTCACTGCTCTGAAAGAGAAACATGTACGAGAAATGCTATGGGGAATGATTTAAAGAAAAGGTTTAAAGTGACAAGTATAAGTTATTTGAGGCATCTCCCTGAGGGGGAGAGTCAGAATCAAATAACATTCATTTCAAATGATGGTCAAGTTAGTAATTACATACAGTTGTTTCCAGTAGATTATTTTATACTATTGCATCAGTAAGGACTTAAATAGTGAGCATGTAACTAAAATACCTCCAAAACCGTTAACATTACAACCATCAGAACCAGGACAGCAGGTAAAAAATAAGCCAACAAAACTGTTTATATACTCCCCATAATCTAAAACCCAGAAACGGAATAATAATCCTAAGGAATCTGTCTATTGACCTGAAAGGGCTTTGGGTCAGGCCCCTGTGGTTCATTTGCTATGGAGAGAGATTTCCACAATCTTGATTTAAGTGCTCCTTATGAATTTATTGCCCTCCAGTGGGAAAATAAGCCCTCCTGTATGACTCTTTAACAAGTGTTTATTAAAGGATCTTTAACGAGTCTTTTATTTTCTTTGCAGCTGGTTGGATAGATATGTTGGATGCAGGTTAATCTCACATACTAATATTGTAATAATCTTGCAGCAGTAAAATAAATAAGAAAAAGGCAGTTCACTTTCTGCAATTGTTCCTGTTACAAGCAGTTTGTTTAGCTCTTAAAAGTCATGGTTACTGTCTGCTTTGTCTATGCATATGCAGTGTTGGTGTAGTGGTGTTGGTCCCAGGATATTAGACAGACAAGGTGGCTGAGGTAATATTTTATTGGGCCAGCTTCTGTTTGTGAGAGAGATGAGGTTTCCAGGTTACGCAGAGTTCTTCTTCAGGTTGGCCCAATAGAAGATTAATTACCTCACTCACCTTGTCTGTGCATAGAGCATCAACTCTCTGGTTCTTACAAATGCACATGCAGTTTCTCAGCTCTGCTGCTTAAGAAGCTCCTCCCATTGCTAACCCCCAGCATTCAAAAATCAGAAGATTGCAGCTAACAATACGTGTATGTGGACAGCGTTGCACCGGCACAGCTATACTAATACAACTGTGCCACTGCAGTGCATGTGGTGAAAATGCTTTGTGCTGACATGAGAGAGCTCTCCGCTTGGCATACAAAAACCACCTTCGTGAGCACCATTAGCTGTCAGCGTGTACGTCTATTCTACCCACTGGATCGGCGGGTAGTGTTCGATGGATCGGGGATCTATTTATTGTGTCTCATCCAGACACAATAAATTGATCCATGAATCGACACCCATACTCCACCTCGGCAGGAGGAGTAAGCGGAGTTGATGGGGCAGCCGTGGCAGTCAACTCACTGCCGTGAGGACGGCCAGGTAAGTCGAACTAAGATACTTCAACTTCAGCTACACGAATAGTATCTTAGTTCGAACCCCTCCCCGCCAGCTAGAGTAGCCCAGGCCAGCGAGAGAACTCTCCTGCCGACCTAGTGCTGTGCACACAAATGCTTTTATCAGTTAACTATGTCCCTTAGGTGGGGTGGAATAGTCACACCCCTGAGCGACATAAACGTTGCTGATATTGGCTGTAGTAGACAGCCTGAGATTTGTTTTTAAATTGTGGGGGGAGGATTTTTCCCTGTTTTTGAGCCTTTGGGATTCATATTTTTAAGGTTTTCTGTGCGCCCTGGACAGCTGTCTTTTTAAATGAAAGCTAAGATGCTCTCCTGTGCCCTTTAAAGCTGGGGCTTTAAGATAAATACCAAATATCATGAGACTCTCAATAAAACTGAGAGAGATGGTGATACTGAATTGTGTGTGTTGTACTCAGCAGCCAGCATCACTATCTTAGTGCCTTTTTGCATGGTTCTGAGTGTCTCCTGACTGCTGTCAAAATCCCACTTCTAATTCCAGATTGAAAGGTGCTGAGTACCACCTGGGGTCAGGAAGGTAAAGTGGAGGGATGAGATGCAGATTATTCACAATAAACGTTTCATGGATTATGACACTACTCTGCTCTATCTAGGCTGATCTGCCTAATGCAGGCCAGAAAGCCTCACCCAGAATTTCTGCAGCAAGCACCTAACTTCTGTAGCAGCGGGCTTGAGCCGTGAAGTTTGATCTGGATCCAAACTTTCACTGTTCACTGGTGTCTGAGGGTGGTTGTGGAACTTTGAGAGGCAGAGCTTTCCTCTGTGTGGCAGTTCAACCAGGGTATTAATTAGGTGTCTGTACCCCGCTCCCCTCAGCAGAACCCCCATGGCTCTAAGGAGAGGAGAGAGCTCAAGGGTTAGGCAAGGACAAATGCAATGACTCAGCCCCAGATGTCCATTCAGGCAATGCCGTAGAGATGGGCTGGGAACTTCAGCCTGTGAGGCTCTGGGCATCTTCCAAGTCCTGCCTTGTATAACTGTATCCCAGGGAGTGTCAAGCAGCGCTTGCCCTCCCACTCCATTAGCACAGCAGCGAGCTGAGAACCAGTGGCTGGGGCTAGCTGGGGAGATAGCTCTGTGGAGAGGAGAGGAATCCCACTCAGGGAGCGGAGGAGTGAGAGCCCCCACTGGGTGGGGTGCTGGAGGCCGATGTGATATTCCTGGCCATGGGCAGTGGGGCAACCTGAGCATCGATGCTATGTGGCTGCTAGGGGCTGGGCACTGATCCATGCATGGCTTGCTGCAGCTCTGGGATGCTGCCCACCCAGGACTGATGCGGTGAGAGGGGCTCAGCGTGTCCCCTGTCTGCTTGCATTGGCAACAGCTGAGAACAGGGTGGGATGCTCTGGATCCAACCCAGTCTCTTCACCTCTGTCTACTCTCCCCCTTTCCTTCTCCTCCGTACCCCCTGGGTTCAGCGAGGCTGCAGCAACATCCACATGGTCATTTTTAGCTTGCTACCTTTAGCCTGTCTAGCCAGCCTGGGAGGCTCGCTCCCAGCTGCGGTGTGAACATACCCATCTGAGAGCAACCTGCTGGGCAGGTGTAACAGCCTCCCTTCTCTGTGCTACAAGCCCGCAAAAGTCCAATATGCACCCAATAGCTTGGCTCGCTACTGAGTTTTGTGTCCTGGGCCAGTCCCCATCCTGGGCTGCATTACCAGGTACCGTACAAGATCAGGGGGCGTGCAGGCTACGTGGTGGAATTACGGGCCCCGTTTTTCCCCAAGATTATGATTTAGCCACCTGTTTAAAAGTACAAGGAGACGTGGTTGTTTCACGTCAGAGGAGGACTTAATCTGAGGGCCAGATTTTCAAATAAAGTTTGATGCACATATGTACCATGACTGATGTGGAGAGATAGTCAAGTGAGTAGGGCACTAGCCTAGGATTTGGGAGTCTCTGCTCTGTCACAGACTCTGTGTGACCTTAGCCTCTCTGTGCCTCAGTGCCCCATCAGTAAAATGGGAATAGTAGCGCTGCCCTGCGCACAAGAGTGTTGAGGCTCAAAACATTAAAGATTATGAGGAACTCAGATGCTGCTGTGATGGGGGCCATATACCAGAGCTAGAAAGGATATGCAAATTGGGTAACTATGTATATACGAATGTAGCTGTATGTGTGTGCAAATTATGCAATTAGAGTGCCCAGTACAGGCATTTTGCATTTGCACAGTGAACTCTTTTGAAAATCATCTAGAAATGTCCCATTTCTTTATCTCTGGTTATTCCTCAGATGAGGTGTTGGTACTGCACAAGGAAACTCAGCTAAACACGGTCTTTGCCAAAAATGTATAGTCTAAAGTGGGGAGCACATACCTTGCAGAGAAAAAAATGGTGTGAAATCTTCAGCTAACTGCTGCATGGAATTCCTGGGTCAACATAATGAGGAGTGTATTAAATCAGGGGATTCAGCGTTAAAACTGCCTTACTTTCCTGTCCCTTCCCGCCCCTCCCCCCATCACCCTGGTCTCACTCCTCGCTTCTGAGACACCAGTAGGCTGTCTGTATTTATTATAGCCCCAGGTCAGCACAACAAGCATATGCTTAATTTCATCTCTGTTCAGAACAACATTTGAGCATAGGCTTAAAGTAAGGGGTTTAAGTGCTGTGCGGAGAAGAGTCTTTACTGAATGCCCATGGCAGGGTCTCCATAACACTGAGCAATGGCATAGATCACTGGGCTCGTTCGTTTTATGAATATGAGGTAACGAGAATGGCACGTAGAAATATTGATAAACTGTAGCAAAGAATCATATGATTTAGGCAAACTGACTTATATAGTGGTTTCGCACTAACTTGTCCTTTCACAGAGCGTATGCTCAAGTGGCAGAAGGGTAGGTAGAGTGGGAAAGAGAATAAGGAAAGGGAGAGGACGAGTTAGAGGACCTGGTGGAGACCCTGGAACATTTCCAAATGTCCCGTAATGTGTTTATCCAAAATGTCCTGTACAGAGCTTGTATTGAACACTGCTTGCTGCCCTCCTTTAACAGATCATCTGCCTCCTGTTGGTAAAGCTAGTATTAAAAACACAAAGCAAACAAATCGCAGAGGCAAAGTGGTGTCTCATCACGAATAAAATGCATAAGTTAGAGTAGCAGGTATCTGTGCAGCATATTACTCTGCAGGTAGCCCTAGAAACCACATGATTTAGCATCAAAAAGCATTTTATATTTTCCAGTACAGCCCACCTGTATAATGGTGAATACTTTTTCATTTGCTTCTCTTTGCTTGTGTGGAAGCTGTCCCAACACCACCACAATGTGGAGACTTTCAGACCCGAAGTAATGCACCCGTTAAGCAAAAGAGAAGATGGACTAGATTATCTCCTGCAGCAAGATCTGCTCAGCACTGCAGGTGGGGGCAGAGGGACATCAGACCATCTCTAAGTCTCCAGTTGCCCTTGTGCCAGTATTAGATATGGCATCCCTAGACAGCTGATAATTGTCCCTTAGGAACCATTCACTTGGGTGAATTGGCACAGCGGATCTATTTCCCACACTCCTTTCATCTCCTTTCTTGCCCAACTTATCTCCTTTGCAAAGGTTTGGGGCAGGGGTCGGCAACCTGCGGCAAGCGTGCCACATGCGGCACGCGGGCTGATTTTTAGTGCACACTGCAGCCCGCCAGGGTCCTGGCCACCAGCCCTGCTCAGCCCATTGTCGGCCTCGATGGACGGAACCCAGGCCAGCAGTGGGATGAGCTGCTCAGCCCGCTGCTGGTCTGGGGTCCTGGCCACTGGACCCTTGCCAGCTGGAGTCCTGGCCGCTGGCCCCACTCAGCCCACTGTTGGCCTCGATGGATGGAATCCGGGCCAGTAGCAGGCTAAGCGGGACCGGCAGCCGGGACTCTGGCTGGCAGGGGCCGGCAGTCGGAATCCCAGACAGCGGGATGAGCCGCTCAGCCTGCTGCCGGTCTGGGGTTCCATCTGCTGCCTGCACTGTCGGTTGGCACATGAAAGCTTTTACTGGCATGCAAAACCTTAAATTAATGAAAACTTGGCACACCCCTTCCCAAAGGTTGCCGACCCCTGGTGTGGGGTATAGTTAGCATAGGAGTTGTCTCTTTGACTTTACTGCAGTTGAAAGTACCCCTCCCCTGAGGAAATTCTAAACGTCACTGCTGTGGCCAGATTCCAGCCTTTGCATTGTTCAAGTAAAAAATTTGGTCCATTATTTTCTTTAACTCTCATCTGTACTTTCTAGAATGGGAAGGACAATTTCACCCTCCTTCAGTCCTGAAGTGTGACCTCTGTTGGTATTGGAATTCACTGGGACACATATAATTTAGGCCTCTCAGGATGACTGCGTTCACAAAGTTGTGATTTTACTGTGAGCTTTACAACTGGAAACAGTTTTTACAACAGTTGCCTGTGTGCAGCTTGTTGTAAGGATACCTAGGAATTGTCCCTCTACTTTTCCTTTCTCAAGTGTTTTCTTTGTCACACGAAGTAAAATAAACATAATAGATTCTGCAGGTCCATTTTTTCAGTGGATAGATTCAGCGCATGCATGCAATGTGTTTGCCACTGCTTCTTTATTGCACCTGCAAACATGTATTTAGGTGTCTAAATATTCTGTGTGTGTACAGGCATGGCTGTTGCATACATGAAGCCATTCAGCTGCCACATTTTTGTGCTGCATGAGCATGCAAATATAGATACCTGTGCAGGCCATTTCTTAGTGCAAATTTGGCCCTAAGATATTGGGATTAAGATGTTAGACGTTAGGATACCTTTTTACATTAGAGAAACATTCTAAATATATCATTAGCAACGTTGGGAGCACTAGGGCAGATGCTTTGCAATCGGCTGCAGGTGTTAATGCTGTGTTGATTAGGCGTGCTCTGAGCAGGGTTATATGAGACAGTGTTAAAAACAGGGCTACAGTCCCAACATTGCTAACGCTGGTGGAGTGCAACATTTAAGCCTTTTTTAAAGTGTTTGGTTTTTGTACATTAGAAATTCAGGTCTTGCTCAGGCTTGAAGAGTCTGTAGTGTCAAAGGAATTTGTGAAAAGATGACACCAGAAGAGTCAAGAGACTTTGAGGAATTAAGAGGGCTCTTTAGGTTTTAATTTGTGGCTTACACTCATTTAACACCAACAACTAGTTAGCATTTTTGAGGATGACAGCTGTGTTAAAGACTCATCACAGCCAATGCACATTTCTGAGATACCCCTCAAAAGCAGGGAAGATCAGAGTTGACATTCCTGATATCTCAGAGAAAATACAAGCAGGGAAAAAACCCACCCTTTTGGGGTGTGCATATGTGGGGTAACTCTTTATAAGGCCTTCTCCTATTCTAAAATATCATCTTTTACAAGTCACCCACCTTTAAATAAAGTATTATGAATGGCAACATGCCTTCTTCATTTGTTCAGTGAGAAAATATACTTAGTGCAAATAAGTGTCTATTTGCCATGGACACCTGCAAATCAAGATCGGGATTTAACAAACCACAGCAGAGTATGTGTGAACTTGTATCTCTGAGTCACTGGCATGAACAGACTTATGCCATTCATGTACTCTGCATTTATTTGGTACTCATGCATTTATTCGGTTTCATCTGTTCTAAACATAAACAGAACAGAAATAAAAATGCAATCTTAAAAATAATGGGGTTAAGAACAAGCAAGAAGTGTGGAGGTATAAATGTCTAGCAGGCTCAAGAGTTGAACCTTCTCCCTTCAATTTTTATGGTAGACATTAAACACCCAGTATAAAGAAACAGAAAATTACTCCTTATGTTCCACTCAATTGTCCAACCATCTACTCCTTCCTTGCACGGCATTTGAAAGAATTTTGACCACTGGGAAAGTGCCATGAAACAGGTAGGAAGTCCTAACCACCAGGAATGAAAGCTTACAGAACCATGGAGTGTCAGCTGATGTATAGTTGTGAGTAGTGAATGTGATAGAAGGAATCGCTAACATTTTAGTGCCACATGTTCCTTCTGAGGGCCAGAGAGGGTAGCTGGGCCAGATAATGGGCCAATGTGCGTGCTTCCCCCTCTGGAGCAAAACTCAGAATGGTGCCATGTAAATAGGTCTGAAAGTAAAATTTCAATCTAGCCCATTGATAGTAGTCAACTGCACTTTGGTCATATTTTAGGCCAGATTTTGCCCACAATGAGTAGTACCTTACTCCCCAAGTGATCAGTAGGACTATGCTGGTGTGAGGTATTATGTAGAGTTAATATGAATAAGAGTGTCTGAATCTGGCTCATAATCTTCATGCTAAATTGTAATAGTTAAGCTATATTATTTTAGCATAGGAACTCAATTTGTGTCAAGATGGCTGCAGTTTGACCATAATAGCTGGATTTAAATGCATGTAATGGAAGCTTTGGCTATGCATTTCTGAGTTCAGATTTATTTTATTTTTTTGAAAAGGCAACAACCAATTAAGGATGCTCATCTAAATGAATAACCTTGGCAACGGGTTGAACCTCCTCCTCCAAAGCAAGTGAAACATGTCAAATGTACTCCAACACCTAAAGACAATGGAAAGCTCCCTTAACTATTTACTGTGTCTTTGCTTCTACTTATTTTTCAAGTTGATGTCATCCTGGAAGTTAAGCTGCTGCTGTTATCTGTATCACCGGTCAGACAGAACATAGTAAGCCTCATGGCAAGTCACAAAATAGTTATTGGTGGGCCTCATGCAACCCTTGGGCTGTCCATTGTGCATTCATGCTTTAACGGGAAGCTTTCCTTACTCTAAAATTTCCATTTTGTTTTCTACATCAGACTTTATTTCTGCCTGAAGAATTCTTCTTTTCCATGGTTAGAAAGTCTCTTCCTGCTTGCTGCTGGCTGTGCGGTGCCCAGCGAATCAGTTCTGATAACTCCTATTGGGATTAATTAACTAATTACTAATGTCTTGGGGCTCAATTGTATGTTTGCATGTCAGGATGCTGTACATAATCAACAGAATCACTCTGTTAGGGGCTTGACATTATGAAAGTGGGTTGTGAGAAGAGTATGCTCCCCTCTATATTTGTCCAAAATTTGTTCAAATTATTCAGAGAGCAGTTATTTCCCCTTTCCTGAGCCTCTTAAAGTTTGCCTACGTGCAAAGCGGAAAGTCAGGATGGGAACAGAAATGGAAATGTTTAGGAAAAAAATTGTATTAGGAAAGCCCACTTGTGGAAACTGCAGAGTTTCTTAATGGGAGGGTTTCCCTAAATTTAAGATATGGGGGCAAATTCCATTATTTGCATTTAGGGTTACTTTACTGTAGTCAAAGTAAGTGCTCGTTCACTTAAGTAGCCCTATCGGCTTCAAAGGACTACTCCTCTGAGTAAGTTAAGGATTGCAGGATTTATCCCCTAAGGTACCACAAATGGATTTTTAGTTGTGAAAATGTGGTTGTCTTGCTCATAAGAATAACCCAGTTGTTCGATGCTATGATGGGGTGTTCATCCCACATCAGACTTGAAGGGATTCAGAAGGCCCAGAAAAGGCCAATTAATCTTCACAGTTGCACCTGAAGCGAGGCCCAGGAATTTATAAATTACTAAATGCTGGTGAAGACCAGCTGGGGAGAAGCTGACTAAGGAATAGAGAGGAAGTTTTTAGTAGCTGGGGACTGGAAGGAGCGAGAGAGAGAGAGAGAGAGCGAGAGTCAGTTTGCAGTCACTGTATGAGAGAAGAGAGGTCGGGAGGAGAAAATCCATAGAGGAAAATATGCCTTGAGGTCCTAGCTATGGAAAAGGGTAAATCTCCAAGGAGTTGTGGGGAAAGAAAGCCTAAAATGGTAGGCTAGGAAGATGTCCAGGGAAACAGCAGCAGGGAAGGGGACTCTGTAGACCTTGGCTAATCATTGTAGGGTCCTGGGCTGGAACCCAGTGTAGAGAGAGGGCCTAGGTCCAGCCACTGGGAAAGCAGCACTGGACCTAGACTTGGAAGGGTAGACAATTTGAGACAGCATCCAGTCAGCTTGTCTGGTGGGACTTTGTTACCCCAGAAGTGGGGGGACTACATAGTGACCTAGATGGAGGGTCAAGTCATGAAGAGGGAGCTTCCTGAGTAACTGGGGCTTTGGCTCAGCACCAGCAATTGACAGAAGGGGGCATCAGTCAGGGCAAGAGCCAACTTCTACACCTGGCAACAAGGAAACGCACCTGTGGTGTGGACCCCTTCACAGATGCTGAGCAGTGGAAGTTAGTCTCGTAAATGAAAAAATAAATACATTTGACAATCAACTGAGTACAGCAGCTAGAGACAAACATTCTGGCCTACTGTGAAAAAACAAGCAGAAAGAGGAATCAGACTTTCTAACTTAATTTCTACAGGTCTTGCTTCTGATCATGTTGATATCAATGGCCTAAATCCCTTTGACTCTAGTGTGTGTGGAATTGGTTCTGTCATTTAGTTCTAATATACCCAGTACTAGGCTCTCAATGACTTGTTGCATCATGTACTGGCATTTGTGATGGTAACCTATATTATCCTGCACCAATCAGCTGTGCACTTCATTAGGTGTGCTGGGTTTGAGTTGTCTTGGTGTAGATATTACAGCAATGGATGCCTATACAGGATGTTAGTCTTCACTTATCATCAAATAAGGGTAGGGGAGGAAATACCCAGTTGGCTGTACCAAGATGAGATGTATATTTGTTTAAGGTAGATTAATGGGTACCTGTGAGGGGTATCCACCCCACCCAAGACCTGAAGGGGTTAAGGTGGCTGGGTGGACCAATTAACTGCATAGACTGTTCCTAGAAGAGGAACTCGGGAGCAAGGATTAATTGGAGATGAGGCTCAACTAGACAGGAACAAGAGTGGCCTATATAAAGCCCAGTAACTGAGAGCGAAGGGAGCTACAGAGAGAGAGGCTGCAGTCACTCTTAGGGTAAGAGAAGGTAAGACAGAAGTAGCCCACAAATACAGCAGTGAAGTCCAGGATTGTGTAGACCTTGACTGCTTGTTGTAGGGTCCCTGGGTTGGAAGCCAGTATAAAGGGTGGGCCTGGGTTCCCTTATTAGCCACTGGGCTGTGGTACTTTTAAAGGGCAGTGAGAGAATCATAGAATCATAGAATATAAGGGTTGGAAGGGACCCAGAAAACTATCCAGTGCCGTGCACAGATGAGCTATTGGAGAAACTGAGACGTGCCAGGAGAGGAAGGACTGCCTAGGACAGTGGGTCCTGAGAAACTTTTATACCCTGGAAGGGGGGACTACAGTGACCTGGCCAGAGAGCCAAGCCACAAAACAGAAGCAGTCGAGTTCCACGTGAGCAAGACAGGGAGAGTGATGAAGTGAGCAATCACAGGAGGGATGTCTGACTGACAGAGCTAATCCCCAGATGCAGCCAGAAGACGATGCTCCCATGCTGAGCAGAGTACCCCCTGACAGTACCCATTCTACTTCCTCTTGATATTGTGGGATAAGCAATGCTGTGCTTACAGTGCTCAGTTCAGGAGCAAAGAACCTAAAAGAAAGCCAAAAACCAAAATCCCCAAGAAGAGTGCCTCTGACTTTGCTCTCTGCTGCTTCATTTGTTACTAGTATGTTGCAGTCAGAGTATGTTGTACTATAATGATTGCAGGGGGAGGGCTGAAAAGCACCATTTGTCAGTACAACTGCCCCAAAATCTGTGTCACTGGACCCAGACCTCCCCAGGGATCATCATCTGTATAAAAGTTACATTCCTCAAGCATGCCAATATGCCTGTTAGAGATGAACATAAATACCACCAAACTTTAGGAAAACTTGGAACTGGATCTGAGGTTTTGTGACTTAGAATCGTAGGGTTAGAAGGGACAGCAAGGATCATCTAGTCTAACCCCCTGCCAAGATGCAGGACTTGTGTCTAAACCATCCTGGGACTCTCTCTTAACCTCCTATATCACCTTATTGTGTGTGAGCACAAAATTACAAAAGCAAGTTCCTGTTTAAGCATTCCCGTCCCCCCACCTCCATTCTCCCCTGCCAGTGGTCACAAGAATTGTCTTCAGTGCCCAAGACATTATTTATATAAGTATTCAGCAAAACAGATTCAGCAACATAAAGTATTCATGTTCAACAATATGCTTTAAATGAGGTTGAATCAAAATTGAAGCTGTTTACATTTCTGGCTGAATATTGTAGTCATCTAACCAGGTACATGTGGAAGTTTGGCATCAATCAAAAGTTCTAAGTCTTCATGAAAATGCAACATATGGTGGTCGAGGTTGGACAGTATTGAAGGGGTATGTTAATCATCAGTGTTACATTTATTTTTTTTTGGTGATGTAGTTGCAATAGTAGAAAAAACAAACCCCAAAATGATTGTCTTGAAAACTGTAGAATCTAATGTTGCTTTAACTTTTCTTAACCTGATATAAAAATGAAAAGGATGAAGAGTAGTAGTCCAGATCTTTTTTCTTCAGTTTGGAGAGAGCCCTTCCTTTTTCATGTATTGAGGGACAGACTTTAATGAGAGTTGTTATATGAACAATTGGATTAGCAAAATATATATGCAATTGCTGTGTTATATACATAAATCCACATGCAATTGACTAGTGTTGCCCATTTGTGCATGCAGTCACCTGATTTTCATGCACATTTGTAGTAAATACATGTGCAAATTGGGCACGTTTTCCTCATGCAATTCTGCAAGTAATTTATTTTTTAAATCAGGACCCCCTTTGTGTCAGCACATCAATTTTATTGAAACAAAGTTTCGTATGTAAATAGAAACCTCAGCAGAATCTACTGTGAAGCTCTGCTCTTAGATATGCTGTGAACCCATTGAGATCTCTGGAATGCAAAACTGAGGACAGAGTTTACAGGTTTCTTCATAATTTTTCATTTTTGAAATTGTGGAGTTTTCTCTACTTTCCAGCAGTTTGCAACTGTTTTCTAACTAGCAAAAGTTGAAAAACAGAAAGTTGGGGAAAGACTTATTTTTTTTATAGCTTTTCACTGTTTTAATTAAGTTTTAATTAAGAACAGTAAGAAATGTGACAAGCAGGATTTCTCCTGTCCCAGTTTACCATACTTTTTCCTTTCTCACCTTTTTTTCCAATGTGTGGAAAAAGTTGGGGGGAGCATGTGTGGGGAATTCCACAATTTTTTTAAAAAAAGAAATATTTCAGGTTTTTTTTTTGTTTTGTTTTTTAATTAAAAATAACACAGCATTTGGAAGAAAAAAGAACCTAAATGAAAATTTTTGTTTCCAAAATTTCCTGGAGGAAATTGACAGATTTTTTTTTCCTTATGAAACATTTCACCAGAGAAGAACTCATTTTTTGACCAGATCTATCAACTATAAAATGGATCTTGTAATATTTTAGGTCTCACTTTTGAGGTACTGTGTGGACTCAACTCTCACTAAGTTTGTGGGAGGTGAGAGCAGTACTTAACAGGAGGAGTGTAGGAATTATCAGATGGGATCAGAGCAGTCTATCCCATCTGATAATTGGGGTCTATCAAGTTGTGTCATGTCTCTATCAGGACCCAGTTCTAGGTCCTTATTGCAGCCTTCTTCTGAAGCAAGTGCGCAACACCTTGGAGGACCACTCCCATAGGATCAAACAATTACTTTTTTAACTGCTCTTGAGTTTGGTAAATTTAACTGTTCTTGAGGAATGCCACTGAGCCTTTGAGTGAGACCCTCACCTCTGTGCCAGCTCCAATATGGTGTGTCAAAGGGCCGGAGTGGCATATAAGGGCTCTCAAATCCAATTGGGGGAGGATTTCTCCAACATAAGCAATGCAAAAAGTCATAAATCTACCTCCAGAGGATCCCATCACAAGCCCTGGCTAAGGCCATATTGCTGGGGAAGGGTGCATGGGCCTGAGAGCAGGAGGGATGTGTTGGGGATGGGACCATAGCATACAGTCCTGGGGAGATTCTGGGTAGGGTTATGGTCAGGAGGTTGCCATAGCATATGCAAGTCTCTAAGCCTATGTCAGTTATACTGGTGGCCCTGATCAACTAATAATCAAGAGGGCACAAAGATGGCTACCTTAGACAACTTTCCCTCCGTGTGGCCTGCAAGTTCTCTGGACTGTGCTTCTTAGAGGTGCAGCACAAACATTCATGCTTTGATTTGAGGGCTGGGATCTTCAGAGGGGGCTTAGACATTGGGATTTGGGCATCTATCTCCTTTAGGCCTCTTTGACCATCTCTATTGTCCTTTTAATGAATTTGGCTTTTTTTTTTTACCACTATTCCTATTGAGATGGCTGCTTAGCTGTATGGTGTGTTGTTTTGTGTGGGAATTTTCTCTTCCTCCACCCTTAACATTTTTGTTCTTCTATGTTAGTGTCACGTGCTCTGTACCAGGGGAACTGAAAAGTGATCTCTCTCTCGATCGGAATCTGGATCACATTCAGGGTTAGGCCTCGGTCCTTTAATCAGACCTCATCTCACCAAGACCGTCTTGCACAGTATTTCACAGGGTATTTTTTTTTTCATTGTTGGACTTCATCTGGTACAAAGGTTTAAACTACAGAAGTAATTTAAAATATTGTGGCATTTCCTTTCTTAATTAATCCCAACTGTTTTTCTTGGTAGTACAGAAAGCATTAGTATTTGATGAGGACATTATGGCTTCATCGCTGGGGCAGTGGATTCTTCCTGCCGAGTCTGTAAACAGCAGTCAAGCCACAAAGTTCATTCTTCATGTTCTGGTTTTCATTAGAGCCCAGACTTGAGAAGCACCCAGCTGTGTCTTCCTGTAAGGTCTGTCAGTCTCACAAAGCTTGTTAACATGTTAATATAAAAGGAAATAGGACTGACGTCAAGGAATTTACAACTAGTCTTAAACTTCAAAGACTAAAGCTACATCTATTCAATACAACAACAACAACAACAACAGAAATCCTCTCACAAAAGTTCTGTTAGCATACCAAGGACAGATCTATATGCATTGAACATTACAGCCATAACCCATGATGCCTCATTCTTCACTGCAAGTTGCAACACAAATCCCTTTGTATATTGTGAAACTTTGTTCATAGCTAGTAGATTTGATCAGAGACAAGACAAATATACTTGTCCCACCCGCAAATACTGTGATGTCAGGAATAATGCTGGTGGTCATGCTTTACCCTAAACATGGCTTCCATACAAACCACTGCAGTTGGTAGGTCAGTTGGGTTTGAATACTGGGAAAGATTCTCAGCTGGTGTAAAGTTGACTTCCAGAACGTTACTTCAGCATCTACCAGATGAGGATCCAGCCTACTCTGCACAAACTTCTTTAGCATCTGTAGCATGCTGAGCTCACATTCTTAATGGCTCCCACAGACAGATGTTTAGACAAGGTGGAACGCATCCTCTTGATTCTGCTGAAAAGAGATCTTCACAATGCACAAGGAGGAAATGTCATCTGAGCGGAACGATGACTTGCACTATAAGCATTCTATTAATAACAATAAAACGAATCAATTTCACTGAAACACTAATGGGGAGTAATAATAGCAAAACTGCCATCACCACAAATGGCACTAATGGGACCCTTGTTGGCAGGCAAAGAACTGGCAAAGGAAAAGGCAAAGAACTGTATGAATATGGAAAGCGAAATAGCCCTTGAACAATGGTAGTGATGCCACTAGGCCAAGCTTAACACACATCCGTGAGTGGGGCCAATGTGCTTACGCTGACTGAGTATCCTTGCTGTGCCTTTTCTTTGGGTAAGCAGAGGATTTTAGAGACTAATCCTTCTAAGTGCAGATTGCATCTTGCAAATCCTCTCAACTCCTAGCGAAGTCCCAGTATCTTGCAGGAGGTGTTTAGAATATGGAACGATCAGACCATAAATCTCTTGAGTTCTCAATCTGGTACTGTTCATAAGCAATAAAGCATAGAAAACACTATGTATTAACCGTGGATTATAACTGTATATAAAAACTCAATCATCCAATAATGTTCCATTATTATTGTTGTAATGTAAAAGGTTCCTATTAAAATTTTCCAGTAGGAATCTGAGGAATTTAAACACACAGAAATGAGTCATGTTGCACAGCTGAGATAATTATATACTGAATTGCTATGGCTTGTACCCGTGGCAATAAAAGTGTCAGATGACACACCACTGGGACATTTGTGTAAATTTCCAAAGTGACCTCTAGTCTAGTGAGCCTGAACTTTGTGTGTTCAAGAACTATGAGAACTTTTCATCTGTGGAAACCTCATTAGCTGGATTGTAATTCAGTTGTTTTGGTCATTTACAAAAATAAATAAATTTAAAAAGCAACTCAACTCAACTTTAAAAAAAGATGAAGTCGCGTATAAACGTGGCTGTTATTCACACTGTTCTTTCTCTGACAGCTTGTTAAAAATCTTGGTAGAATAGGTGCTGCTGTTATACTTTTGTTATTCGGTGCTAATTAGAACAAACTTAAGCAGAATCAGAAATGTTTCAAAAGGGACTGATTGTTTTAATTGGAATTAAAAGAAAACCCAGTTTAATGTGTGGTGGGGAAAGCCAGAGAGACCAATTTCATATGTCAGGTTTGCTTATGAATTTGTCAGAGTTTTACTATCACAAGTAGTAGTTTGAACACTTTAGTAAAAGTGTATCAAACAAAGAAATACTTGGGATGTGTCTATTAGAGATTGTTAGGAAATAAAGTATTTCAGGGGGAAGAATTGGGTAATTAATAAATATTTGACTATTGCATTGTGAAGCTTTAAGACTTTATTTCAATCTCAGATGAGAGGGTTCAGTAAGGGGAAATCTTGCCTCTCCCTCTCTGTCCACAGATGTTCTCCGTGGCAGCACAATTCATCTATCATTATCATCAAACACACACGGTCTGAGAACTGTTGTGCCAAACAGTGTCCGTTGTTGATGGAGTTGCATCAGATATTGTATAGTGAAATTCCCACATCTGGGTCAATCTTACGAATCCATGAATCTCTAGAGTGGCCCCACGGGGTGTGTGTGTGCGCGCGCAAGGATGTGTTGCTGGAGAGTTTGAGAGCATGGTGTGCTGGAGTGTTTTTGTCCTTCCTGGCAATGTGACTGAAGAGCATGCAATGCTACATTTGCATATAATGAGCAATTGAAGCAAGGCCAAATATTTGTGAGGTTGACATTTTGCACCAAGTCCAACTACTTTATGCTCAGGCTTTGGCACTGACAGCGCATTTGGAATGCCTCTAGCTGTTCCAAGTCTACCCGTAAGAGGGACCAGGTTTCTGACCTGTATTGTCATACAGTTGATACACAGGTTGGATAGATCCTGAACTTCTTCATCTCAGCTCAAAGAGCCTTTTTGCATTCATAAGCAAGACATGGCAACAAAATTGATGTGACTTTGCTGCATAAAGAGGGCACAGGATTTCAAGGGCAGGCCTGTTAGGTGGATCTTTCCAACTCCTCCTTCTCCCTCACCCCCCATATAAGGAATATATTGGAGTCAGAGGAACTAGTGTGGTCTCAGGGCTGCTATAGCTGCCAGGATGCAGCTTTTCAGCCACTGTATGTCTACACTGTGTGTGCATACACACGCCAAACAAGACAGAGAGTTTCAGATCTTGCGGACTTGTGCTCTGGCTCTCGAAATAATGATGTGGACTCTCCAGATCTGACTCTGAAGCCCTGGGAAGGAGGTGGTTTTCAGAAGCCAAGCTCCAGCCCTAGCCAAAATATCTGCACTGCCATTTTTAGACACAGGCTTGAGACTCACTGCCGCGGGTGTTTTTTCTGTGTACTCACACCCTTCGTGACCTTCAGCTAAGTTTTTTCTTTCTTCTAATCTTCATGCATCTGCCCAGTGACCAGCTTAGCTACTCAGTCTTGGAACTGAACTTGGCCATATAACATAGCACTGGTTTTAAGAGAGATGGTGAAACACAAGTGTCTAGTTTCATGTGTCCCCTTAGTGCTGTATCTGGGATTTGTAAGGTGCTAGCTAATTATGCTGTAAAATAACATTAAAGAAGCTTTCCTGAATTCCGTGCGATGGAGGGGAGCTGACATGAAATGATCACAGGTAACCTGGACAGCAGTTGTAGGAGGGGAGCAGCAACCTGACCATGATGCATGATTTCTTTCTAGGTCCAACAAAAGTTCTCAGAAATGTTTGCAGGTCTCGCTACGAGTGCTATTTGATATTCGTGCACTGCTTTCAGTCCAAGGTTTATGACTGCGAGCAAAGTTGGTAGGTATCAGGAAACGTCTGAAGAAGGAAGTTGCAAGAGAAGCCAAGGGAACTGATCAGATGCAAGCTGGAGACATTTGAAAAGAACTCATGTTGTCCCTGTGCTCTCCTTCCTTAGGAAGAGACATGGCAGAGAACTGAATCCCGTTATGTATCCAATTATAGAAATATAATATAATTAAGTGTAAACTTTGATTCTTGTTGCAATGTCCAATGTTGATAAGAGTCAACATTTTAAAGTTTTGTTCCCTTTTTTGACCACCACTACTATAAAAGGCTACATAGTGTCCAAATTTGTTTCCTCACACAGCACATTTGATATTTTGCTATAATTGTTGCATTGATGTGGATGTAATAGTTCTACCAGTTATTAGATCAACGGAGTGAATAGTATGCATTTCTCAAGATGGATCAGATTCCCATCTGGAAAGCCAGTGTTGTATTTGTGCATAGATATGTTTGTGCGGCTTTGTGGTTAATATCAATAAACTGATTATTTTGCGTGGCTATGAATATAGATCCAGTGACAGAATTCAAATACATTTTTGTTGATTGGTGAAGGTAAAGATAATGAGGACATATTCTGCCAGAAGAATCGCCCTTTACCATGCTAAAGATCTTTTCCTTAATTTCTCTATGTTTCTTTGCTTCGTGGTTTTTCTTGATTTCCTCATGTTTAATCGGTATGTTAAAAAGTATGCAAAATAGCTACCTGGTTAAAGAATTCGAAACACACAGGAGTAGACGAAGATGGATACAGAATTCAAAACAGCACCTAATGGGAAAACATGGTCTTTACATATTGTACTGTTGCGTGCTTGGATGTTCTGCAAGAACGAGGCCCACACACACCGTGAGTTATTTGGCTTTAATGAAGGTAAAGTGACACATTCGCAACGGGGACTCTGGGCGTTGCTGTCACTTTGGCGGAGAACCCAGCACCGAAGCTCAGCTCGGCCTGGGTCGGAGTCCAAAAATGGGACCGGGAGCATACAGCTATATAGACACAATACAAAAGCAACTCATACATATGCAAAAAGGGACTTCCCACAGGCTATGTCCGTCCTTGGCCAAAGGCCAGGGACTGTCCACAGGCGGTGTACGCCCTTTGGCCTAAGGCCATACAAACTGGTTTTAACCAGTTAAAAGCAAGTTATAACTGGCATGCTGTGTCCTACAATGACCGGCCACTTAGCAAGCAGGGGCTTTTCAAAATGCTGCCGAGAAAGCGGAAATACCCTGCCTAGGCCGTAACACAGTCTTTCACAGTCCCCTACATGTACCTTGTATTGCAAAAACAAACAATTAATAACAGATGAAATTCTGGCTCCATGAAGTCAATAGCAAATCTCCCCTAGACTTCACTGAAGGCAGGATTTCACCCCACTGTGAAAACAGGTATTTGGCAAAGCTCTAACTATTGTTCTTTTTCTAAATGTGTATCATACATATAGGCCTAGATTCACTAGTGTGATCTGCTGGTGAAAAGTAGCCATAAAGTTGTTGTATAGACTGAGGTAGGTTGATAACTGCTTTGCATCACTGGGGTGGCACAAAGAAGCTAGAGTGTGTTGGTGAATCTGGCCCTTAGGTGAAGTGATTTATTTTATTTTGCAGATGTTTTAGAGCTTTGCTTTCCCTTTTACTACCATAAAATGCTAGAATGGGTGGCTACTAGATGACATAGCATTGGTACTGAAGCATGTTACAGTAAGAGGAACTGAATGAATTCTTCACAGTGAATAAGCTGATCAATAAATATTGCCTATTTCCCTGTCCATGAATTGTCACTGAATTGCTTATGACTTCCTCAAATGTATCTGAACTGATTTCCTGACTTATTGTAGGCCTGTAGCTTGTTTGTGAGCAGTTCATTGTTGGTTCTCAATACTCAGAATTCAAGCACTTTTGGTTGGGCATTCAAGCCACCTTATATGTTTCCATTCCCTGATTGGATGAGCTTAACTCTTAGAATCAGGATTCTGATGCAAATATATTTGAGTTCAAAATTCACTTTCTATGAATATTTTCCAGTGTTGGCTTAAAATTCTCTCCTCCTGGTTAAAATCCAGTCCTGGGCAGAGGGCTAGCTCAGGATCTATGCGCCCCACTTAATTTCTAATTAAGCAGTGTTTTGTTTTGAGGATTTAAGTGGCAGATAGGCCTTTTGGCAGGCCCTATGCTTAGGGATGGATTTCACCCTCTGAACAGTCCTGCCAATTAGCTCGTTTGCTAGAAGAAACTCCGAAAGTGAACCCCAAAGGGCCATGAACTCGGGGAAAGTCAATTTGTTTAACTGATTGAACAAATATTCATAGAACCTTTTTAGTTTTTTTCTAGCATTCTCTCAGCTCTAATAATAAGTGGAAGTGTGGAGCATTTGAGCTCTCGCTCTCTCCCCTTTTAGCATATGGAGCAGTCTTTAAGAAGGTATTTGCTTGTCTGTAAGGCAGTTTATTGAGAAATGAGGCACTTCCAGGCTAAATTCTCCTTTCAGAGATACAGTGTGGATCTTTTCACTTGTGATTAAGCTGTGACTTGCAAGGCTAACTGCACCCCACGCACCAGACATTTGACTCGCTGGTGTTCTCCCCTCCTGCGGATGAAGCAGATCTGTAGGCCCTCTGAAGTACTGACTCAGCACTAGGGGAATGTTCTGTTCTAGTCAGATTTGTATTCTGCTCATTGGGTAGCACTTCAGGATCCTTTGGGGCAGCGTGCACTATGTCAGTGGGTAATGGCTATTTATTTTCTTGGCTCAGTTCTCTAGTGTGCGATAGCTCTGAGAGATGGGGCATTGCTAACTGGGGCAGTAATGACCCCCTATGGGCTGATCTGTCAACCTAGGGTTGCCAGAGTGCAGCCTTACCCACTCCAGCAGGCATTCTATGTTGTGGGAGATCCAGATCCAAAAGGCACTTGTCGTATGTCAGGATCTGGCCCATTATCTCCTGCAACCCCCTCTTTAGTATAAAAATACTTCAACAGGCAATAACCATTTTCTTTTTCAGTGGGGCCTAAAGAGCAAACACATTTGCCTGAATCCTGATTGTCTGAAACTCTAGAATAAAAAGTCAAATAGAGCCACGTGTTAGCAAACCCTCCCAGTTACAGTCAGCAGCTTGCAAAGGTAAATATCAGCAAAGGAAATTACAAATGTTTTGACTACAAAGTGAGCCTCAAATGGGGTAGAGGAATTTAAGGAAATGGCAAAGTTGGGAGGTATCTCTTCTCTACAGACCATTCATGTTTTCTGTCTCTTCTCGCCGTGACACCACTGTCACTTGCTTATTCTCCTTCTCTTGCTTCCTTGCCTCTGGCCTAAAGTGGGCACTGGATATAGGCAACAGTTGAGATTCATGGCTGCATTTTTCTTCTGAGGCAACATGCACTGTAATAAAAATGTATCCTGGATTTGAACATCTTTCATGGTTCATGGTTTTGCACTTTTCAGTCATTCCGTGTGGCTTTTAGAAAGGTACAGTAGAGTCAGGAAAATTAACACCAAGCATAATTTTTGCAGGCTATTTCCTTTTCAGCTGTAATTAGGAACACTTCTTTCAGTCATTAAGTTGAACACATTTGTATCAATTTCTCTTTGCCTATAAGATTAGCCAGAGACCAACTCTTTTAGATGCACTAGTGATATCATAATGTAACTCCGCCATGCGGTAGCATCCAGTCACATTACACAAGGCATTCTATTATAGAGCCATGCCTGGTATGTTAACACAACATGTGTACTTCTGGTTGTGTCCTTTTCAAAAGGAGAATGCCGTGACCATAGTGGTTTGGTATTGAAAGTCCATTAAATTCTTGTTTAAAAGCCATTTAAATCCAACTGGGAGATTTTAGGCAATAAAAGTCCAGCAGGGCTAAGGCAGGCTCCCTGTCTGCCCTGCCTCCACACCGCTCCCAGAAGCAGCGGGCATGTCCCTGCAGCCCCTGGGCAGGACAGGGGCTCCATGATCTGCCCTCACCCCGAGAACCGGCTCTGCAGCTCCCATTGGCCGGGAACTGTGGCCAATGTTAGCTGTGGGGGCAGTGCCTGTGGGCAGGGGCAGCGCGCAAAGACCCCCTGGTCTCCCCGCCTAAGAGCTGCTGCCGGAGAGATGTGCCTCTGGCCTAAAGTGGGAGCTGCCTGAGGTAAGCGCTGCCCGGCCATAGCCCACACCCCTCCCCGCCTCCCTCAGCCCAACCCTGTGCCCCAGCATGGAGCCTGCACCCAAACTCCCTCCCAGAGCCTGCACCCCTTCCCCAGCTGTACCCCTGTACCGCAACCCCCTTCCCCAGCTTGCTGAAAGTGAGTGAGGGTTGGGGAGAACAAGCGACAGAAGGAAGGGGGATGGAATGAGCGAGGGGTGGGAAGAGGTGGGGCAGGTGTGGGGCTTTGGGGGAAGAGGTGGAGTGGGGGTGGGGCCTGGGGCTGAGCGGGGAGGCTTGAGGGGTCCCTGAAAAATTTAAAATCAAAATGGGGGTCCTCAGGTTGTTAAAGTTTGAGAACCTCTGGCATAAGACACTCCTGTTTATAAAGCTTCAGTTATCCAATCTGTGAACAGAAACACCACATGACTTACTAGGTGGCTAATAATGAAACACAAATAATGAGCAGTATGTATGCACAATAATCAATCAGTGAATAAATCACAGGCAAAAAACTGTTTACATAAATTACCCTCCAAATAATTGTGAACGACAATTTTGTGGAAGTCATTGCCTGTTTGTGGCTGACTTGCAAAGAGAAGAAAAGTTCTAAGTTAGTTGGATATGATAATGAATAATACAGCCAGCCTATGCACTTCACAGGTGGACAAACTCATGCATAAAGAGATAAAGTGATTTTCCCAAGGTCACATAGCAAGCTAGTAGCAGAGATGGGAAAGAATGCTAGGAATGCTTGTTGCAAACCATATGCTCTGATCTCCAGTCACGGCTATCCAAACATAAGCAACATTTCCTCTGAGCTGCTGGTGGTGGTCCTGTGTTATTATACTTTATAATATAGCATACAAATAAAACCTTATCATCAATTTAAAAAAACCCACTTAACTTTTTATGTTTAATTTACATTAAAAAATTGCAAACCACAGTGCAAGTGATGCTCAGAAAAAAAATAAGCATTTTGACAAGCAAGTGCAAATGTAATCAGAATGCTGGCGCATCTTTCTTTGACAAGACCCAGTCTGACAGCTCATGTGAGTGTCTGTGTTTTGGAGTGAGGTGCTTCTTTCTATAAGAGGTGCTTAATATCACATAGATCTGAGAATTAAAATCATCCCACTTTAACAATTTATCTGCATAATTAGTTGAAGATATTTTACAAGCTAGCCTATTTGGCCATAAAGCTTCTCTGCTGTGCATGTTGTGCCTAATATTGTTTATGCTTATGCAAACCTATTATGAAACATACATGCTTTCAACTATTTGACATAATTTAGCTCCAGTTAAACACAGTGATTAATTAAAGTCATCTTGTGATCTTTGTAAATACAAAATAAATATGGAAAGAAGGAGGTGGGGAGAAATGCCACTCTAAAATTAAAGGGACACTGGCAGGTTTAAAATCAAAATTTTAAAAATTCCTTATTGCATTCCTAATTTCATCTTCAATTATTAAAATTGAGACACTTCCTAAAAACGCAGGGCCTGAATTTCAGAAGTATTTAATACCCATAGCTCTAATGAAATAAAGCCCATGCCCTGAGTGCAAAGCATCTGTGATCATTTAGGCCTTGAATTCCTTACTTTTCACCATCTATACTTTTTTATGCACTTCACTCAGCTTGTAGATTTGTAGTAGTCAGTTTCACCTTTTAACTCTCCTCAATTAAAGGTCTGAGCCAAAGCTCATTGGAGTTGATAGGATTTTTTTCCATTGACTTCACTGGACTTTAGATTAGGCCCTAGCACAATGTTGCAATGTTTGTGTTGCAAACATTGCAAAGAAAATGTTTAAATTCTGACAAAAATTGGTTTAACATTATTAGAAAAATCCTGAAATAATTTCTATTGTTGTTAGGTTTTGCGAAGTCCCATTTATTTTTTAAATAAAGCCTGCATTTTATATCTACCCTGCTGGGCAATGTCTTCTTTAAATTTATGGTTTAGTATGTGGTATGCTTTGATGCTAAGTGGTTAGTGCCATCTTGGGGATATACAGTATTAGAGAATAAGCATTTACTTTTCTGTTATTGCAATATTAATATGATGTCCTCAAGTCCATACTCTCACACAACCAGGGACTAGTGATCTGCACAGCATATGAGATTCACTGTAAGTTAGTTCTTACAGCGATTCAGCAAAATCCTTCCTGTGGAAGTATTTTGTTATCTTGCCTAGTAATTTTGCCTGTGGACAATTATTTGTCATGCTGGTCCTGATGATCTGCATCTGCTGTCATTTAAAAAAAAGGGGGAAAAAGAAGGAATGACAGCATATCTTTTAATACATTGTGTAATTAAACATTTGAGAGCCAAACAACAACAAAAAAGAGTGGTTGTGTATAGAAGTATATTCAAGTTAAAGTCATATACAAAGGGAAATGTATATGATGTATGCCAGCTAACAAAACTCATACTATGCTTGTGAGTAGAATTACTCGAGTGTCATGCCTTTGTAACCATTGGGACTACTCCTGGGAGTAATTTCGACCACATGTTTGCAGGAGCAGGCCCTATACTTTTACAGTGATGCCTGTTTATCCAGGGCGAGATGAAGGATTAAAAAAATGAATTTAGATAAATGATGTTTTGGATATTTGGTATTTTTAATGTGTTAAATATACAATAAACATGATATAATCTCATTTTAGATAAGCTCTTTTATTTAAAAAAAAAAAGTCACATAAGCCAGGTTTCACTGGCAGGGATAGGGCAACAAACAGACATACATGCCATGATAAACTGAATGAACAAATATGGCATTAATCATAAAATATATTTTAAATAAACCAAAGTTCTTAAATACAACTAGCCAGAGGCAAAAATTAATCAAACAGGACACACAAATACAACACATGCAAAAACCTTCCCCGATGCAAACATAATGGCCCTCAGCTGGTGTAACATAACCAGCTTCAATGGTTTTGAATGATTTCAATGGAACTACACTGCTAGCGATTTTATTCATGCTGAATGAGAGAATTAGTGTTGGGAAAACTAAATTGCCAATTTTTCAATCTCACTGTTAATTCTTGAATAAATTTTAAATTTATAGAGTTGCTAGATGGCTTGTAGAAGAGAAATCTCCTTTTCTGCTATGAAATTTCATTGGCAGGAAGTGGGAAAATCCCTCTTGCGAATCTAGAAGATATCTTGTCTTTTTGATAATGTATATAATTACTTTTGCAGGTGTTCCCACTTCTTAGTATGGAAAAAAGTGCTTGCCAGGATTAAAAAACTGTAGTAAGCAATGTAAACTATTTCTCACACACACCAGCGTTTCTTGCTGAGACAAGTGAACAAGAACTGTTTTAAAACCTATAATTACACTATACTACTATATATCATTTATTAAATCAGATTCCCCCACCCTCTCCTCTTTCAAGTTCTTTCTGGAAACACTTTTTTCTTCCAAGAGGCGTATTAGCCATGGTCCTCCCCATTTAAGAAGTGTTTCCAAATAAGAAAGACAAACAAAAAAGAAACAGAGAATCTATGCAGCTTTAAGACATACATACGGCACATCACTATGTTATTATCTTTCTTTTATTACATCTTCTTCCCCATCTTTTATTTGTTGCCGCTTGGGGCCTGATCCTGCAACCACTTACTGCTGACCAACCCATATGTCACCACGAATAACACAGATTCATAAATCTTCAGGCCAGAAGGGACCATTAAAACCATCTAGTCTGACCTTCTGTATAAGACAGGCCATAGAATTTCACCCAATAATTTCTGCCTCAAACCCATAACTTTTTGTTGTGCTAGAGCATATATTTTAAAAAGACACCCAATGATTTCAAAAGTTCACCATCAGTTCAATAATATTTTTGATATATAGAAGCTGACACAAGCTTGCCACGTAAAATGCTCTACTCCTGTCAAATTTCAATACTAAACCCCAAAGTTTCTAAAGCGCACAGTGCAAAGATCCAGTATGCAAATCCTCACTTGTTTATGCAAAAATATTTTTTTGGTTTGGAGCAGAATCTTTCTTTTTAAACACCTATGCCTGACTCAACCCAGCTCCTCAATAAAAAACAAGGGGAGGGGGGTAATTTTTACAGCATGCCCTGCAAGCCTGTAGAGTTAGGCTTTGTTGGACCAAGGGGCCATCTTAATATTAATTGATACCTGTAGTGGAACCCTCTACAAATGCAATCAAGTCAGGAATCCAAACTCTTAGCCTGATTGTGAAGGTCCTGTCTATGCTACCAATTGTCATACTTTTGTCATTGGCACAATTGTGTTGTAACTGGAACTGCTGTTGTAGTATAGGTGTAGCCTTATAGTGAAACCATTTACTTTGTAAAGTGCTTTGATATATACTGATGACAAGCACTATAGAAGAGCTAGGAATTATTATGATTATTTTATTGTTACTTTTCAACCCTATCTGTTCATGGACATATGAATGTTGGTGCTTTTGATTCAGATTGTCAAGGAGAAGTATTTGATGGTTTTCCTTCAGCTTTTAATTTTACTTTTTTAATAGGTATTTTCTACACTAGTCAATTTAGTATCACTCTCAAAAAAAAAAAGTCAGATATGGGAGGAAAAATAAAGGAAAGATTATTTGAAGGAAGTTGTTGGGAATGTTTTACACAGAGCAAATAGAGTTCAAAAGCTACAGGAACATCTTCTATACATGGTATCAACTTACGGTAAATCAAAGCTGAAATATACAATGCATAAAGTAAATAGCTATCCTGGTGTAGGGCATAAGTTATAAACAAACCTATGTTGATGGATACCTACCACCCCCAAACCTCTGTTCTACCAATTTTACAACAGTGGTGCTCATATGAAAAGTTATTATGGATCCATATTGTCATTTTATATTGTCTTTAGCTTGCAAATAATATAGGAGACCTATTGGGACAGTGGAAAGTGACAGGAATACTACCACCTACCATCTTGTGGAAGCTTTGGTTTTGCTTTATGGGTGGTCTTTGTTCTTGCAGGCTTATTTGAATGTCACATATTAGCTGAATGAGTTCTCCCTTGATGTCTGTGTTGTATTGTACACATGTTGTCACTGTTTGACACTTAAATAATCCAGATTCTTACCCAGCCCATATTTAGTGCCATAATAAACTGCTCAGCATATGTTTTTGTGAGCAACACAGTACCATTCATCACTCCAATGTGACATGTAAATAAGCACTACTGGAAACCGTACATGCCTTCAGAGGGCAGAGTTGGACTGAAGGTGTGCATTGAGATGAACTTTTGTGACTCTTGACCTCTCGTTTTATTTTTTGCTTCAGAATAATTGAAGAAGTAGTCCAAGTGACTTAGAAAATTAGCCATGAAACATATTATTAGAACAGCCTTGTTAATAACATTACTAGTGTGCTTGTCTTTAATTTGGGCTCTGCTCTGAAAAGGTTTATGTGGGAAGCATAAAGCATTTCCTTTCTCTCTCCATCTCAATCTTGCCCTCTTTCTGTAAATTTATATGGGAAAATCCACACTTTGACTCCCCTGCAAAATCAGATTGGAAAGCATTGTACACTAATACCCTCAACTCCAGAGGGTCAGATTCTGCTGTTCTTACACAGTCAACATTCTCATGTTCAGTGGATTTTTTGACTTACTGAAGCTCTAGTAGTTGGCCCAGAGTTTGTGAAGAACAAGATAAGAGGGCGCAGCAAGACCAGAAGATCACAGATAATAAGGATAAAGTGGCAGATTCAAAGTGATGGGCAAATTCAGCCGCCTTTACCTGGCCAAACTCCCTATGGGTTCAGTGGGAGTTTCTTCGGAGCAAAGAATGGAAAAAAAATGACCCTGAGTGAGGAAATAATGCTAATTTCTGAAGAGTTTTCATGGTCATTTAGAGTGAACTAGTGGCTTTTAATGAGCTTATGGCAGATACCCCATGATCTCATTGCTATAGACGGAATTACCAGGGCAATGATGAGGGAAGCATATTCTTGAACAATTTCAGTGCCAAGTATCTCTTCATTCTCTATCAGTACATATTTAAAGAAACATGTATTGTAAGTGATAGGAAGTTCCCCTATCTTCTGAAGTTCACAAAAACTTTGGTGATAAATGGATCATCTTTTATTTCCTCAGTTAATATTTGAATTTCTAATGACCAATGTTGCTGAACACAGGAGATCACAGAAAGTCACAGTTATCAAGAATATATATTCAAGAGCAGAAGTTATTTTACCTTAACTTGTCAACTGTCTTACTATAAGAGCTACATTGGCACAGAAATGTTCAGGTGTAGGATTTGTGTGTGTGTGTTTTATTATATATATATATATTTCTTAGACTGGGGTTTCTTAACCCTTTTCGTTTCTGAGCCCCTCTACCCCCCACGTGCTATAAAAACTCCCTGGCCCACCTGTGCCACAACAACTGTTTTTCTCCTTATCAAAGCCAGGACAGGCATTAAGGGGTAGGAAGCCGGGCAATTGCCTGGTGCCCCACCTCACAGGGGGAACCTTGAGGCTAAGTTGGTCAGGCTTTGACTTCCACCCCAGGTGTTGGGGTTCGGGGCTCCAGGCTGCAGTCCTGCGCAGAGGGGCTTCAGGTTTCTTCCCTGGGCCCTAGTAAGTCTCATGCCGGCCATGCTTGGTGGACTCCCTGAAACCTGCTCGCAGCTCCTCTGGGAGCCCCGGGCCCCTAGTTGAGAACCACTGTGTTAAACATTTCATGAGGTGAATTACTTTTTCTCAAGGGACAAGATTCTTTTTTTTTTTTTTTTTTTTTTTGAGAGTCTTACTCATCCCTGCATGCTTTAAGTGCTTCATTCTCATGGTATCTTGTTGTGGCTGCCATCTTTATGATTGAGCAGGACTGGACAGGATTCCCACTGGGGTCACCCATGTCTCCCATTAACAGTCCAGTGAGATTACTGTTGAGATAAATAGGCTCCACCCGTCTCACAGCTTGTAACGTGGAGTATGTGACTGAAAAATCAGTGGGTCAGCAGATTTTGTGCCTCAACAGCTCAGCGTACTACAAACAGGAGACATTCCTGCTTTCAAGCCATAGCCTGGAACCTGGAAGGGCATGGGTACATCACTAAGGGGCTGACTTGGAAACATTTAAGCACATACTTAAAGTTAAGCATGTGCATAAGGGTTTTCAAGATGGGGGCCTAAGATAGGTTGCAAAGGGGTGAAGAAGGTGTATTTAAAACCACAGGGTACAGGCTGACCTATTGCGAAAGACTAATATCATCCTCCTTCTGTCCAGAGTCTGCCTAGCAAAAAGAGGCTCACTGATAGCCAGTGGAAGTGGTGAGCCTACAATGAAGGTGACACTACCATACCAAGCTTCCATATGGTCAGGCTTTAGGGCAGAAAATTCATCCTGATTAACTTGGATTATAAACTCTTTGGGGGTAGGGATGGTGTCCCTGCTGTTAGCACAGTGCCAAACAAAATGGGGATGGTCCTTTAGGCGTGATTGCAATACCCATAATAAATAAGGTAACTTGAATGTTTTTGTCCTTTTGGAAAGCGTATGTGTGTATTAGAGATGGGTACAACCTAAAATTATGGATCCACACATCTGACCCTTGGGTCCAAATTTCATATACAGGCCTGGTAAAGCTGGAACAAAACCCCATGTCTACCTTCCTCCTCCCTGCCTTTCCTAAACAGGATCCAGAACGAGACTTTCTGACCTGATTCCATCCTATGTGTGCATGTACAGTATAGGAGTCGGAAGCTGATCTTTCACGTGCAGCTACATTAGTTCTTGCAAGAAGGGACTTTTTAAGTTTTAATATTATGGTTGTCTAATTTGATCAAGTATTAGGTCACTTAATTGTATCATTGCAAGAAACACGAGAACAGTAGCATGGCCATGAGGCATATTGTATTACAGAATGAGGTTACATAGCACCAAAGCACCACCATATTTCAGTAACAAATACAGCTTCTGGGGAGTTTTTTATTATTGCATAAGCTTCACTGCTCCCTATCAGATGACACTGATTCAGACAGAAAACACTAATTCAGTTCTTACCAGTAGAGCCAATTGTCTCTTTGATTACATTAGACTGACAACTGGTTTTCAATGTCATTGTCAGCAGCAAGATTCCATACATAGTGCAGTCTAGCGTGAACCTGTCTGTCTTTATTTATTTATTTCAGTCCATTTCTGTATCTGCGAATAAGGAAAATATGATCTGATCTAACAGAGCTAAAAACTTCAGGTGGTTCATATTTCAACACCCAGGTTTCAGCAATGAATGCTGGCATCAGTGTTAAAGGTAAAGCTGTGTGAATGTTCATAGCAAAAGAAATCTGAATAGTGTCTTTTGCAAATCAGTAGAGCTGGTCAGGAATCTTTCAACAAAATATTTTTTCATCATAACAATGCAGATTCATCAAAACTGAAACTCTTGGAGGAAAAGGCTCAAATTTGCAGTATTGATGAAATTCTTGTTTCAAAGAAAAATTTTAAAAAGCTGTGAAATTGTCAAAATGTCCCATTACTATGTCAAATGAAGAAGAAATCCATTTTGGGGATCAAAATTTTGTTTTACCTTTTTGTTTTAAAAATTAAATTTATAGTTAAAAATTTCTTTTTTTTAAAAAAGGTCAAAATCTAAACAAAAGATTTCAAAATTTTCCAAACAAAATATTTCAATTGACCCAATCCTATTATTTGTTTGCTCAGATTTTTGAGATTTTGACTTTTCGTTCCAATTGGTGCCTGAACACTTTTGGAATATTGAAAATCTAATGGGAATAGAAAACTATTTGTCACCCAGCTCCACAAATAAATCCTGGTTGGTAGACGGTATGTGAGCAATTTATTGCAGGTATTTGCTATTCAAAATTTCACCAGTGTTGGTTAGTTTTGTTGTTTGTTTTTGTTTTTTCATGGAATAAGGGTAACTCTTAAATTCAGGGTTTTGGCATGAATACTTTTCTTTTCCTTTTTTTCCTATGAATGGTCTCTCATATCTCCCTTCAAAACTGCTGTGTCAAGGAGCTTCCCACCAGTAATTCAACTAGCTAGAGGCTTCAGAGAAAGCAGTTGCAAAGGGGCACGAATATGTAACACTGACAGATCCCAGTTGTTGGCAGGCAGAATTGGACCTTGGAGCTCTGGAGCCAAATGCATGAGCCTCTACTGCATGCGCCAAAAGCCATGTGACTCTTAGCAAAAGCTGTGGAGCAGACTCATTAATTTCTAAGTGGTCTCAGTATCACTAGATGGGACAGAACACCACACCCACGGGGTATGTGGGTTACAAATCTAACAATCTGTTGCTTGTGTCATCAGCAAGGCTGAAACCTGGCAATTTCTAAACTGGAAATATACGTTTTTCTCATTTGAGCTAAAGGAAAAATTCCATTAATGTTCTCTGTAGTATGCGTTTGTCCTCTTAAGTGAAGCAGCCACTAGAAAGGGACAAAGGCCCAATGTTGTCGCTTACACAAATGCTATCTAAACAAACTTCCTTTTCAACTGAAATGAATATGCATGGCAAATGGTTCAGAGCCACCCAGGTCCATTTAAAAGTCCAGTTTGTTTGGGTTACTGCTTCAGCAAATAAACACAGGGGCCAGAGGATTTCCACATTGGGAGTTTTCCCCCTCACCCCTCTTTAAGTGATGCACACCTACATGTCTGAAAATACAACCTGTTTAAATAAACATGTTACTTCAGAAAACAGTGGTGGAGTAGTTGCTGTTCTTCATAGGGCACTAATGTACTAACAGAACTATATCTGTGTTGTCACTCTTTATAGTGAGTAGGAACTGGTTGTGGACAGCTGGGACTCAGACCAAGCATACTAGCCCTTGAAGGCGGAGAACTCATCTTATGCTGCTTATAAAGTGCTGTATACATTTCCATTGCTCTATAAATAATCATTATTACAATTAGCAATCTATAGTTACAGTAAGACAGCCACCAAGGGCTCTTCTTAAATCAATCTGATAGTCAAAAAAGAACTGACATGTCACTAGTATGCAAAGGTTGTGAGTCAATTTGCTACTAAAGTTCTGGCAATTTCACATATGTGATCTGAAGATGAGATCCAGGATCTAAAGTGCTTTAAAAGTGTAGCATGAGTCAGGCTTGTAGAATCATAGAAATGTTGGAAGGGACCTCAAGAGTTCATTTACCCCATTGTCTTCCCTTCTTTTGTAGGCTGACAATATGGAAGCCTAGTATGGCATTGTCACCTGCATTGTAGGTCCATCACTTCTACTGGCCATCAGCAAGCCTCTTTTTGCTAGGCAAATATGAGTCAGCGCACTAGAATCTTGCCTAAATATTAAAATAGTTGAAGGTTTGGGAGTCAGTTACAAGAATAGTCACTTTTGTGGCACAAATAGATTATGAACTTGTGGTTTGAAAAAATAATCAGAGATGACCTGGTACACCAGCTCACTTCTGCCAGTCTCATCATAAACTGAGGACGCAATTCTGTGCACGTACTTTTCTTTGCCCATTGAAGTTGTTATTTATTTATTGTATTACCAAAGTGCCATAGAGTAGGGATGGGTGAAATATTTTGTGCGAAATCTTTTTCACTGAAAAATGCAGATTCAGATTGACTAAAATAATTCATGAATTCAGGTCAATTTCAGTTAATTGTTTCAGTTGGAAAAACTTTATTTGGAAATGTTGAAACAGTTTGACTTTTTTTCTTTTGGAAAGACCTTTTGTTGTAGAATTTTCGTTATTTTTATTTTAGGAAAAAATGATTTAATAATGTTTAAACATGAGACAAAACATTTTGCTTTGGGTGGAATGAAATGTGTCATTCCACCTGAACTGAAAAATCAGTTATTTGCACAGCTCTACCCAGGAGCTGCAGTCATGTACTGGAGCCCCACTATGCTAGGCACTGAAAAGAATGTCTCGTGTCTACAAAGTTAAGCACGTGTCAGCGTTGTCAGAACATGAGTGTAAGAGAGCTTTTTCATCATAACATTGATCTCTGTTTTTCAAAAGAAGAGTTAAACTTTGATCTCTTGTTTCTCAGCTAATGACTCAGGGAGCAACTGATGCCTATCAGGTCAGCAGAACTGAGATGATCTACTAGAAAAAACTTGTACAACTAAGTTATTGAGGTAGTTAATGCCAGCTTCCTCCATGTGATGCTGCTACAAAAACTTCTTACCTAGATGAGAATAAGTCACATAAAGAAGAGGGCTGGAATTCTATCATCAGGGGTACAGGGATCTGCAGGAGGCAAAGAGAATCTGCTGTCTCTGCTTTACTGCCCAGACCACCGCTCGCTGCAATTCCTGGATAGCATGTCTCTGGCAGTAATACAGTCTGCTGTGGTCTGTGTGCATGTGCACACTGACATGCATATACAGGGGTGATGAAGTCTCATAGACTCATAGACTTTAAGGTCAGAAGGAACCATTATGATCATCTAGTCTGACCTCCTGCACAATGCAGGCCATACAATCTCACCCATCCATTTCTATAACAAACCTCTAACCTATGTCTGAGTTATTGAAGTCTTCAAATTGTGGTTTGAAAACCTCACGCTGGAGAGAATCATCAGATACTGGCTGCCCTCTCTCTCTCTGCCACCTTCAACTCTATGGAAGTGAAATTGTGGAAGGGGAGAGCTCTCATAGGGTTGAGAGAACACCCTGTGGAGAGGGCACAGTACTTCAAGGCCAGACCCACAGGCTCAGGCTCCTCTCTGAGTGAGGAATTGCGGGAGGAGCATGGCAACCATTATTTGGTTTTTATGGTATTGGCCTGGTAAGTTGAACTGAGTTGGGCAAAAGTGCTGTTTTATTTCTGTGGGTTTTTTTTTAAATTACTCTCTGTTTTCGAGAGCATGGAATCTGTGTTGTATTTACAATGGTGGAAGCCAAAGTTTAACTTAAGTCCAAAAATATAAACTTGAAAAGATGTACTGGCTCATTTGCATGTCCTATATTTTCGTGAAGCTATCTCTGCCACCTCAGTTCCGAGATTTCCTGTCTGTGAGAAGTATGATGCCCTTACGGTGTCATGCAGGAAATCTTTCCTACAAAATGATCATCTTAATTCAGTCTATGAGAATAGATAAAAATGAAACTCAACAATCAAACTTTGTTGTTATTTGTACTGTAGGCACTCCAGTTACGTGGGCACTCCAGTACGTGGGCACTCCAGTTACATATTTAAATCTCCTTGTGATAGGCACTGTCTAAAGAACAAAAAGCTGATGGCCAGAGAGTTTATAATCTAAGTAATTTTTAAGTAGGCTTTAAATCATTTAAGATTAAAATACATTTTGCAATCTAAGTTCCATATTTACTTGCCAAACAAATTATCGGGGGCTGGAAAAGCCCATTTTTGCTTCAATTTAAAGCTATTTGAATATTGACAGCAGGATTCAGAAAATTATTGTATCGGTTTACTCTTTGTAGCATCATAGGTGAGATTTTCACCTAATCTCATGTCTTGAGGAGGAGCTCCTGGTTTAAGAAAAATATCAAATATCTTGAGAGTCACAATAAAACCACGAGAGTTGGCCATATTGCCATTGAACGTTGCATAGGTAACAGTAAATCTGGGACTTTCTACCTGTTGAGTGCTTGATGTTACAACTTAAATAAAGTTCTGTTAACATTCTATATTTTTGTATGGAGTATGATACACACAAACTAAAAAATCCCAAGCTTCTTGAAAAGAAAAATGAGTTTAATAATCAGGAAGAAAGTTTCACAAGTATCTCTATGAATCCTGCAGACCCACAAAATAATCTGCATTAGACTGTGATTCCCTTGTCCCCACAGAATAGAGATCCGTGTTTTTCATAAATGCATATTTTTCCATTCTTGGAATCTCTCCTGCTCACATGGCACAAAAGCCAAACAAAGCTAACCTCCTCCACTTCCCAGAGTGAAGATATGCACACAATGAATTTAAGAGTAGATTTAGCAACTCCAAAGTGGGCGATGTGGATCCACCCATTAAAACTGAACCCTCTGATCTACAGTCAGGTGAGTGCTACTCCTAGCAAGATGTGTGCCAAATCCAATTAAGCTTTGCATAACATGCATCTTGGATGACTTTGATTTATTAGTTTTGTTTGAAGAAAGTAATAATAAAAAATGGCTGTGTTAATAATCTGTTTGAATTCCCTGTGCAAGTAGACTACATGGGGCTGCAAAGTTACAACACCTACTAGAATGATGCAACCCACTGATGAAGTGGGTTTTAGCCCACGAAAGCTTATGCCCAAATAAATTTGTTAGTCTCTAAGGTGCAACAAGGACTCCTCGTTATTTTTGCTGATACGGACTAACATGGCTACCACTCTGAAACCCATGGTCTCAAATCCTGTATAGCCTCTCCTTTCTATTTACCTTAGATACTTATATGGCCTCCATTCCTGTAATATCTGAGCACCCCAGAATCTTTAATGTATTTATTCTCTCAAAATCCTCATGAGGTAGGGAAGTGCGGTTATCCCCATTTTATGGATGGGGAACTAAGGCACAGAGATACTAAGTGTCCTGCCCAAGGTCATGCAGGAAGTCTATGGTGGAGCAGGGAATTGAATCCGGGTTTTCACATACCAATCTAGCTGCTGGACAATGCTTTCTCTCTTTGGATGTCTTGCACTGCATAGGTTGAAGAGAGGAAGGACTTCCTGCAGGAATGCTGTTATGTTTGGCCTTTATTTTTGTGGGGAAAGTGTCTGTGCACTCTGTACCCCCACCACACCTCAGCCTGTTGGTCAGTCATGGTGAATCCTCACTTGTAAACAACAATGTTACATTGTGGCTTGAACGTGGCACCAGTACCATCGGAATGTTTACAGGAATGGTCTCAAAATGGGGCACAAATGGGAAAAGCTCTACATGATCCTTGGCCAGCTGTTCCAAATTGTGCCAAGGAAAGTGGATTAGAGCCTCTTTTCCCAGCCAGTTTTAACTTCAATATGCATAAATTCAGTGGAACTGAGCATTGAGACCATTACTAGATTTAATCTCTTCTTGGCAAATACCTGAAATCTTGCAATGAAAAGATGAACTGCAATGACCAGTTATCCTCATCCATGCTGCACCATCTTGAAGCGGGGCATCCAGCATGCAAGATCCAATTCCAGTGATGCTGTAACACAACCCAAAGGGAAGGACTTGCCACCTTATCCCCTACCTCTTTGGGGTGGACTCTTAAAACCAAGGAGAGCTGTCAGGAGATTATTATTCATATGGTAGTACCACTCAAAATGTTCTGGGTGCTCTGGATGCATAGGGAGAGACCTGTTCCTTCCCCAAAGAGCTTGCAACTTGAAAGACAAGAGCTATATATGGTGCTGGAGGTGCTGTTAGATGTAGTGACCTTTTGACTGGTCATAGAATCTCATATTTGCCATGGAATCTTGCAATAAATCCATTTTGATCAATAGGATGAAATGGTATTAGGGTGTAACATAGACTCATAGACTCATAGACTCATAGGTCAGAAGGGACCAATATGATCATCTAGTCTGACCTCCTGCACAAGGCAGGCCACAAAACCCTGCCCATACACATTTATAACAACCCCGAACCCATGACTGAGTTATTGAAAGTATCCTCAAAATTGAGATTTGAAGACTCAAGCTGCAGGGAATCCACCAGCAAGCGACCATGCCCCACGCTGCAGAGGAAGGCGAAAAAAACCCAGGGCCCCTGCCATCCGCCCTGAGGAAAATTCATCTTCCGACCCAAATATGGCGAATCAGCTACAACCTGAGCATTGGCAGACTCACCAGCCAGCACCAAGAAAGAATTCTCTGCAGTTAACTCAGTTCCCATCCATCCAACATCCCTCACAGACCATTGCGCAGACTTTATCTGCCGATAATCCAAATCAGTTGACCAAATTAAACTATCCATCAATAAATCCCCTCCATATACTTATCAAAGCTTAGTCTTAAAGCCAGATAAGTCTTTTGCCCCACTACTTCCCTCGGAAGCCGTTCAGAACTTCACTCCCCTAATGGTTAGAAACCTTCGTACTAATTTCAAGTCTAACTTGCCTAATATCCAGTTTGTACCTTAATTCCTCGTGCCTACATTAGTTACTAAACTTAAATTTCCTCTCCTCCCTCACGTTAATCCACACTGATATATTTATATAAGCAAGCATATCCCCCGGAGCCTTCTTTTGGCTAGGCTAAACAAGCAAGCTCTTTGAGTCTCCTTTCATAAGCAGATTTTCCATTCCTCGGATCATCCTAGTAGCCCGTCTCTGAAAACCTGTTCCAGTTTGAATTCATCCTTCTTAACATGGGACTCCAGAACTGCACACAATATTCCACAGTGGGGTCTCACCAGCGCCGATATATAACGGCACTTATAACACTCTCTTCTCCTCTGCTGGAAATACCTCGCCTGATGCATCTAAAACCGCCATTTGCTTTTTTAACAGCCATATCACATTGGCTCATAGTCATCCTGCTATCAACCAATAGCCCCAAGGTCCTTCTCCTCTCCGTCGTTTCCAACTGATGCGTCCCCAACGTATATCTAAAATTCTTATTATTAATCCTAAGTGCATGACTTGCACTTCTTTCACTATTATATTCATCCTATTACTATTACTCAGTTACAAGGTGTCCAGATCTCTCTGAAGTAGATCCCGGTCTTCTCCGTTTTAGCAATACCCCAGCTTCGTGTCATCGCAACTTATTAACACATTCCCGCTCTTTTGCCAAGGTCAGTAATAAATAGGTTAACTAAGATCGGAGTCCCCAAAACCGATCCTTGAGGGACTCGCCGCTAGTAACCTCCTTCCAGCCTGACGTTCACCCTTCAGTACGACCCCGCTGGAGTCTCCCCTTTTAACCAGTTCCTTATCCACCTACACTTCACATTCATCCCCATCTTTTCCAATTAACTAACAGTCCCCATGCGAACCGTGTCAACGCCTTACTGAAATCGAGGTAAAATAATCTACCGCATTTCCTTTGTCTAAGTAATCCTTCCACCTTCTCAAAGAGGAAAATCCGTCACCTTCTCAAAGAAGGAGATCAGGTTGGTTTGGCACGATCTACCTTTAGTAAATCCATGTTGCAATTCGTCCCAATTACCATTGAGCTCAATGTCCTTAACTACTTTCTCCCTTAAAATTTTTTCCAAGACCTTACACATGTCAGTGAAACTTTTATTGTGTCTCCTGTAGTAACAGAATAAGTTTTCAGACTCTAGCCCAGGCAAGTAGAGCTGGGCAAATAATATAAAAATGTTTCAGTGAACTGTTTGAAGTGTTACTGAAGTAATTCTAAGTCTGTTAACATTTATTCTGTCTGTAAACATGAATATTTTTCCAAATGAGTATAGTTAGTTGAAAAAAGGTACGTGTGTTTCATGGATTTCTTTTTAAGATTTTTTTATTCACAATATAATTTCTTTTGTCAAAAGAAAAAACTTTTTTTGTTTTGAAAAATTTGGTTTAAAATTTTTTCATTTAGTTTTTTTATTTTTAAAAATCTTTCTTGTTTTTCCACTGAAAAAAAGAGGAGAGAGGGAATAAAGTGAGATAAAGTGGAGTGTGGAAGGCAAAACAAAATCAGTTTTTTTACAAAAATTAAATTCTCCTTACCACACTCCCAAAAAATACCTGTTGTCAAAACACCATTTTTCAATGAAAGCTTGTTGTCCAAAAGCTCTTCACCAGCTCTACAACTGAGCTTACTGAATGTTACACTTCTGAAAACTGTGATTTATAAGCAAGCTTTGGGAAATATTTGTAGAGGATGAATTTTGAATAATGAAACACTACTATTCTCACTGGAAAGCTGATGCAAAGAGTTTCACTCATCCAGTCAAGAAAGAGAAACAAACCATCCAACATGCGGTGCCCAATCAAAACAGCTTGAACTACACATATAAAACACAAACTCTTCAAAACCTGGCCACAGACTGTGAATTATTTAGCAAATAATTTCAAATGACAAAGTTGAGGGAAAATTATCACTTACTTTGCCCGCAATTTGCAAACAAAGACAGAAGCAAACTGGGCCAAATAAATTATTTGTTATGAATAATTCTCCTCACTGTGAAGACCAGACCATAAACCAAAGTCTGAGGTACCGAGAGAGAAAGTGCTCAGAAGAATCTTATCCTTAAGTCTACCCAGAAGAAGGAAGCAACTTCTACTTCCCACTCCTTTCCATTGTAATTGCTGCAACGAATGTGGCAAATGGGAAATTCTCATCTTTTGAACCAGGGGATGAAAAAAGGTTCATTGTTGTGGTGACCTAAAGAGATTTGGCATTCTAGTCTCCCATGTTTAAGAAGGATGAATTCAAACTGGAGCAGGTGCAGAGAAGGGCTCCTAGGATGATCAGAGGAATGGAAAACCTGCCTTAGGAGAGGAGGCTTAAGGAGCTTGGCTTGTTTAGCCTAATGCAACAAAAGCTGAGGGGAGATATGATTGCTCGCTATAAATACATCAGAGGGATAAACACCAGGGAGGGAGAGGAGTTATTTAAGTTAAGGGTCAATGTTGGCACAAGACCAAATGGATATGAAATGGATATAAACAAGTTTAGTCTTGAAGTGAGACAAAGATTTCTCACCATCAGAGGGACGAAGCTCTGGGACAGCCTTTTAAGCGGAGTAGTGGGGATAAAAAAACCTACCTTGTTTCAAGACTGATCTTGATAAGTTTATGGAGGGGATGATATGATGAGATAGACACGGATAGGCCATCTGCCATTGTAGGCAATTGGCAATTATCTCCAGCAGTCAGAAATAGGACACTATATGGGGAGAGATCTGAGTTATTACAGAGAATTCGTTCCCAGGTATCTGGGTCCACATGCTCAGGATCTAACTGATCACCATATCTGGGGTTGGGAGGGAATTCCCCTCCCTCAAGTCAGATGGGCAGATCCTGGGGTGTGTTTTTTTTTTTTTAACCTTTCTTTTCAGTGTGAGGTACAGGTCACTTGCTGGTTTGAACTAGAATAGTAAATTCTCTGTAACTTGAAGTCTTTAAATTAACATTTGAGGACTTTGCTTCTGACCTTAGTCCATGAGTTCTTCCCAGCCCAGAGGTAAGCGCACTGCTCTCCAGTGATAGGCCTTGGGCTCCTTTTCTCCTGTGAAGGAACAATAAAGAAGTGAAGGTTTCTGAAGCACAGCTGCACAAAAGGACCCCGTATTGCCTCATTTTAATCCTCTGATAGACTTAGGCTGTGATTTCCAAAGGTGCCAGTGTTCAGCTGCCATTTTATTTTAATGGGATTTGGATGCTTAACTTGGTGGTGCCAGAAGGACTGCAAAAGCATGTGTTGGGGGCGAGCAACCAAAATGGCCACAACCTGAGTGACAGTGAGACCTGTGTGCATCAGGTTACCATGCTACTCGCTCAGATTTGGCCATGTCTCCTCTCTGTTATACCAGCAGAGAAGGGCTCTGCTGTTCTCCCTCCCCTGCCCATCGAGGGGCCCAGGCCTCAAAAGTGGGGGAACAGTGTCTTGACTTCCGCCTCCCCCGTTTCCAGCACCCCTGGCCTGACTCCTTTTATGCTTCTCTGAAAAGATCCCAGCCGTAGTTCATCAGCCTGCTTAGGGTCTGTCTACACTGCAATTACAAGCTTGCAGCTGGCCCATGCTAGCTGACAGGCTTGGGCTAAGGAGCTGTTTAATTGTGGTGTAGATGTTCGGGCTTGGGCTACAGCCTGGGCTCTAGGAGCCTGGAAGGTGGGTGGGTCCCAGAGCTCAGCCTGCTGCCTGAATCGGAACTTGTACACTGCAATTAAACAGCCCCTTAGCCCAAGTGCCCCATGCCTGAGTCAGCTGGCCAGCCATGGGTGTGTAATTGCAATGTAGACAGACTCTTAAGAACTTGGCTAACAAAATTTTTTACTCGGGGGGGCAATTGCTCTCTCATCCCAATAAAAGGCTTCGTTCCAAGATACACCTACACCAACAAGCCACAATGATAATTTGTCTGTACAGGAGGCGGAGGGGAGGAAGGGATTGTTTTTTAAACTGGTTTTGCCAAAAATACAGCCACGATGCTGCATGCCGCGTTTGCTGACTAGATGTGCTTTTTCACATACTGCGCTGTCTGACAGTGACTCAGAGGCAGGCAGAGTGAGATTACTTCTCCTGGCTCAAACCTTGAGTCAGTTGTGGAGGAGGAGGGATAATTAATTAATATGGGACATTGGACAACTTTCTTGTTGTCGCTAGCAACTGGGTGCGATCGGCTCACAAATCAAACTGCCAGCAGACTAATTTTGCAAAAGCATATATATCTCTCTCAAACACCTGTGAGCCATATCTGCACAGCTGTGCATCTATCACTGCTGATCCCTCTGCACTACACACCATGTGCCAATTGCAAGATCCGGTAGACAGAATGTCCATAGCATAATTAACGTGAAATGGGGTAAAGAGCCAGGGTTCAGGTTGCTGCCCTGTGATAGACTTGCTGCCCTGAAGTTAATTAAGTTCTCACTGGGCTCCGAGGTTGGTATTTATATTTTTAAAAGCCTGCTAGGTGGATTTTCCAAAGCTCAGGTGATATTAATTTTCTGCTTAATGATAGGATCTAATTTCAGCGACAGTGTCTCAGTAGAGAATGGATTTGTTTAGAGTCAGGAATTGTAGCCAGGTAGTGTAATGATGATCTGGACAATAGATTTATCAGCTAGATCCTGAGCTAGTGTAAATCAATGTAGCTCCATTGAAGTCAATGGATCAGACTCCTAAAGTACAAATTAAAAGCAGAGTTGTACACTTATTCTCCTATCTTCTTGGCATAAATCAGAAATAGTTCCACTGAAGTGAACTGAAGTGGATTGGTGTAAATGCAAAGAAAAAGAACTCTTGTTTTCTTTTGTGTGTGTGTGGTTTTTTTTAAAGTTTCCCTTGAACAACATATTGGGACATCAGTTTTTAAACTGTTTTTCCTAGGAAACTGAGGGGCAGAATCTCCAGTGTGTGACATTAGTTTCATATCTACATAACTCCCTGTAACTCTGGAGAATTACATGGGCATAAAAGCAGGTTAGGAAATGGGAATCACTCATTGATATAATGACTTTGTGATAGATGATTACACTAAATAAAAATCTTCTGTAAACAATTCATTTAAAAAAAATAACTTTATGGGGCCTCCATCCCAACTGGGGCTTTTGAATGCTACTCTCACATAGGTGATTAGCATTATTTACAAACTGCATCTCTTCTGCTCAGTGTTTGTTAGTTTTATTTATTCCTCCTTTAATTTATACAGTAGAACATATCTACAGAGTAAAATCTCACCCCACCAAAACACAGTAACAGCTGTTTTTTCTCTACTTGCAACGTGTAGATGTTGGAAATAATTGAATAAAATATGCATTGAATGTATTGATTTATGAGTTCATGCTCTGGGTTTATCATTGTGTGATAGGTCAGCCACAGAGTGTTTACAGACACTACTTTATTTCCTGAGATATCGATGGTATTGAGTTTTGTCGTAAGCCTCATTCTTTACAACGGACATGTTTGGGATGCTTAGCCTTGATGCTTACATTTTGGTGAGGAAAATATTTTGCCAAACCTATTCTTAATAGATTTTTTTTTTTAGCATTATATTTATCAAGGGCTACATTTTCAAAAGAACTCAACTGCCATTTATTCACGCACATATTTAAGAGCCAGATTATCAAAAGCACTTAGTAACTCTTATTGAGAACAGGCTTACATGGAAACATTTTTTGGGCACACTTTGCAACTCCAATATTGCTGCTTAATGACTGTGCATGAGAACCAGAAAGTGTTAAATACATCTATTTAAAACAATTAGAGCATAAACGTAGGCTTCCAAGTCCAGTTTTAGGCACATGCTTGATTTTATGAACTGATTTCATGGAAACTAAATTATATGATCAAACTAGAACCTGAGTCAATGAGGCTTTGCGTGGGTTGAAGGGTTCTTGCTAGTGCTTCCGATTATAGCCCTGAGTCTTTGGTCTATAACTACATCATTGAAGTTATACCTACTTACACCAGGTCTGAATTTGGCCCAAAGTCTTCACTTTGGATAATAGAACATAGTAGAAACATGAACACAGACTAGCATTTCATTTTTATTTGGCTTAGGTAGTGATTATATAATTATCTTTTTTGCTAGGAGGGACTATTTTGATGCGATAGTAGTTTTCTTGAAGAGACTCTGTGAAGATAAAAATCAAATGTTTGTTTAGTATAAAATATTCTTTCTTAACCAAGACATGGCACCACCTTAGCTTATTAAATCTGAAACCATCTTAAAAAAGCTAATTGACTAAGAAGTTAGATGATCATGCAGAAGGAAGATGGCACTTAATCCCTGGCTGGTCTGTAATTATGCTGTGATATGGAGGGTTGATCCTGCAGTCATTAAATCAAGTTAATGGGAACTTTGTATGTGTAAGGAGTACAGGACTTAATCTTTAGTGGGTTAAGCTAAAAGTATTTCTAAAAGTATAAAAATAGGAATTTAAAAAAGCCAACCTTAGGTCCCAAACCTGCAAGTTCCCTGCAGACAGGCTCCCACTTCATTGTGGTGCTCCATTGACTTCAGTTGGGATTTGCACAGGTCAGAGGTCTGTCAGCACAGGTTACCCTACACTTTTTGGACCTGAGTCATGAAGCTCTTTAAATACCCCAGGAAACTAGCATACTACAAAGACAACAAAGATCGTCATGTCCTTCCATCTCCATCTGACAAAGACAACAACTAGATGCTTTAGAACTTGAAAGACATGTTGGACAACAACTCTTATAATGGTCACCGTAGGCACATTTTGAATAAACCTCTAGGGTCTGACTACTTGCGTGCGAGAGAGAGAGAGAGATTTGGCCTTGGAAGGTAAAGTTTTTGAAAGCCAGAAATATGAGGAGGCCAAGATAAACAAATCATATCGTGTGAAACCCCTGAGTCTCACTGAAGTAATCTGTGCCCCAATGCCTTAAATTAGAAGTACTCTACAGTGGATGAAGGGTATTACAGCACTGATCCATTTGAGTCATAAGAAAGACTGCCGTTGACCCTGATGGGTTTGGGGATCAGATCTGTGGGCTTGTGTGTTCCACACATTTTTGTACAGACAATTTAAACTAGTGTAAATCTATCCCAGAAATCTTTGAGTACTAATGGGCTTTACTGACTTTACCAGAAGGATTCAAGCTAGTTCACAGGTCTTTGGCACCGGAAGTGGAAGGGAGCTTTATCCCTTCATAGTTCTTTTATCCTATTGCATGGTGAAAGAACTGCTTTCATCTCCAAAAAGTTGCAATGGAGTGATTGTCCATAAGGAATTATGATCCCTTATTATTTCAGACAGAAGATGGGTGAGCAGGATACACAGTAAGGCCACAGTCCAGCAAAGCATTTGAGCACATGTTTATCTTAAAGCATGTGCACAATCCTATTAAGATCAATGGGACTATGCCTGTGCTTAAAATGAAGTGTGTACCTCAGCACTTCGTTGGACTGGGGCCTAGAGCCGCAAGAAAACACTGAGACAATTTTCATATGAAAATAATTATTTTCCTTTTTGATGTTCTACCACCAAGAATATTTTTCACCAAATCTTACAAAAAGGTCATTTTCATATCAAAATGTTTTGTGTTTTCAATGATCATTGGTATTCCAACTTCAGCTCTGCATTAACAAGTAAAATGAGACGTAATTGGCAGATAGGTACCTAGTGTAGTTACTCTGTATTGGAAAGGACTTACGTGGGGTTTCTTGGCCTTGGGAAAGGCCTCTGCCTAGGATGAATTTCACCCCAATTAGTCATTTGTTTTCTTGCTCAATTAATGGCACCCAAAATATGGTGTGGCTCAACCACTTCCTTCTGGTTTTCCCTAGGGCGGGGAATTGTTTAAACCTGAGCTGTGTGAACTTATTATTATAACATATAGCATGAAAAAGAACTTGAAATGTGCTCCAGGAATATCTGATTAGAGAGGGTAAATTGTTCTAATTATTTTAATAGTGTGCTCTAATGAGGTTAAGGCACAATGCTGTTTTATTGAAGATGGGGCAAGAGGTGGAGTTCTGCTCTGGATTAGGTTTAGGGCAGAGTTTGGGTATGAGGCTGAATCAGAGCTGGGGCTCAGGTTTGGTGCCAAAAATCCTGAGCTGTTCTCACAAAGGTTGGGTTTAGAATGGTGGGAATCTTGAAAGATCTGCAGTTCTTGTGAGAGTTCTGCCATCCTGGAATGAAATCCTATGAGAATCATTTTGCAAAGTGGTCAGTTTCAGCTGAATTAGAACCGGAAAAAGAGGTCACTTAAGTTTTAGATCTTACCCAGAACAAAAAATGTAGAGATGTGTCCAAATCCAATGATATATCTTCCAACACTGCCAAAATTCAAAGGGATCCTGATCTGAAGTTCTAGTTTTGCTCATATCTATCTGTCTGTCTCTCCTGTTGCTATACACAAAAGAATGAGAGAAGCAAAAAACTAGAACTTCAGGTCACAATCTTCTAATCAGAAATTTTTAACATTTATCTTCTCTGTATATTTTGATACCTTTTAATTAGGATGACCATATTTCCCTATGCTGGTAAAAGTACTCATATTCAAGCGAGTTCAATGGCAATCAATCAGAACTATGCAGTACAAACGTTCAGATTAACATCAAGTTGACTGAGCCTCTGTTAAAAAGAAATCCTGCTAGCTGGATTCTTTTTATTTGCCTTCTTATCTTTAAGGCTTTAGGGTTCACACAGGCAGAGGTGACACCTTCCCCCATTACCCTCCCTCCCCCCCCCACACACACGGGGAGAGGTGACACACACAGTCCCATACACCTCTCTCACATGGGGGGGAGGGGTGTGACTGACCCACCTGACCCTTCATGCCTGGTGCTCTCCACCCTCCATGCTTGGTTGGAGCCCCAGGATGGAACCGCCTCTCCCGGTAGCTGGTGCTGCATCTTCCCTATGCAACGTGTGTGTGTGTGTGTGTGTGTGTGTGTGTGTGTGTGTGTACACGTGGGGTCTGCCAGAGTTCACCCCAGAATGTGGCCAGCAGCAGCCTTTTGGCACTATGTGGGAGGGAAAGGACAGGAGCTGCTTCCAGCCTCAGGGTAGGAGCAAGGGGAAAGGGATGACTTGGCCTGTGTCTTTGCAGAGTTCATCTCTTCTTCTCTCCCCCTCGGGCTGGAAGCAGCTTGTCTTTTCCTGTCGAAAGGCAGCTAACACCTCCAGGATGCTGCTGGCCACCAGCATAACCCAGCTGCCTCTTGTCGCCCCTAGCTACAGCACAGGCAGGAAGGGGTTAAGCCCTAATGATGCATTGTGCACCAGGGCCCAGGGAACCTCACTGCAGGGGCTTCAGCAAACCCGGCCAGAGAGGCGGTTCATCAGGGGAGGGTGCCTAGGGGACGGAGCAGCCTTGCACTCTCTCGGGGAGGAAGGAGCCTACTGGCCAGGCTGTTGGTGAGCTGAACACTCCGGCCAGGGGTTGGTTGTCTGAACAGCACTGGGAGCGGGATGCATACTACCAGCGGGGATATGGAGGAGTAGTGGGGCTTGGGGTGTCTGTGAAGGGGAAAAGCAGTGAGAGGACGGTGAGAGGGGGAGCACGTAAAGGGATGATGGGTGGGCAGCAGAAGTGACACGTAACTGGCTGCTGTCTGGCACCTGCCTGCACTCACCAGCCACTGCAGCACACAGTGCACAGCTAGTGCTGGCTGGAGACGGGATGGGGGCAGGGCCCTGCTGGCTGAGAGCTGTCATGCAGTGGGGGCTACGCTGATGGACCAACAGGGGGAGTGGCTGGCCCCGTGCCCTGCATATTTGCCCTGCCACCAGCCTTGCACACCCACCCCCATCGTCCGCCACTGGACCCCGCCCCCGCTCACTGCTGGTGGGAGGGTGGCTGGCGAGCAGGGATCTGGCCAGCAGCAGGACCTGCCAGTACTGATGTGGGAGGAGACAGAAAATACGGGACAATTTGCCTATTTTTAAGAAAAATCAGGACATCTGCAGGAGGGCTTAAAAACAGTACTGTCCCTTTAAAAATGGGACAGCTGGTCACCTTACCTTTAATTTAAATTTAAGGGAGAAGTAGGCTGGGATATTTTTCGGTGAAACCATTTTTGTTCTCTTAGTCCTGATTGAGAACACTTTTAGGGCCAGATTTTGAAGGTTGTTAGATGGGGACAGGCACTTGATGAGATTTTTAAAATTCTACATTGGATGTTAGTCACTTAGGCATCTTGTGAGCTGTTCCAAAGCATCTATCTGCATCTTTAGGCACCTAAACACCTTTAAAAATCTGCGCTGGGATAGTCATTGGGATAGTCCAATGGCAGGCAAGGGCTAGGAATTGAGAGACTTGGCTGATATTCCCGACTGTGCTACTGAGTCACTATGTGATCTTGGGTAACTTATACTCTCTGTGTCTGTTCTCCCGTCTCAAGAACCAAAACCAAACAAAGTGATTCTGACTCACCTTTATGAAGTGTTCTGAGAAATGACTAAAAAGAGAAATAGAAGTGCTAATTAATGAATTTATTATTAGAACTCTTGAGACCTTTACCTAATGGATAGGTTCTTGCAGTTCTCTTATTTAACTCCACTGCTTTAGGAAGCTGAATGTTACATGCTTTAGAACAAGCATGCCCAGGTGGTTGGAGGGAGGAGTGCATAAAATCACATTGCTATATCTGTTCCAAGTGTTTAGGTGAGCAGTGACTAGTTAGAACTACTATTTTCATCCAGCCCAATGCAGAATTCTTTTGTGCATGAATAGGCTTAGAAATTAGAGCTGGAAAAGACCTCTTAGTAATCTTTGTAAAACAGTAGCATGGGTGGTTATGGAAAATCATCTTGAGATCTCAGTCACAGCCAGGGTTCTGTGGCTACAAAGCAAAGCAAAACGTAGTAGAAATGAGTCTGTAGCTTATGCAGTCTGAGCCAACAAACGGTAGTATTTCCTGTTCACCTTTGAAATGGTACAGTTGCATGGAGACCCATGTGATTGTAAAGCTATGGAGATGGATTTGTATGGTCTAAATCTGTATTCCAACAAAATAAATCAGATTTAGTGTCTTTTCTGTATCATTGCATTTGTTGTAGATGCAGCTTAATATCTTATAACAAACTGCACTTTTTTTTTTAAAAAAAAAGAGCAACTGTGCAGGCAAGAAGCAGCATCTGCATTTGTTTTGCTGGATCTTTTGTCAAGCATTGTGATCAGGCTGACAGTTAGCCTGGAGGAAAGTTATAAATTCTGCACTGAATTGCGGTACAATCTTTCACCATGGCATTTCTGCCCTCTGGCCAAACTCTGGTTATCCATAATTGTGGCAGATAATGGTTTTTTATGGCTGGAAACATTCTTTGCAGGCACAGGACAATAACCAGGGCTGAAAATGTAATTAAAGTGAATGGATGAACTTTCTTAAAGAAACAGTGTGGATTATTACTGGGATTTTTAAACAGTCAGTAGGCCTCAGGCAAAATGGCAGCATCTGAAAAAACGTGTATACATTTTAAATGTAGGCCAAAGCTAGAAGGTGGATATTAGATTACAGAAGGAAAATGGAGACATTTGATGTAACAGATAACTAAAGCCTGAGATCATCTCCAGAAATATAAGCTAATGTAACACATCTTTCTCTGTCAAATGGAATATTCTATTTGTCTTTTGTGGCACTTTTTTTTCTCTAGACTACAAAGAAGTTTAGCTCAGATTTTTCCAGGGCTCCGTGGATATAAAAGGAGTTTCCTTAATGAAACAGTTGCAGTAGAAAGGTCTGTCTCACTATCCCATTTTTTGTACATCTCAGACTTTCCATATCGTGCAGCGAACCAAATTTATTTCATGCAGCACCGCTAAGAATATGAAAATCAGTTTATAGAACAGCCTTGTGTTTGCATATCAAAGTTTGTAATAACAGAGCTCTGTTTATTAGTGCTTACGTAATCATCTATAACTATTCCAGGAATGGAGTAAATACATCCTGCAGCTCTATAAGCCAAGCAAATTATACTACAACATTGTCTTTCTTTCTTTTAATCTAAACCCGGGGTCACCATAGCTGCATGGACATGGCTCCTATTGCAGGATTGAGGCCTATGTTTGTCCCACTTGTCTTCTTATGGGGCTTAAAGAATCATAACTTCTTCTGAGTTTAATTTCATCTATTATACACATACACATTAAAAATGAAATGAGATGCAATGGCATAATATATTGGGTATCACCTACAAAGAGCGCTGTACTTCTCATAGCCAAGTTATATTCTTCATGTGCTGGTGCATATGAAATTAAGGACCAAATAGTTAGTCAGTCTTGAACTGAACACCCAATTTTTTCACCTACTTTTGTGCATACAAGTGACTGTGCCTGTCAAAGTGAGTGTTTTCTATTTTGTGCATGAGAATCAAGTTGCCGGGTGCCCTCTTTGCATGTACAAATGGCTTTCTTTCTTTCTTCTGGTTTCCCTACTGCATGAGTTGTCCTAATTAAGTTAGCTTTTCACATGAGAACGAAATGAGAGGCTGCAAAGCAGGTGCTTTATATGTTTCAATTTAGCTTCAACTTCAAGGATAAATTGTGCTAACCTGAAACCAGTAACAGTGAGGCAATCTGAGTTTTTTACACAATTTGTGAGCTTGGTCTTGGGTTCTAGATTCATGTGACAAAGCTGAATCTCAAAGCAAAACGGATGAAGTTAATTCATCTCTGTATATTGCATTTTGGAGTGCTGTGCTGTGAGACTAGGAAAACCTTCTGTGGTGCCACCAACCAAGTCATCAAAACCAAAGTGACACCATCTAACTCAGTATTCAAAAATGTGTGCCTCACCAGAGAAACTGAATTAATCTGATGAAAGGTTCAGGAGGGAGAGGTCTTAAAAGATTTGTTGGAAGCTGCGTGTGTGTTTGCTTTCTGTGTGAGAGAACCTTTAGCAGAGCACTTTTTACTAGGTTTACCACAAACAGGGACACGTATTGCATTATATTTTCCTGTCTTGAAGAATGAAACAAATGTTTTGATGGTGAATCGGCATTAATTTTTAATAGCGCTCTCAGTTCATGTTTTGTCTTTTCTCTCTGCTCCATTTTACAATATTGTTTACATTAATAAAAATGGAAACTTAACCTGGTTTATAGTTAGATTCCGAGTGCTAGTAGTGCTGCATACTGAATCACACGTATGCCTTTGTCTCTTGGCAATGGCAATAGTTCATATGCAAAATTGAATACACAGGGCCAAATTCTGCTTTCATTGAATTCAGTTAAAAAGGTGTAAGTGAAAGCAGAATGTCCCACTTTGCCAAATTTCCTCTGCCACCTGTTCCAATGATTTGAAGTTGCCTCCAGGCTTGCCACATGGTCATGCTGTTTATGAAAGATTCCAGATATCTTCATACTATCTGTATTTTGCCATAGGCTCCAGGTAAAAGATGATAGCTAGATATTATTGCCTGAGATGGAAAGTTAGCACTGGAAAAGACACATTCCCACAAACTGATTTCTGAACAGCTACTACATCAGACTAAATCCAAGGTAGGCGAGAGCAGAGTCAACTTTTGGATGCATCTTATGGCTTTCTTGTTACGTATCAGTAGCTAGATACTGTGGTGACTGATGTTCTATAGCTAACATAGATCTGGCAGATCTGTTAGCAATATTGGTGATTCCCAAATGGTGGTCTTGGAGCACCTAGAGCTTGAGAGTCACATAGGGTTCAGACCTGTGAAGTGCTGAGTACTCCATGGGAGGCCCACATCTCAAATACTGCATGCAGATGTGGTTGCCCTATCTCAGAAAAGATATATTGGAATTGGAAAAGGTTCAGAAAAGGGCAACACAAATGAATAGAACTGCCATATGAGGAGAGATTAATAAAACTAGGACTTTTCAGCTTGGAAAAGAGACTACTAACGGGGGATATGATAGAGGTCTATAAAATCATGACCAGTGTGGAGAAAGTAAATAAGGAAGTGTTATTTACTTCTCATAACACAAGAACTAGGGTCCACAAAATGAAATTAATAGGCAGCAGGTTTAAAACAAACAAAAGGAAGTATTTTTTCACATAATGCACAGTCAACCTGTGGAACTCCTTGCCAGAGGATGTTGTGAAGGCCAAGACTATAACAGGGTTCAAAAAAGAACTAGATAAATTCATGGAGAATAGATCCATCAATGGCTACGATGTCCCTAGCCTCTGTTTGCCAGAAGCTGGGAATGGGCAACTGGGGATGGATCACTTGATGATTACCTTTCTGATGATTTGATGGTAATCTTGATGATTAGCCTGATGTTTATTCTCTCTTGGGAACCTGACGTTGGCTACTGTCGGTAGACAGGATACTGGGCTAGATGGACCTTTGGTCTGACCTAGTATGGCCTTTCTTATGTTCTTGTTCCCACCTCACAGGGTCCAAGCTCCAGCTTGAGCCCAAACATCTATACCATCATTAAACAGCCCCTTAGCTCAAGCCCCAGGAGCCTGAGCCAGCGGGCACAGGTCAACCACAGGTTTTTAATTCCAGTGTGGACATACCCTGGGTTTCTATCTACTGCTAGTAGTTTGGAATATATTCTTCCTGTTTGTTTTTTTTAATTAGGGGGGGTGGGGTTTGGTTAGTATTATACCAGTTACTTTTTTTTTCTTTTTTCTTTATTCTACGTTAATGTCAACTTATATAGGACTGATTCACTTTTTATAACATACGTATAAACATCATTGACATAATGCTGTCTGACAGGATCATGTGATATGACATATTAAACTTATAAAAGTCTTAGATCAGATGTCCACTATCAATTTCAGTATTCAAACAGCCTAGTTAAAAGAATTTGGCATATGGAAGAAAATGTGGAATCTATCTGAAGTAAATAACTCCATCCAATATAGCTATTGTATATGCTCTGGATTAGGATATTCATTTCTAGAATCTACTGCATTTCAGACAATCCTGACAAAGTGCTTTGATTTTTTTTCTGCTTCATGTTTTCTCACTAGGTGAAAACCAACACAACAGAAACACTGTAACTTAGCAAAATACGGGGCAGAATGTTTTTTTTTAAATAATGGAAGTGTTTAGATACTTGTATAGCATGTTGCCATTTGCACTTGATTCATACAAACATGGAGATCTAAATCTGAATTTCTGTTCCTATGAATATACTGCATAGGTCTGTCTGGCTTAGGAATACGTCTTGTTTCCCTGAAAATTTGCTATGTTTTCAGTGAATTTTTCAAGTGAAAATGAACTCATTTTTACAAGAAACAGTCTTGTTTGAAATGCTTCGCAAATTCAGTTGTTCTGCACATTTTCAATGGGAAAGTAGCAATTTGCAGAAAAGTGGTTTTAATTTCTTGTGATTCTTTTAAACAGCAAAAATGTATGTGCAGCTACTTATAAACGGCTTCATTAATTTTGAAATGAAAATGCACGAGTCCTGCAGCTATGATGATGTGGAACATTTGTCATTGGACATATCTCACTTATAGCTCTCTGTGATTGCTCCTGTGTCATAGCTATTCTGGCAGCAATTCCAGTGCATATGCCACAAAAGTGCTTCTGTCAGCATAGTGAACATGGTTTGGGGAGGTTGTATGCCACACTGGCAGGAGAGCTCCTGTCAGCATGTGCAATTCCTGCACTGGGGGTATAGCCATGCCAACATAGGCCATGTCTACACTACAGAGCCTAACTCACCCAGTAAGCTACTAGCACCACGGGTGGCTCCAGGCACCAGCTCACCAAGCGCGTGCCTGGGGCGGCAAGCTGCAGGGGGCAGGCTGCCGGTCACCGTGAGGGTGGCAGTCAGGCTGCCTTCGGCAGCATGCCTGTGGGAGGTCTGCCGGTCCCACGGTTTTGCGGCAATTCGGCGGCGGGTACGTCGAAGGCATGGGACTGGCGGACCTCCGGCAGGCGTGCCGCCGAAAGCCGCCTGGCTGCCATGCCTGAGGCAGCAAAATGCATAGAGCTGCCCCTGGCTAGCAGCTAGCAATACACGCTCCAATCTGTGGGAAAGGAACCATGTGTAGCAAGAATAATTGATATCATTTTAAGAACTTGTCACCTGTTACTTCACAAATTGGCTATTCTTTCCTCTTGTCTAATCCCACTTCTCCATCCAAGAAAACACCAGATTGAGCAGGAGAGGAAGAACTGAGAGAGTTAGGTCTGGAAGATCCTGGACAGCACAGAGCTACAAATGATATGGATTGCAGAGGTCATGTGTGTGCAGTGTCGTGAAAGGGAGTAGAAAGAAATGCCACCTGCAGGCTAACCAAGAATCCACAATGAATAAACTGCTTTGGATACAGTAGCAACAGAGGTCAGCTTGTGCTCTGTTCTTTCAGCTGGAGGAAACTGCTGAAATTGAGAGTGACAGACAAAAGGGAAAAAAGGGAATAATAATCAAAGTAATGGAAGAGCAAAAGAATTCTAATGGGTACAAAATATACACCTCTGAAAACCAAAGATGAGTGGGTTACATGCTGCGCTGCTGTAAAGAGTGAAATGTGTTGGAGAATACAGACACTTAAAAAAATACATGATTATGAACATACATTAACTACAAGTGGAATATAAATCATTCATTTACCTTGGGGGTAAAAAAAAGCAACAAAACTGTTTCTTCATTTCATGTCACAGGCGATCATGTCTGAGGATGATGTGCTGCAAAAGAAATTTTGCATGTGATAGAGCCCACAATTCCTCCATGTTCTTTATGCCTTTTAGGCAGAGAGAGAGCCAGACAGTTGAATTTGTCTATTGCCAGGATGATCCTAGACAAACATGAAAGGGGTAAAAAATGTTCCTTTGCTCTGGGCAGCTGGATAAGCCTTTTTATAGATTAGACTGGCACAGCAGCTCAGTGGGAGGCAGCTGGATGGCTGTTTCACATGAAGTTTAGTTAAGTCAAGCACTCAGCAGTTTGGTTCAGGGCTCACGAAGAACCATAGACATTGACATATTTTCTATAAAAGTAAAAGGCATGTTGGAGCTCAGGCAGTAAAAAAAAAAAAAATCACATATAAAAAAATCTGTATTTATAGATGTATTGGTACCTTCCAGGTAGGGTTATGACGTCTCTAAATACCTACATTACGGTATATATGTATCCTTTGTGCTATCCTTCCTTAAGCCTCACCAGTTCTTTGCTGTCACTTATTGGATATTCTGTGGTGTATGTTTTGTGACTCAGTTTTCCCATCTGTGATTTAAAAGGAATAATATTTCCCTATTGGGAGACCTGAAGAACAGCTCTGTGTAAGTTTGAAAGCTTGTCTCTCTCACCAAGAGAAGTTGGTCGGTGCAATAAAACATATCATCTCACCCACCTTGTCTCTTTAATATCCTGGGACCAACACAGCTACAATAACACTGCATACAGAAATTCCTGGAAGTTTTGTGGATCATTAGAAAAATTAATTGTCACTGTACTACATTTAGAATTAGACATCCAAACACAATTTCCTCAGTATCAGGAAAACTCTACTCGTACACCTGATGCATTTTGACATCAAACAGATCTCATTCCTTTGCTTTCACAAAATAAAAGGGAAAAGCTGCAAAAGTCCACCAGAGTAACATATAATAGCTACAGGGCACAGAGACTGGATGCGACACAAAGAATATTCCATATGCAGTGGAATCACTTCTGTTACTTAATTCTTTTCTTCTTCACCTTGCTGAATAAAAGGACCCATTTGTATCACTTCTATTTGGACTCTGTAAGAACCACAGCTCAGCAAACTTTGTGGAGTTTCAAGATTTGCAAATATCAACTACTAATTTCCCTCTGTAATTTGAAACTAACATTTTTTTCTTCTTAGGACCTGATCCAAAGAGTCATATTAACTTCAGTGGGCTTTGGACCAGGCCTTAACTATTTTTTATGACTGTCGCTGAGAGGAAGAGGAGGATGCAGGACAAAGTTTTTGGCACCCTGTACAGGAAGCTGATGGGGCAATGGTTAGCAGCAAAGAAAAGACTTGATCACAAGGTGCTGAGCAAATGTAGCTGTTGAGTGCAGGGCCACCTAGAGCGGGGGGCAAGTGGGGCAATTTGCCCCAGGCCCTGGGCTCCGCAGGGGCCCACAAGAGAACGACTGAGGCTCCCACCTCCGCCCCTCTCCTGGAGCCTCAGTGCAACAAGCAGCGTTCACACACGGCGCTGCAGTGTCCATCCGGCGCGCCTCCTGAGCTCCGCCCTGCTCAGAGCCACGTGGTCAGGGGGCGGGGCTGCAAGCTCCGGGCTGAGCGGAAGGAGATCAGGAGGCCGGCAGGAGGCGCGCTGCAGCTGTTCAGGGGCGTGCTGAGCTCTGGGTGAGCTGGGGGCAGGGAGTCTTGGGGTCAGTCAGGGAGGGGGCAGAGGTTGGGAGGGCGGTCAGGGGACAGAGAACGGGGGGGTTGGATTGTGGGCGTTCGGGGGGGTTGTCAAGACTCACTGGGGGGGGTGGATAGGGGTCAGGGGGTCAGTCAAGGGACAGGGAGCAGGGGGTGGGATCCCAGGGTGGTGATTGGGTGGGGTTTCTGGGGGACAGTGAGGAACAAGGAGCAGGATGGGTCAGGGATCTGAGGAGGGCAGTCGGGGGGCAGGACGTGGGTGGGGGTCAGATAGGGGCAGGGCCAGGCTGTTTGGAGGTACAGCCTTCCCTGCCCTAAAGCTCATTCAGCAGTTTGAGGCTTGCAGAAGAGCCAAGCTGTTAGGTTTTCCGTTAGGGCTACCATCCCTTTCACTTCTCAAATGCCAAATTATAGTCTATATTTAATTTCAGTGCCATAGGGAGATTCATGTCAGGGGAGGGTAGCTTCATTTAAAATTAGCCACTGGAGGAGAGGATCACATGAGAAGAGCAATATCCTTCCCAACCCTACCAATGGAGACCCCCCCATCCCCTGCATTCCCTGAGGCTTCAGAGGGGTTAATTCAGTGGTTCTCAAACTTTTGTCCTGGTGACCCCTTTCACATAGCAAACATCTCTGAGTGCGACCCCCCCTTATAAATTGAAAACACTTTTTTATATATTTAACACTATTATAAATGCTGGAGGCAAAGCGGGGTTTGAGGTGGAGGCTGACAGCTCGCGACCCCCAGTAATAACCTCATGACCCCTGAGGGGTCCCACCTCCAGTCTGAGAACCCCTGGGTTAATTTAATTTTAGCACCATGTGTCCATTCACATGCATGTGCTATTTTGAGCATTTCAGTTTTCACAACATAGGCTCATCCCAGATTCTGGAACAAGCTTAAATGCTCAGTTCGTGGAGTATGTACATAAGCTATGCTAAGGACAAACCACAGTAACCATCTCCAGTTTTGTGAGGGACCCCATGGAGCCAGTCTCTAGGAAACAGATAAATGCATGGAGGTTAAGTCCATTAATGGCTTTAGCCAGGATGGGTAAGGAATGGTGTCCCTAGCCTCTGTTTGTCAGAGGGTAATGATGGATGGCAGGAGAGAGATCACTTGATCATTACCTGTTAGGTTCACTCCTCTGGGGCACTTGGCATTGGCCATTGTCAGTAGACAGATACTGGGCTGGATGGACCTTTGGTTTGACCCAATATAGCTGTTCTTATGTTCTAACCTAAATGAACCAAAGTTATGGATATGAGTCAAGGAAGCCAGCAGTGTATCAGAAACCTGGAAAAATCTCTGACTGGATGGGCTCAGGCATTTGGTCACAAGCTGAGGTGGTTCAAAAGTTTTGGAATTTTTTTTAAGCAGAATTTTTTTTATTGTTTCTTTAAACAATCAAACACAGCAAGCAGCAAAAATTTGGCCACACAGTTCTGAAACCTCAAACCATGTTCAGTTTTTGGCAGACTAATTTCAGCTTTTCAATTAAAAAAAAAACACAACAAATTTTGATGGAAAGCAGACATTGTCCGTGATTTTTTTCTGCTTTTTAAAAACGCCTAGTTTTCGATCCAAAAAAAGTTTTGATGGAAATATTTGTCCAACCCTTTCAATGAGCTTTAGTGCCTTTTAGCACTAGCTGATGCTGAGAACCAGTGATACCTTGTAAAGAAGTTTTCTCAAAACTGGGTTTGTGCTGAGATGTGGAAGGTTTATTTTTCCCAGGTCTGCCTGTGGAGGGGAGCAAGTGGGGCAATTTGCCCTGGGCCCCACAGAGGCCCCCACAAGAATATAGTATTGCAATTTTTTTATGGAAGGGGTCCCCGAAATTGCTTTGCCCCAGGCCCCCTGAATCCTCTGGAAGGCTCTGGTTGAGTGAGGAGGGTCATCTGCTAAACCAACCTGTTTAAAAAAGAAAAAAAAGTGCTTTGGAAGGGATATAAACCTTAAGCTATTGCAAGTCCAGAGGAAATTTCCTGGGGACAAATTCACCCCTAACTACGTAATTCATGGTATCTTGCACCTTCCTCTGAAGCATCCGGTACCACTCACTGCTGCTGATAGGATACAGGACTTGGTGAGCCATTGGTCTGATTCAGTACAGCAATTCCTGTTTCTCTGTATATGGTAGCATTTGAATCTAAAAATTCATCTTCTATTTTATATTTATGCTATAAATTTCATGGTAAAAAAAAATTAACCACCTAATACGGTTTAAAAACCAACACATCTCATCTATAAAATGTTATACATACAAGCAAAATTCAATAAAGGTTAATAAAATACTGGAAAATAAAATATCTACAGCCAAAAACAAAACAACCATATTCCATCTCATAATTGAATGGTGCTGCTGAAGTGTTAAAGCAAATCAGCAATGCCGTTCTGCCACATCTTTTCAAATGGTGTGTGAAATTCAACCATTGGGCCATGCTAGTCACATACAATTCAAATTTGACTAATTAGATGAATTGTGCAATTTCCCATTTTTTAATGGAAAAGAGTTTGTGAAGCAATTTTGAGAGGGTGAGAGCTGTCAGGAAAAGGGAAAAAATTATCTGAAAGAGAAAAGTCTTTACCATCTATGTAATTTAAAAAGTCTTTAATTGGATCCTATTAAGGGAAAGTCCACAAGATTGAAAATATTTCATTATTGTAAACATGACAATGGGGGGAGACAATAAATGAGACCTCTTTGGGCCTGAATCCCATTAACACTAAAGCCCCTTTACACTACTTTGGCAGAAGGGGTGAAAGGGCTTTAGTATAAATGAGAATCAGAAAGAGGAGACTTGCTGACTTTGATCACATTTAAGCACATGTAGGTCTAAGCGTTATAAATGGCGACTTTTAAATTCTACAGCAGTGATGTTGTACACAAGCAAGAGATTATATTAGATTAGGGAGAGTAATGCTTAGAAAGCATTTGTCACTCCAGGAGAATGGCACTGATCCTGATCTTGCAAGATTTAAGACTCACTGGAGTGTCATTTTAGGGATGTCGCAGTATTAGAGATATCTTAGAGCTGATGGAAAATTAACCTGAGGGTACTGCTTCATTGTGTAAGTGGACTTTAAAGAACCTATGGAGTTTAAGTACATGATTTGATTTAATGTATTACTCAGGGGTGAAAGTAACTCAGGACACTTACCGGTATGGGGCCAGGGCGGTGTCGGCCCCCTGAAGAGGCAAGGCCTTGGCAGAAGGGGCGGGGCTGAGGGTCAGCATCCCCTAGCCAGCCCTTCCAGGCCACCTGGCCTGTGCTGCCTGGGGCTCCCGTGGCGATTTAAAGGGCCTGGGGCTCTGGACGCCACTGCTGCGGTAGTGGCAGCAGTGTCTGGCACTCCGGGCTCTTTTAAATCGCCGGCCCCGGGGCAGCTGCTCCCGTTGTCCCCCCTGTTGACGGCCGGGGGGTGCAAAAGGGGCAGAGACCTTAAAGCGCTGCAGGGTCCTTTGCTCTGGTAGTGCTTTAATGTTGCTGTGCCCCACCCGTCGGCGACCCACAGGGCAGTGCAGCAACGTTAAAGCACTACCGCGGCAAAGGATTGTCCTTAAAGTGCTGCAGCAGCAGTGCTTTAATGTCCCTGCCCCTTTTGCCTCCCCTGTCGGTGGCCCAGCTGGTACACACCCTACTGGCAGGGCTGCCGATGAGGGAGACAAAAGGGGCAGGGACATTAAAGTGTTTTAATATGGACTGGGTACCAACTGGTGCGGGTTCTTACCGGTACGCCATACCAGCCTGTACCAGCTCACTTTCACTCATGATATTACCCTTATAAAACACTCACTGAGAAGCTATTAAGCACTGTACGATAAAACTTATGCAAACTGTTAAAATGAAAATAAAGAAGCAAGCAGCTAACTTACAGCAAATCTGAACGGAATGATTACGCACTAAATCTGGAAGCTCTCAGACAAGCCACTCCATTAAGCATAAGGCACTTAAGGATACACCCGCCTTAAAAAAAGGGATTTGAATCATGTCCAAAAGACATCTAGAGCCAGATTCTTTTGGACCCTTTCCAGGAGAAATGTTTGACCAAGAAAGTTGTGCCCATTGTCTTGTTATGACTGAATCCACAGACCAGACCTGTCCCAGGTTATTTACAATCTCCTACCTATTGTTCCCACTTCCAGTAAAGCAGGTGACAAAAGAAAGCAGGAGAGTAAAGGAGATAATTTTAATGCGTTACCATTGCTAGCCCCATATTCAACGTGTTTTAGTTGGTTTTGATCCAGCTTTGAGGAGGGGATTGGACTAGATGACCACCTGAGGTCTCTTCCAACCTTAATATTCTATGATTCTGCAGAAGGCTATGAATTCCACAGCCACAGAACTGAGGACAAGTAGGGGCTATAGCTTTTCTTAATACACAAGGTTGCTATATGCTTCTGATGACACATTTTGTTTTGGAACAAACAATGAAAAGGATTAAAGTGTATGTAACCCAAACTTTACATCATTATATCTAGTGAATGAGAACCAGAATGTGAAAATGACTGGGAAAAACAGTAAAAATGGCCAGTCTGTTTTTCTTGTTCTTGAAAGAAATGCAAAATTTAGAAATGTGGGGTGGGAGGAATGGGGAGTGTTGGTCTCAGGATATTTAGAGAGGTGAAGTAATATCTTTTAAACAACAACCTGAAAAAGCTAGTCTCTCTTACCACAGAAGTTGGCCCATTAAAAGATATTACCTCATTCACTCTGTGTGTCTGTCTGTCTCTGCCTTTCTCCAGAGAGAGAGAGAGAGAGAAAATCATACAACTTTGAATTTATTATCTAAGATGGTGGTATGAATCTAGGAAAGGAAATTTAAAGATCTTTGCCCCAGTAAAGTCTCCCTACTGATCTATGCTACCAAATACATGTTTTTTGTTTGTTTGTTGAACTCACTTTAAAATTAAATTTAGGAATCTTGTTGTCAGAGAAGACAACTGAAGGTGGTTTACTTGTGAGCGGTGGGTTGCTGCTACCTGCAGGTGAAAGAAGGAAGCAGCAGATGCTTCATTGCTGTTTGTATCTGAGTACCTTGGTACTATGCATTTTCCTTTCCTTCAGTTCACAGCAAGGTACATCTGTGGCAGACCTCCAGCTGGGGTTCAAGACTTCTTTGTTCCTATTGAGTTTGATGTGGAAGGCAGTTTTATTTATTGTCTTAACGTGTGGGTTATAGTAGATTCTTATTTTCAGGATCTTTCTTGGAATCGATTGAACTATAGTCTGTGTATGCTTTTATTATTTTTGTGTACAAAGTTCTTGTTATAAAATTTAGTTACCAGGGGGCCTTCTTGGCAGGTTTTGTGTAAAGTGTCCAGAGTTGCATGGTTAACAAAAACAGGGAGTTTATTTAGTTGCATGTAAGTGACTTTCAATTTATTGTAAGCTCTTTGAGGCAGAGACCATCCCTTTATTCTGTCTGCACAGTGCCTAGCACAGTGGAGTTCTGACCCCTGACTGGTGCTCTTTGGTTTTACTGCAATACAAATAATAAATACACACGATCCTTAAATTATTAGTAGTAAGACCAGCTTAAATGCACTGCCAGGTGTGGTGGTATTGTTCACAACACAGCCAATGTCACTTCAAATGTTTTGCATAGAAGTTAACACAGAGCAAGTGATCTGCTGTGTGTCTGTCTCCTTCACAGAAAACAAAGGTCTATGGCTATGTACTAACCTGGGATTCTTCTGCACTGCTCCCTGGCAGTGCACATTTAATACAATCCTGGGGTCAAGGACTCTGTTGGGCACTGCTGCTCCTGGATCCTCACTTAGCAAGGGTTCTCCTGCATGGTTAGAAGCCATGGAAGAGACAACATAGCCTAAGGCTGAATTACTTTTCCTGGAGAAAGTCTGTGGTGCTGGAGGATGGACAATATGCATCTATCAAGCCCTGCTCTCACCCATTGAGGGAACACCAACAGCCCTTCTTAGTCTGCCTAGTCTCCACATAGATCCTGGCATTTGTGGAGTTTTCCAGGGATCAGAGCAGTATTATTGAGGTGGCTGGTGCTCCCCTATTCTGTGTGGAAAGGTTGACATCCATCTGTAGATGCTACCTGCCAGGTACAAGTCAGGGAGATGGATACAGTCTGGCCTGTTACAGTAGTATGGTGGTGGGCAGGTGTCACTGACAAGTAGGCATTCAACATGTAAGAATTGGAGATAAACTCAGCTGGCAAAATCTGGATCTGGATTTTTAAACCCTCTAAGTTTAAGCATGTTCAGGTCTAGGTAGTTTGAGTTATAATGGCTAGCCATGAAATTCTCATTTGGTGCTGCATTCTGATTCTGGATAGTACCACATTCTAACAGCGGTTCTAAAACGGGATCATCAAAATCCCAAGGCCTCTGTCATAGCATTAGGCCTGAAAGATACTTTTCCCTTAAGGAATTATCTTTCTTTGGAGAACATTTGAAAGCATGGGAAGGATGCTAATACAATTTTTCTCTTTGAATGAAGTTGTGCTCTGTGATACTTTAAGATCTGGCAGGACTCCGTGAAAATTAGCATGAAAGATACTGGGGATATCAACCAGTGCTATCCTAGAAGAGTACAGCAAAACCATGATATTGGGCTCCCGGCAGGTCTAGGCAAATGGCAAACGCCTACTGACACATGGCCCAGACAGACCTGGTATCATCTCATCTGAGGAGCTGCCCTGCCAACTGCCTCAATCCATAAGACACCAGAAACGTGCTGCCACAACTGAATTGCAGGGGGTGGAGAGGTGGTGTTTAGGGAATAGAAGAGAAGTGTGAGAGCTGGGAACTCCTGATTTCTAATCCTGCCTTCGACATTAACTCTCTTTGTGGCCTTGCGCAAGTCACTTGAACTCTCTGCCTCATGGCTGCCCTGCAGTTTGGGCTAGGGGGGTATGAACAGCAGTGTATACTGAAGGGTTGCACTATAGCTCCCCCATGTGGATGCTGCAGGCACTGACCTAAAAGATTCATGGTTCATGTTAGTATGTCCTGTTTGAAGAGGACTACATTAACGGAAACTGGGGACCTTTCAGTTCATGCCAACAACGTCAAAATGAGGGAGTTACAGTGCAGCCCTTTGATGTGCCCTGCTAGTCACACGCACGTAGCCTGAACTGCGGGGCAATGTGGTTAGTACCGGGAAACTGAGGGCCAGCTAATCTATCTCCCAGGAGTTTGGGGAGGACTGATTTAGTTTGCAGATATCATTGGGAAGATGTAAAGAGCCAATTATATATTATTAAAAATGTGACAATTCACTACAACAATTGTTGGGTTTGCACCATAAGGAATCTTCACAAAAAATGTGACTCATCTGGTGTCTATTAACAGTTCATTTACATGCATTTCCCTGCATCTGATCAATATTCTTTGACTAAATGCAAGAAGGGCTGAGTACCTACTGAATGCCAGTAATTTGATTGCCCACCTCTTTCTCTCCAGTCATATGATCTTGACAAAAACCTTTAGTAAAATCCCATGTAGAAAGAGTTGCTAAACCTTGATGGAATGCTAGCCATGTTAATACAATCTGACCAGTGAAGAGCATATACTTATTGAAGAGAGAACTTTAATCTTGTTATTACTCAATATAAGGGGAAATGATAATGAATGGTTGTGCTGAAACTGTCACTTGGACAATGAAGGTGGGACCTCCACTGTTGTAGGGACACACCTGTCCTTTTTCATACTGGGAAACGTCACTTTAATGTGGGATAAGCCTGATATACAGGATTCCAAAAGAGCTTATCAGAGGTCATAATTATCCTCCACCTTGCCAGTTCGTGAATAGGAATCTTGGTCACTTAAGCTTACACATTGTGCTTGTTCTCAATGTAACAATAGTTGCTTCTTTGAAGGAGATTCCTTTAAGAGTGGTTCTGTGTAGCTGTTTCTACATGTGTGTGTTGGTTGATTTTTTTTTTTTCACCTTAAGAAAAATCACACTCAGATATTACAGTGATAAGTGTTGCAGAAATGCATATATCAAAATAAAATAAGACAAATTGTGCTCCTGGCAGTGTTGTTCCATGTTGGAGTACTGTTGAAAGGATGGTGTGGTTTGGGAATATTAAAAGGAGTTGTGATATTGACATCCTGTGTTGAAAAGAGACTTCATCAGCAGACTGTGATGCCAGCCAAATGTGCCAGGTATGTGAAGAGAAGCCTATCTCCAGAGCTGGCCCACGTACCTACTAGAGACGTGCAAAATATTTGAAGTAACTCTCAATAACAGAGGAAACACAATTGGTTTCAGGTTTCCTCATAAATCCGAAACTCAGGGTGGATTCATTGAAAGGTTTGTTTAGGGTAATGAATCCGGGACAAGTTAAGGGTTTGTATCAGAGTACTAAGATTGCTCACAGGAAAACCCATGAAACTTGGCACATTCAACTGAGTCTTGCTTTATGTATGAGTCAGTGAAAACCCTGCAACTGAAAGTGAAACTCCAGAAGTGGGGGACGTTTGGACTGGAACCGAAGATAATATTTACGTGAACCCCTGTGAAGGAAACACATTGAGTTTTGCATTCTCATAGTGTCTTAACTTCCCAATGGAGTTCAGGGACATTACAGATGCAGACAGAAGTAGTGCAGAAGTGGGTGATGTTTTTCAGACAAAACACTTTCACTACAAAATGTAGATTTGGGTCAGCCAGAAAGTTTTGCCACCTCATGTTGAATTCATCAAATTGTTTCAGTCAAAAATAAAAAAGAAATTTTTAAAAATAACAGAAGTCTAAATGCTTCATTCTGACACTTTTGAAATGACTTTTTGTTTTTAATTTTGCTTCCTTTTTATTTTAAAAAGGTTAAATAAAAGCAGCAAAACACCAAACGTTCTATTTGACCTGAAATGACATTTTTGCCAGCTTTTTTGAATATCTGAAAAATGTTAAAATTGTTTAGGGGAAATCCAAAATTATTTATTTTTCAATTTTTTTGGATAGGCCACTGAACCGAGGAATCAGCTATTCACACAGCTTAGTCACATGTGGGTCTTGCTACTGAATTCTTTGTGTGTGACCTTCAGAGAAATCAACTCATCTCTTTATACCTCAATTTCCCATTATTTAAAATGGGGATGATTATAGTTACCCATTACTCTAAAACGCTGTCCTTATACGAACACATAGAGAATACGTGCAAGAGAGTCCTTCCCCTTCTGCGCACAGTGCAAGTGTTACAAAAGAGTGCTGGGACTGCTTTCTCAGGGTCTGAGCCAAAGCCTGTCAACATTAGTGAAAAGACTCTCACTGAATTCAGTAATAATAATAATAATATAATAATATGATAATATAATACCTATTCCTTATATAGCACCTTTTCACTGTGAGGTAGGGCGGCATTATTATCACCCAGATTTTACAGATGGTGAACCTGAGATGCAGAGAGGGTCAGTGACTTACCCGAGGTCATGCACAAAGTCCATTGTGGAACAAGGAACTGAACATGGGTCTTAGCCAGTGCCCTAAACACTGGACCATCTTTTCCCCTCAGCAGGCTTTGGATCAGTCCCATGGTGTATCGCTGTGGGGAGAGTATGAAGGAGACAGGCCAGCTACAATGAGTGGAACAGGCTGCACCATTCTAGTACAAACAGGAGTGCAGTTTGCATAGTGCCCAAGTGAACCAGCTTGCTGCTCTTTGACTCAGTCTCTCCTGGTGTTCCCTGTGGGGGTTGTAGCTTAGCTCTACCCACTACTGGCATCAGTGACTAAATGCCACAATTTGATCCTACATAAAATAAGTGCAGATTGACTTAATTTTGCAATTTTAATTTATTTAAATAATAATAAAAGTCGAGGTCCTTGGCCTATGATAAAGATTTGCTTTACACTCAGAAAATAAAATAAAATACGGACAACTGCCTAGACACACCTTTTTAAGGAGAAGACTTGATGAAAACCTAATTGTGGAACTGGACTCTTCGTCAGTGGCTTCTTTGCTACCATTTTACAATTATGTGCATTGGCATCTGTTATTGTTAATTACTTCTTCAAACTTCATCAATGATCCCTTGCACTTCCTGTGAAAAATGTTGAAAGCTTTTAACAAACAAATTAATTATGTGTAGTCTGTGATGCAAATTAGCCTAATTAATTGAAGCATTGATAACCTCTCCTTGCAAAAAAGAAAAAAAGGAGAGAGAAATACTTCTTATACATATTTATAAGTACTTTTTGATATATGATGATGGGTTGTGATGAAGAATTGGTTAAGGTTTTTAAAAATTAGTTTTTTTTCATGACAAACAGGCTAGGTAATTTTGTGGTACACTGAGTTCACTTCATCACAATTGCTCTTATTTAAAGCTGAAAGTTCCAGGGAAATGCTATGCCCCTAAACCCTGATTCCGATTCCACTGAAGTCACTGGGAGGCTTCTGATTGATTTCAGTGAAAGCAGGAGCAGGGCTAGATGTGAAGATACCCTCTCTCTCTCTCTCTCTCTCTCTCTCCATATATATCTATATCTATAGCTATCCTTGGAAAAAGAAGTCCCTGTTTAATTTACTAAAACCTACAGCTAGCTGGGAAATGCTTATCTGTTCCTGTGGAAAATGTTGATGAATTTTCATTGAAAAGCTGAAAATTTAATTTTTTTCTGCTGCCGAAAACTGACCCATTTTCAGATGACAAATGGAAAATTTACAAGGAAAGCAGGCAGTCTCACAAATTTTTTTGGTTAGTCTAAACCACAATTTTTTGTTGAAAAAGGGACTTGGATTAAAGATTTTTTTTATCAGTCCTACTAAAATCTTTGGGTATCATCAAGTCACTGGAGTTTGCACAGATTTAAAACTAAAATAAAACTATGCCCCCAATAGAGAAAGTCTGGCAAAAATCTCCTTAGCCTCATGAGGACAATCTTTTTCAGTCAGAAATTCTGAAGAGCACTTTAATTAGAAATAAGAGTTGCAAGTTTACTACAAATACAAAAAAATTGCACTGGAATGTACTGTGCAAAAATAGTGAAATTACTTTTATTTTGTACCGTTTGAAATTTACATTTTTTAACTGATGTATAAACATCAGTGAGATTAGTTTGCAACTACCATACTTAACACAGAGAAGGAGAAATAGCTCTCTCTTTCTCTTTCTTTCTCCGTAAAATATATGACAATATGGTACGTGTGCATACATGAGATCATGAAGAGCCTCCATGTGCATGAGTGGAGCATGGTTAAATCTAAATACTTCTGACTTTGTGTTTTTGTCAAGTGATTGGGGGCTGGCTGGCTGCTTATAGGTAACATGGTGCCCAGTGGTACCTATAGTTCTTGTCAGGGCCAGCTCCAGGCACCAGCTAAGGAAGCAGGTGCTTGGGGTGGCCAATAGAAAGGGGCAGCACTCCATCTGCTATTGGGGCAGCATGTTTGGGTCTTCGGCAGGAATTTGGTGGCGGGTCCCTCAGTCCCTCTCTTCCTTTTTGAGCTGCTGCCAAAGTGTCACCAAAGAGGAAGAGAGGGAGTGAAGGATGCAACGCTGAACTGCCGCCGAAGAATAGAGTGGCACGATTGAGCTGCCACCAAAGTGCCATCTATTGGCTTTTTTTTTTCAGTGCTTGAGGCTGCAGAAAACATGCAGCCGGTCCTGATTCTTGTCAAGTATGGTGAGATGTTTGCCTCATTAATAGTACTGGTAAAAAAAGATGAAAAATATTTTTGAAAAAAATCCAGAATTTTAAACAAACATTTCTCACCAAAATTTTGAATATTTGAAAAAGTCTAATCACTCCATAAGCTGGTCAAAACCAGCAAAAATTGTTACCAGAATTTTGAATTTTGCACACAAAAAAAATTCCATTTGAAATGTTGAAGCTAGTTTAATTATTAGCGATAGCAAGATCACTTGCTGGTTTCTGAGCAGAAGAAATAGCTAATTAATTAAAATATGGAGACGCTGAGGAACCAGAGGGCAGAACCAGGGAGAAAATGGTTCATTTTGTCCTACAAAGAGCTCAGCATCTCCACATTTAGCATGAAGCCGATTTATCTGTGCCTGCTGTGGATCAGATCCCTGAAACCACCAGCCTTAGCGAATTCACAACCTTCCAGGCATCTACAGGCCTTGTCTCTCTCTCTCTACTGTAGGGATAAGTACACATTAATCCCTGAGTCTTCAGAGCATTCCCTCCCCTGTCCAGCCCCTAATCCACTGAACACTCACAGAATTGCCAGGCCAGACCTGCTATTCTGAAAGGAACAGTACACATCAGCTTGTAAAATTCAGCTCAGGACAACCACTGTGCTTAACACCACAGCCCTTGGATATATACATAGTGAAAACAAGGATAAGTTTATTATCAAAGAATAGAACCTGAAGTCATAGTGAGTAAAAATACTGGAGACAAATGGTTACATATCAAACAAAAGCATAGCAGGCTTTGGAGAGGCTAAACTAAAAGGTTAACCTCCTGTCTAAAAAAAAAATGATCACACCTAGATTTCTTGATAACTTTTTTCAACCAAGCCTGGCTGAGACCTCTTTTTCATGAAGTAAACTCACTGTTCTCAATGAAGGGTGACAAATATATGAGAGCAAACCTTTAATGTGCACCTCGAGACATGTTCTCCCTCTCGCGCCCCTACCATGTTAGTTTCTTTCTGAAGTTCCCATCAGCTCTTCGTTAGCATATGACTTAAAATGCCAATGATTGCCCACTGCCACTGTGAATGAGACAACACTCAATTTACATGTCAACAGATAGATGGATAAACATCTCATCTGACAGAAAACCTGTTTTTCACCTTTGCTCATGACCAGTCCCTAGGCTCAGATTTTAGGTATTTTCTGAATATATATGTAACTTTTTACATAGTATCTGTACATTGAAGGCTGCTTTAGCCTTCTTTCTTCTCTGTACCTGACTGAGTCCTTGACTTTTTTCAAACCTTATCTTCTCTCTGTCTCACTCTAGCAAAACAATTAATATTGCCTTTGAGCCTCTCAGGTTCAATCATTTCCCCTGGAACTTGGCAATTTCACCCTCCTTCACCCTACAGATGCCATCTCAATGATCTACTGTAACATACATGCCTGAGTTGTATTTTCACGTATAGACTAATCAGTTGCAAAGTGATTTGTAGTAGTCATATCCTATATTACAAGGGGTCTAGACCACACCACACTCGATATACACATTCACTCAGAACTCTTGTTGAGGAATTGCCTTCAACTGACACACGGTTTAAACTGTTCGCCAACAAAATCTGTACATGTGTCATAGTGGGACGGAGGTCCATTGTTTGTTAATTCACTTGAAATAATTACTTTTGCTAACGCCATTAGCCAGGTAAAACCCAGAGTGGAATATTGTTCCTGCAGTATATTACCATATGGATGTTCCCCCCTCCCTGTTTTAGGGGTTGGGAAGTGGGGGGGGTATTGTTTTCCAGTGTTGAAATTAGAGATAAAGCCAAAATGTAAACTCAAATCTCTCCCTCCCGTTTAACCATATCTAAGCACAGAAATTGCATCAATTCTGCTAAAATCAGTTTGAATACCAGTTCAACTGGTGTAAAGCCATGTGTGGACACAGGGTTTAACCTGGTGTTATTGGTTTAGCTTGCACCTGTAAGGGTGTGTCTACATGCCAAGTTACACTAGTTTAACTAAAAGTGTGACTTTAAATTGATTTAGTTAAACCAGCACAAAAGATTGCATGGACACTCTTAAATAAATATAAACCTTTCTTTGATTTAGTTTCAGTTGATTAGGAATAGGTTTAAGTTGAACAAATAAAAGCCATTTTCCGATTGATATAAATGTCTATACAGGGGCTCACACGGATTTAACTAAATCAATTTAAAAATACACTTTTATTTAAACTGATGCAGCTTTGTGTGTAGACCAGACCTTAGGGCTGCTGAAACAAAAGGTGTTGGTAATTTAAGTAGGTTTCTTGTCCATTGATATTTGGAAGCCAGGTGTGAGCACACACAAGATTTGCACTCACTCACATGGAACATTTGTAGAAATTGGTTTCTTGTAGTTAAAGAAAACTTAGCTTGCTTCATGGTGTTCCTCTTGATGAGTTTATGTTGAAAACGTTCTGCTCTGCATGAAAGTAAACAAAACACAAAATCGATTTCTTGGAATTAACATCAATATTTATTTTTTTCACAGTTCTGAAATTTTGTGAAATATAAAAAAAATCAAAAATGTCTTGTACCCAACAAAAGGGTTTTATAATCTGCCGGAATCAAAAAAACAGCTCCTCATTTCAGATATCCCAGAAAAGGTTAGATTTACAAAGAGTTGTAGCCATGGGGACACTCAGCTTTGCCATGTTTAATTTGGAGGCGCTTAGAAAATTAATGCTAATCACTGCCTTAATTCGGCACCTGGGCCCTGTCCCTATACAATGAATGGAGAGATTTGAGGACTTTAGAATGGGATTCACAAAAGCCAACATGCTAGAGGTGTCCCCACCTAAGCTAGCAGGTGTGCTGAGCCCTGTCCCTGTCTGGGAGATAGGTGCTAAAGTCCAGGCACCGGCAAGGCACCTCCCTCTGCTTTGGATTCTTAGCCACAAACCGTCTCTTGGTGTTTGGTGCCTTTGGTGTTGTAGCAAGAAGATGGGGCAGAACCTCTCTGTCATAACCATTGAGTACCCTAACTCAGGCAGACCCATGGTGGAAGTCCACCCTCAGCCTGAGAAGGGATTAGAGGTGGGAGCTGCTACCTCCCACATGTGTGCTCTATCCACTGGGCTGTGAGATATTCTGTATGAGGGTTTCTCAGTCTCTGCTGTTGAAACTGTTCCACTGTGCATAAATAATGAATCATTAGGCCAGAGAGAGAAAGTAAGCGTGACTCCAAAGCCCTAGGGTTAGGGCACCCATCTAGGAGGCAGAGATCCTGGGTCCACTCCCCCGGTTCTGATGGCTTTTAAAATTATTTATCCACATTGGAATAGCTGCAACAGAGGAGACTTAGGGCCTGCCACATCAGAATGTCCCATAGTTCAGCAGTTAGGGGTCTCACCCTAGAGGTGGCAGATTCCTATTCAGACCCCTTCTCCCACACTGAGTACCCTTACCATTGGGCTAAAAGTTATGAGGGAGTGCCTCCTCTGGCCATTTTCTGTGAGCTTGCCCCTCAGGGCCACAGGTGAGGTCTGAGCATGCTCCCCAGATTTGGCCCTGCAGGTGAGTTAGGCAAAGGAACATCTATCTTCCCTGGTTCATGCGTATCTCTGGGGCTTAGACATCTGGACACCTAGAAGGCGGCAGCAGTGTGCTTGCTCAGATGACAAAATGTAGGTGCCTATAGAACTTTTACTGCAAAAAATTAGGCACCAAGGGAGTTTAGGTGCCTACAGGGTTTGGGGGCAGCTCAGTAGAAGTTTTGTGAATCCCAAGGGGACTGATTCTGGGATTTAGGCACTTAAAATAGCAGGCACCTAAGTCCTTTTGTGAATCTAGGCCAAAGTGGCTATTTTAAAATAGCCCTTTCTGAGGGTAGAAGAGGCATGTTTGAAAAATTGTATTCCATTTTTTTGTTAAGATAATAAACCAAATTTTCCAAGTGGAGCAAGGCAAGTATGCAATCTCTGTGAGGCCAGAGGGAACAATATGAGCTCCACACTGGCATCTGTGAACTGTGCAAACAAGCATTCATTGTATGCCCAGTGACCACCTGTTCACGTAAACATGAGATCTGTATGCACAATTTTGTGGACACAACTTAGGCCATTACATTTCAAAATTGGCCCCACTATTTCTCTTACAAAGCCCTGAGGCTGGCTCTTGCCTGGAGTATTGTGTGTGTATAAGGTAAAAAGGGAAGAACAGGATAGGGAGTTCAGAGGATTTCACTCCTTCATGAATGAGAAAGCTGCTGCATGGCTACCATATGAGTTCCAAGAATATAGCACATAGCGTCACGTCTCATAAAAAGGCAATGCATAAAGCTAGGTCCCACACCCACATCCGATTCCTACTTGTTCTCTTCACCCTTTAATTTACTGGCTGCTTTGTGAGTAAACAATCAGGTGTGTGAGGGTGCTACTTGTTCAGAGGACTGTGCCTCACACTAGTCTCGTTTGTAACTCCAGATGGTTGCCTGGCACTTCCTTGCTCTACCCAACTATTTTGTGTCCCTACGTTGCAAGTCATTCAGGGTCAAGGCTTTAACGGTTGTTTGTATTATAATAGGAGCAAGAAATCCCCACCTAAGCTGAACAAACATTGAGACTGCACCTGCCTGAGGGAATTTACAGTATAAATAGATGAGATAGCCAAAGCGTTGGGGAACACAGCATAATTGTCCCCATTTTACAGATGAGGCATCTGAGGCACAGAGAAAGTTACTTGCCCCAGGTCTGTGGTAGAGCTAGAAATTGCACCCAAGTCCCCTGAACTGTGTCAGAACCACGAGACCATCCCTCCTCTCTGAAAGAATTGTTTCCCCTTGGAATTGATCTTAATGTTTTTCCTAATTATTCTACTGCAGTATTTCACAAAGTAGTTCCTGACGACAGTTTATCAGTCATGATTTGAACACTTCTGAAAAGTTAAGGGCTATTACAAAACAGCTGAGGGAAATCTGCGCAGTGTTTCAAAATGAATCCTGTTCTTTAATAAAAGGGAAAATGCTCAGGGAAGCAAAGCTATCATTCACGATCTTTGCTTAAAATATCCTTCATTTTTAGATATTAAACCTCCAACCTCCCTACAATATGGTACAGTATGTTGGCTGACCAACTTACTGAGCTTTTCTGTGACTAATTATTGACACTACCAAGGGTTGTCCTGGAGATTTTATATGCATTTTATATAAATGGAATCTTGCATGCTTTCAGTTTCCAAAGTTTCTTTAGCATCAGTGCTCTAAACAGAGATGAACATTAAAGTCTCTTAGAACGGCTGCATGAAATATGTCTTCAGATTGGAACCATGTGCTTTGTATAAGGCCAACTTTTAAAAATGTGGATCTATCCTGAAAACTGACTCTGTAAACATGGCATGGTGTGGTTCCACCTCAAACTGGTTGGGAATTTTTCAACAAAACTTTTTTTTGTTGGAAAATAATGTTTTGCCAAAATGGAAACGTTTTGCAGAAATGTATCAGTTTTGGTACCATTTTCACTAGGAAGGTTCTTAGGGCTGGAATAGAAATGAGAGTGAGCCCTACCTGAGACTAACCAATACACTTGTGTAAGGTGACCATATTTCCCTAAGCTGAATACGGGACACCTAGTAAAATTACTCGTTTTCAAGCACGTTCGATGGCAATCAACTGGAACCATGCCGTACAAACATTCAAATTAACATCAAGTTGACTGAGCCCCTGTTAAAAAGAAATACTGCATACTATCTTCTTACTTTAAGGCTTTAGGGTTCACATGGGGAGAGGTGACACACATACATTCCCGTACACCTCTCACACCGGGGGACCGGGGGAGAGTAGGGAAGTCTGACCGACTGACCAACCCTCCCTGCCCAGAGCTCTGTGACCTCTGTGCCTGACTGGGCCCCCAGGATGGATCCACCTCTCCTGGTACCTGGCACCATGTCTTCTTGAGGCAACTCTTGTGGGACATGCAGGGTCACATCCTCCTCCCCCGATTTCTGCCAGGGTTCACACCAGAATGTGGCCAGGAGCGGCCTTTTGACACAGTGCAAGAGGGAAGGGACCGAAGCTGCTTCCAGCCACAGGGAGCTGGTGTGTGTGTCATGGCCTGTGTCTTTGCAGAGCTCATCCCTCCTTCATCCTTCTCATGGCTCCAAGCAGCTTGTTCCTTCCTGCCCGCACACTGTCGAAAGGCAGCTAACACCTCCAGGCTGCTGCTGACCACCGACATAACCCAGCTGCCTCCTGTCCCCTGGCTACAGTGCAGGCAGGAAGAAGTTAAGCCCTAAGGATGCATTGTGCACTAGGGCTCAGGGAACCTAACTGCAGGGACTCATGGAACCCTGCCAGAGCGGTGGTTCATCAGGGTAGGGTGCCTAGGGGATGGAGCAGCCCCATGCTTCTTGGGGGCAGCCCCACGCTTCCTGGGGGCAGGGACAGGGGAGAATGAAGAGGGTGCTAAGTCCCTGCCCAGGGGACTGCTCTGGAGCCTGCAGGGTTTGGGGGGGGGGGGGGAAACTGGATGGAAATCGCTCCCCCCCCCGCCCCAGAGCTTAGCTGAGGGACAGAGAGGCTTTCCCATGCCAGCGCTGTGTGGGGCTTTGGAACATGCAGGGCTCGGCTCCTCCGAGCCAGCGACTCGGGCTGGAGGATCTTGGGCTTTCCTGGGGCAGCGGCCCAGGCAGAGGCAGTGGGAGAAGGAAGGAGCCTGCCGGCTAGACTTTTGATGAGCTGAGCACTCCAATTGGGGCTGGTACTCCCTCTACACAGCGCTTGAAGTGAGACATGCCTGCCAGGGAGGATATAGAGGAGCAATGAGGCTGGGGCGGGAGTGAAGGGACAAAGCAGGGAGAGGACAGTGAGAACATGGGCACCAGGTTTGTACAATTTTTGGTGGTGTGCAGAATGGGTGCAAGGAGAGCTGTTCTGTCCATAGGACAGACCGGGGCAACTGCCCCATGCTTTGTGGGGGCCCTGCACTTCAGGGATACGCAGAGTCCAGGACAGCCTGGAGAGTTAGCAAGCGGCCTGGTGCCAGCAGCAGCAAGCAACCTGGACCCAGCCCATTCCGTTCTGCTCTGCCCCGCCCCTGCTCCATCCCTTCCCACAACCCCCACCCCCACCCCGCCTCCTCTCATCCCTGCTCCCTGTGTCTGGTCACCCTACACTAAGGGCTAGAGCGCTGGGATTTGGGCAACACAGGTTCAAATCCCAGCTGTGAATTAGGCTTAGCAGGGACTTGAACTTGGGTCTTCAACATCCCTGCTGCATACTCTAATCTCTAGACACTCTTAGGGTGGGGGACAGGTACTCTTCCCTCCCCCATATTTTTTTTTATTTAAATTTTTGTGCAATCTTTGCTTCATTCTGATGCAGAATGCAGAAGGTGGTTTCCCACCCAGCTGTAGTTCCATATGTTGTCTCAATTATTCCAGCCCATGATTGCTCCATTTACAAGTAAAAAGATAGGAGTGGGGAAATCTATGACAGTTTTGCCATAGACTTCAGCCGAGCCAGGATTTCACCCAAGGAATTTTCTCACAACAAGCATTTCACAATCTCACCCAGGGATTTGAAAGTCAAACTTGACAGTTTCCTGATTCTGCACCAACATCAGGTTTTACTATCCTCTCAGTTCGCCCCCATTATTCTCTGTAGAGATGTGCTGGTGTAACAGGATTATTTGAAGACAATGGGGTGTGTATAATTGTGCAATAGGATGGTGAAGATTGTTTGTGTAACTCAGAGCACAGTTTGGGCTGCAAAACTCTTATTGCTGGTGGTGATGTGTGAGATGGAAAGAGCCCAGCCTGACTATCAAAGCTGGTGTGAGTATAAAGAGTGAGAAAAACATTTCACTTGTAAAGCAAATCTGAATCAAGTCACTGAGATACTGTGGGTGAAATCTTGGCTCCACTGATGTCAGCTGAAGTTTTGCCATTTAATTTTAAGGAGTCAGGATTTCACCCCATGGAACTCCACAACAGTATTTCTATTGCTATTCTAATTCCATTTCTGAAGTGCTGGAAGCCAAATGCTGTATCATGCTGTACATGTCTATGTATTGAGGTACACAACTATCTGGAGGTGGTAATGCTGAGAACTGTTGCTCACACACATGCACACATAGATTTTCCCATGTTGCTATAAGGATTAGGGAATAAAAGTTCACAATGTCATTGCTTCTGTATCACTAATGTATGACTGTATGTCATTTCTATGACAAGGCATAATTTTGCCCTAAAGAAAGGAAGGCATTATTGAAAGTGGCATAGAGGGATCTAGTTATAAAAGTCAAGGGATAAGAAAAGGGAAATGAAGGCTGAATATCTGGAAGATCTTCCTGCCTATAAGATGTATTAAAGTAGAGTCACTTCCTAAAGGATGTGGTGGAATCTTGATCATTTCCAATATCTTAAACAAGTCTAGGAACAGCTCTCAAAGCTATACAGTGAAAGATTGTCCTCTTCCCAATGCAGGGTTGTTCCATCTACCTCATCTATGTCATTTTTAAAGTACCTATATTCTAGGAACCAGAAGCATAAGCTAGGTCCTCAGATAGTGCTGAGCTATACTGGCTGAGGTTCTGATCCAAAGCTTTCTTTAATTAATAATAATTTTTTTAAAAAACCATGCAATTACTGTGATTGCACATATATGTCAGGTAATTATATGTATAGATACCCTTATCTGGTCATTTGTACATGCACATGCAATTACCTAATTCATGTACAAAACTCTATGAAATGTATGCGTACTATCGCAGTTTAGAAAATGTTCAATTAGACAATGAAAATTGTCTTCCTTGTTCCTAATGCCTATGATTAGTTAGAGTGTATATGAGTATTATTATCAAACTGTGGTAGCTCTGCTTTTGTCATAGCCCTATGAAATGTTGCAGAAATGAAAGAGAATAGTAGGTACTAGGTAAAACAATTTACTTGACTACAAAGAGAAATTGGGCCAGAATCTCAGCTGTGGTAAGTAAGTGTCGCTCCATAGAATTCACTGGAGTTATGTCAGCTTACAACAGCTCAGAATCTTGCCCGTTGCTTTTTAGATTAGCTCAAAAAAAAAAAAAGCTTAATATAAACATTATCAGCATATAGCTGGTTAAAGTAAGTCCTTTTTGTTATTAAAAAACTTCTCCTATTACTTAACTGCTTCCTGTAATCGTTGTCTGTGACTGTAACAGTTTAAAATTTGTTATACATGGTCTTTCTTTTTGGTAATTCACTTATGATTATAATTGAGCTAAAGCCATCCTCCTTTAAAATTAATTAACTTTTAACTTCAGGCCAAAAGCTTATTACTCAGATGAGAGAGCATGGATTACAGTATTTCATGTTACATTCAACATCAACATCTTAAATATTTAAATGGTTTCCTTTAAAAAAAGTTTAAAACAAACAAACAAAAACTAATTTGTGACTCTTTACTTATGTAACTTTATAACTTTAGTCTTTTAGCCAATGACTATTTTGAATGTATGATTACCAAAAGCTAGTTGTAAATATAATTCTGTTTGTGCTGGTAAATCACAGTGATTAAACAAATGACATTATGAAAAACATGTGTTTTGAAAACCTGTTCTAAAGATATTTAATTTCCATTTGGAACACTAGCTTTGAAATAAAGGACTTTGCTACAAAATGCAATTTTCCTTTCTCTATTTCAAATAGGAAGAATGTACATGAAGTTCACTGACTCCTAAAATGTTGCTGTTGTGACACAAGAAAGCAGCATCTTTTTAAAATTCAACTTCAGTTCCTTTTCAATTTTGCATGAACACCTAACTAGGAAAAAATTAGCTCCAAATCAGCATCTGATTAGCCCAAATCATCCTCTCTTAATCCCGTCTATGAAGGCATAATTTGCAAAATACTACTGTGCATCCATGTAACATCTCTGTATATTTAAAACCCCAAGTGTATTAGTGAAAATAAATAGAACATTTTAATTAAAACTCATAAAATTGTTGGACATCTGCTCTGAATTGTTCAACATTTTAGTGGTGAACAGATTTTGTGCACCTAGATAATGAATTACTCGTTATTATTGGCATAAATAGTAGCTATGGGGCTTTTTATAGCAAGATCAGAAGCCTCTTTGTGAAAGCTCTGGCTTACTTTATAGTCTTTTGGCAGATGCCTATTAGAACCAATAAGTTTAGCTAAAAAAAGGGAGGCAGAGTTAAACACAGGAAACAAGAGTTGAATGTCCGCCAATAAAAATGATCACAAATCAGGGCTGCTGATGTCATAACCCTTGGGGTCAAAGGTTGAGAGAGGAATAAATGGTTCTGAAAGGGACAGCCTGTCTGGTGTACTGAGCTGTTGTTGGCAGGCAGGCCATAGTACATGAGTAAATGGGAAGCACAATGAAATCCAATGTGCCTCATTAGCAGCCAGGGTCTGGGTGAAGAGAAGTGTTTGATGAGTCCTTCATGTCCCACTGTGTCACTATGTGATGTAAATGGAATAATTACTATGATCTAATGGTCGTCTCTTTTGCATGCAGGCCCCTCTGAATGGAGCCCCTCTTTCATTGTATTCATCCTGGGTTGTGTAAACTGTAGGGTGCCACTCAGAATCGGAGCCTGCAAGACTGGCGGCAGGTCAACTCCAACCATTTTGTATTCACTATGAATAGAATAAGAAGGCCAAGTAATTTACTTCCCTGTCTTTCACCACGAGAGTGGCAGATTGAAGGTCACACTCTATTTGGCAGGACTTTAGTCACTTTCTATGCATACACAAGAGTTAGACAGATGTAACATCTATTTGCTAAGACTTTAAAGTACTAACAATTTAATTGGTCTGCACTTCATCATAGGTGCTTCAAACTATGCTTCCATTAAGATGCTGAAATTCAAAATATTTCATTTTCAAGAATCCAAGACACTTTCGATTTTAAGCATTTACACATTTTCAATTTAATTTCCATCTGGGTTTAAATCTGGAATTAAAATGCATGCATACAACTTTATATATGGTATATTACACTGGAATGTCTAAATCTAGTTATTTCTTCAATCTCCATTCAGATAATAACATCTGGGCCAATTACCCTTTATTTATATATAGTGTTTAAATTTAAATAGTTGCATTGTTTACTGATATGCTCCTTTTTTTCCTCAGTGAGTTAAATTAATATATGACCTTGTCTCTGGGACATATTCTCATTAAAAATGACATGCAGAAAATTATATCTTAAAAATACTCTTAAATTGTTTAATAAAAATGTATCCCACGTGAATCCAAATGACCATAATTCTAATATTATATATATCTTAATATGTAATGTCGACCAATTTTTGTAGCTCTTCTAAAAATGTCTACATTAATAGTCAGCCTTCTATAAAAATCATCATTTATTTTTTCTTTGTAGCATATGATTTAAAATTAATATCTTACTCACGTTTGTCTTTTTCAAGTGGTTTAGTATCCTTCCTGAACTAAGTCACTCCAGAAAAGTTTTGGAGATTTTTCCCTAGCATTCCCTGTGTGCGCGCTTCTCCAGGCGCTCTACACATGCTCATAATGTTTGTTTTATATGTTCACTGCACTGTTAATGAGGGCCAAAACCTAGATGCATGGAAGTCAACTGTAAAACTCCCAGTGACTTCAGTGGTACCAGGATTAAATTGTGCGGTCTGCACAAAATTAGATGGAATCCATGGGATATTTTATAACGTCACTTTAATTACGACTTGTACAGTATTTTGTTTTTTGTGGTCACGTGGAATCCACACTCATCATTTGTGAAGAGGACACAATCATTCCTCGAGGCTATGTTTCTTTATTTTGAAAGAAGAGAGAGATTGTGGATACCTGAAAAGGTCAAATCTAGGTCAGCACCAGAGCTTTAAGCAATACTCTGAACACTTATTTACATACTTTGGGAACCCCATATTCATGGACTTATGTAAATTATTTTGAAGTAATACATCAGTGCTTTTAAAAGTTACTTAGAAAATTGCTGATATGAATAACATTGTTTAAATGGCAATATTTTTATGTTGAGCTCAATAACAGAGTATGGCAGAAAAAAACACATACAAACACTAGGCCAACATATTGAAAATTGAAAGGTTTTTTTGTTGCCCCTGTAATCATGTATGTAGTGTAATTAATTATATTCTTAATTACTTATTATCCACTTGCCCTTTTCCTTGCTTCTGCTTAATATGTGTAGCAAACTGCCCTAAAAGCTAGTGAAACTGGCAATACTTGCCCAAGTCTATATAGCACTTAAGTAAAGGTGCTAAAATACAGCGACTGTGATTTTTATTGGCATTGCCTGTCTTCAAATTCCTTGGTTTATTAAATACATTGCACAGATGCAAGTGAACTAGGCAGAGATGAGCTTTCTATACTGTAAGGGCCCGATCTTGTGAGGTGTTGAGCATCTGGATATCATCACCATGATGTCATTGTGAGTTCAGAGCTCTCAGGATCAGGCCAAAGTTTCTAACTTCTACTTCACATAACAATTTAGTCCTCCTTTGGCCTGGCCTGTCCTGTCCCCATTGAACCAATGGGAGTTTTGTCCTTTCCTTCAATGGAAGCCATCCCACAATCAGATCTTTTCTGAGCACCTATATCTCCCATTCAGTTCAGCTGAAACAGAGGTTGCTCAGTGTAAAGCACTGGTGAATGTGTGTGTTACAGGCCTTCCCTGTGTACTGATCCATAAAGGAGATATGTTGTTACAGACCTCAACTACAGAGTCTTGTCTGTAGCATTGCATGCTTTCAGCTCCAGAGGTCCCCAATTCAATTCCTGGAGTTTTGGCCAAGATGGTGGAAATCACATTGGCACTTCTGAAAGTCAGGCCCTATATTTTTACATTGCTGTTCTTCCTTTTGTGTTTTGCCTTTGAGGTGCAGAAAGATCTCATGCACCTAATCGGATAGTCCTTGCTCTGGTGAAAAATATAGTGAGTTTTCCTGGGCAAGGATAGCAGGAGTGGCTCCAATAACCATAAAGAGTCTTAGAGATGAAAAATACTATGGGCCAGATTTCCCAGACTACCCAGCATCTCCTTCTTAGGCACCTAAAGAAGTAGCCAGATTTTCAAAACTATTCATCAGCCATCGCCTCTCATTGTTATTTATGATAAGTGAGATTTCAGCGAAAGCTATTGGGTACTGAGTATTTTTGAAAATATGGCCCCATATAAATACATCAGCATTATTATTTTATTAGTAGTGCTGTTACTTGTTCTTAGCAAATTCGCTGAGGCAAATTAATTTCTGCTATAACTTTACTGACTTCAAGAGATGAAATTGGTTTACTTTAGTAAATTTGGAGGCAAATATTGCAGCAAGAAGTCTATTAAAAAAAACGCAAAAAAGAAAGAATTCAGAGTTGCAGGAACTTTTTTTCTTTCCCTCTTTCAGTCAATATTAGAATCTCAGTGTTGCTTTTTCATCCATTTCTTTCTTCTTGAAATGCTAAGCTTGCAAACAACCCCCTTTCGCTTGTGCCTTCTCCCCCCCTCAATTCACCATGGAAAAGATTTAAATAATAATTTTTGTGCTATGTTCCTGTTGTAAGGTGGAGTTTGGAATGCGGAGTGCAACAGACCCCTTGCATTTTTCGTTGATTATCTTTAATTACTTTTGAGGGTTGAGCTAGCTAGCATTTTCCCCCCTGGGCAGCAGTGACTGACAAGGAATGTTCTTTAAAGCCATTTATAGTGCATCACATCATCAAGTAACTAACAGAGCAAAACTGACACAAAAAGAAAGTACATTATTGTGTTAGTTATTGTTAAAACAGTTTTATTTACTTTTGTAACCCTCTACTTTTAAATACATTTACTCCCCTGAATGTGTTACCAGTTGCTCTCTTTCCCCTTTGGAAGGGAGAGAAGAATTCATTGCTCTTCAGGTAGTTTGTGATGGACTGTAATGCCCAGAGCAAAGCAAAAGTATCACCATCGTAACAGATCATGTTTACTATCATAGTGCCTAAGGGCCAGCCAAGAATGGAGCCTCGGTACACTAAGTAAGTAGGACACAGAGTAGCAGACAGTCCCTGCCACAAAGAGCTTACAATCTAAATCAGCAACTGAACTTTGTTTAATTTCATTCAGGATGGTTGTTTGTATTTACAGAGCTTTTACAGATGCTCGAGTTAGATCTGTGAGTTGGCTGAAGCGTTAAGGCATTTCACTAGCCAGGCTTTAACAAGTATAGGGGAAAGGAATATTGTCTATACCAAAGCTGTCCACTGTGTTCTTGCTGTATTTAAGATTTTAAGACTCTACAGTGTTTTGAACTAATTTTCTAGGCAAAGATAACATGGTATTCCTATTCAGAACAAATACACTGTAAAATAAATGCACAGCATGTCATTTCAGTACCTAAACCCAATCCTGCCCCCATGGAGACCTGTTGCGGACAATGATGCACCCTTGTGGTTCCCAAAGTAGGATCTAGGTATTGCCTAGCATAATTCAAATACATTTATAATAATCTACACTTCAGGTGGGGGCCCAGAATGGCTCTGGGGCTTGGTAGGATCAGAGCTGGTCAATACATAATACTAAATATCAGATAACACTAATATTAATTTAATTATTTATTTTCTGAATAGTTTACTTGACAGATGATGTTCAATCAGCTATGATATTGAGCTGGTTGAATGTTCTAACAAAGTGTGAATTTGAATAAATTTGAAAACAAATGGTAAAATTGGTCAAACATTATTCAAGCAGCTCTACGTAAGACACTGAGTTCTTCATCTCTCGGTTCAGAACTATCCTTGACTGGCTTTGGTCGAAAATTATTAACATCTGATGGCTATTCAGGGGCCTGTGTGTAATGAGTTGCTGTTCTCTGCCAATCCCTTGGGCTCCTGCATACTACAAAATTAGATTGACCCAGCTATGTGGCTCAGAGGTGTGAAAAATTCACACCTCCTGATTTATGCAGCTAAGCCAACATAAGTCCTGTGCAGATGTTGCTAGGTTGACAGAAGAATTCTTTCATCAACCTAGCTACCACCTCTCATGGAGGTGGATTTACTACAGCAATGGGAGAACTCCCATCACTGTACTAAGGGCTTGTCTACATTACCCGCTGGATCAATGGGCAGCGATCAATCCAGTGGAGGTCGATTTATTGCCTCAAATCAACCGCTGAGTGACTCCGGTTCTCCACCGGAGTGGGAAGCGGAAGCGGAGTCGACAGGGGAGAATCATCTGTTGACTTACCACTGTGAAGACACCGCAGTAAGTAGATCTAAGTACGTCGACTTCAGCTACGTTATTCACATAGCTGAAGTTGTGTAACTTAGATTAGTCCATTCCCCCCCTTCCTCCCCAGTGTAGACCAGGCCTAAGTGTCTACATTGCAGCACTTGAGTGGTGCAGCTGTAGCATTTTAATTATAGATGTAGTCCTAGTAGTCAGATATCCACTTGATAGAAAAGACATGCTTTGGAAGTTCCAAGTTGCACTGCCCTTGCTTAGGAGAGAACAACTACACCGGAGAACACCGGAGAATTGGGCCCATGCTGAGGAAATCAGTTTGACTACAGAATGATAGCAAATCATGGATGTGGTGAATAATATTATCAGACATTGTGACATGCTATGGACCTGGAATCTGTTCTCTGATTTCTCACTGTTGTGGATTGGGGGAAGAAAAATCAATGGGAATTGGATGTTTTGATTTGAAGATTCAGGCCCAGAGCATGTAAAAAAGGTATGTTAGTTAGCACGCCTAATTTGCATGTGCACGTACTGTGGCTGTGCATGGAGTCACGGTAGTGCAATTAGAAAGTGCCGTTTGCATGTGCACTTACTCTGACTGTTGGCAGTTGTGATCATTGTGTGTCCAAATAAGGCATGCAAAAGTGCATGTAGCTTTACATGTGTAATGGCATATCAGCAATTGTGAAAATTGTGAAAATCTGACTTTTAATAATAGAATAATAATTTCAAGTAATTTGATCAAGAGAATTTTCTGGCTCCCTCATTCATTTAAATTACACCAAAAGTCAAATGGTGAAGCATGTTCTGTAAGTGACATAAGAATTAGTCTATCAAATATTTGTCATAAGTCTCTTTTTGTTTTGTTGAAAAATTATATATTCATTCATTGTGTGAAGGCATCAAATTGACTAATGTCTTCCAAACAATATGCTGAAATAGATGTCCTTTTACTGCTGGATTTGCCACACTGATCTTGTAATGTTGCCTGAGACCTAATCCAGATCCAATTAACTTCAGTAGGTTTTGGATCTGGGCCCCGGTCTCTCTTGTAGCCCTGTAAATTATCTAGAGCCAATGGGAGTCTCTACTATTTAGTGGCTTCTTTTTCCAGAACTCTGTAATGAATGGGAAGAGGTGTCAGTCAGTGCCTTGCGGCATCCAGGGTTGTAGGATACAGAACATTTGCAACTGAAAATGGAACATATATCATCAGCAATGTTAATATTTAGCTGCTAGAGGAGATATTTTTCAGATGCAATAGGTTCCTTACTGAGATTATCAATTGCTGATTTCAAGTTTTCCTGTTCTTATCAGAGTAGTTCATAAGACCTAGCACTTTTCTCCTCTTCAAAAGGCACTTTAACAAATTTTCAGTAATGACAGACCACCACGGCTGTAGCTAGTGTCACCCGCATTTCACCAAACTGCCCACAAAAATCCAGAGAATGGAGGTGAAGATGTCTCTGCTGTATGGATAATGTACTGGTCAATAAAGCTATGTACTAAGTTGTCATGCTTTTGCAGTTCCAGGTCCTCCGTGTTATTTAAAACATGGAACCTCCTGTTTGACCTGATGGTGGTTTTCTTTCTTTCTTTCTTGGTGTGAATGTTCATCTGGCCTTGATGGGCTGACAAAAGTATTTACAGGCCTTATTATTTGTCATGTTTTCAATACTGTGGTTCATCTCATGAACACAAAGAAAGGTTGGTCCATGTGCATAGCTATTTTTAGCTGCTGTATTTAATCACAACGAATGTTACGTTCAATGCATCAAGCAGTAGTGTCACATTCTAAATTAGTGCCTCCTGTTATCTGACACTGTGTGTGTGGAGGTGGGTAGAAAGTGGATTTTGGCTGATATGTACTGTGGGTGAAATTTAATCAAGCATGGGACCATTGAGTGGTGTCAGCAGTAATAAACATGCATTAGTCCCCCTTCTATCACTCATTTCTTTTCCACTTCCTAAATTCAGTCATGGCTTTTTCTGAGAAACGTTTCTGCGAAGAGATCCAGGGTAACTTGGAAGAGATTGCAGATCATGTTTAAATCACTTTTCTGGAAACCCTACGTAATGGGAATATCAGTTTTGTAATATGCTTATTCAGATTTTGCAGCAATCCAAACCTGTGCAGGTCTCTCTGTGGAATTGTGATGGGCAGGGAGCTGCTCTGTAATAACTGATGAATACTGCATGACGATTTGGGGTTACTGGGATGTTTTCTGTATGAATATATTTGTTTAGCTTAATAGGAAGCTGTAAGGAAATAGCAAGCAGGAAGGAAATAATGGCTCAAGATCAGCCACCCCCTGGTCAATACTTGAGGTTTTTATGGGACATCAGGGGAGCCACTGGCTCTGTGGAGTCTGGCTCAGCCACATTCAGAGCCCGACATATTGGTTTTGTCCAGAAGGGCAAAGCCTGGGCCATAAAATTCTTCAAGAGATGTTCTTTTGAACACAATGGTAGCATGGGCCTCTGAGGCAGGCTAAAGAACAGAAGATGGTAGTACCATAGCTAGAGATGGATGAGATCTATTACATCATGAAGTCCTTCGCTTGTCAAGGGCAAGATATCGTCCCCAGGTAGAGGCTGGGAAATCTCATGCTTGTTGTTCAAGATGGGACTTTGATGTTGATACAATTTATGATACAATAAAAAAAATACACAAACACACACACTAAGCAACAGCAAAGAGAGAACGTGTATTTTTAAAACTTTATTCTTTGTGTTAAAATATGCTCCTCTTGTGAATTCACTACAGTAAACACCAAATAATGATGCATCACAATAATTTTATTTTTTTTAAATCCCTGTCTGATGCACAGAAATAATCCAGGCTGTTTGATGTCGTTGCTGCTCCAAAGTGAGCTTTGTTCTGTGCTGTGTATAGTCAGTGCAGTCAAATTAGGTCACCAAGAGCAGAGAGTGAGGGTTTTTTTTCTGCTTTTTAAACAAGTTTTCCCTCTATTTATTTTTTCCTCTCTGTTTAGGCACCCCCTGTGTATCCACGAACCAGATGATTGGAGCCGGTGGTGGCGACACCTTTTTCAAAGCTTTTTTTGTCAAGTTTCTCAGTAGCTTTCAATGGGGTTGTTTTCACTCCAGTGCCACAGAGACAATGTTGGCTCTATTCACCAGAAAGTGGCTGTAGCAGTGACAGGAAACCCTAGGGAGACCATCTGACGGAAGTCTGTTTCTAGACAAGACAGAAGGAGACATGTGGTTAGATCTGGTGCAGATGAGTAGCCCAAACAGCTTCAGTTCAAAAGTAGATGAGTCCTCTTCATCTCCGAGATACCCAAACAGTTGTATAATGGTTTGGTCCATTTCAAAAACACATAATATAAAAAAAGGTTTTGTATGACAGTTTATTTTCTGAAAGCAAACTACTAATTGCATGTATGATCACTCAAGTGCATGAAGTTAAAAAAAATAAAATAAACCCCTATGTTCCCAACAGTGCACTCTTATGAATAATTAGAAGAATACATTCATTATTTCCCTCCAAAATATCACTATTAAAATGACTCTTCTGTTTTGGAATAGAAAATAAGCAAAATAATGTCATCATTGTCTCTTTCCAAGCCATGTCTTTATTGCATTTTGGACAATGGGGTCATTGATGAAGATGATGATGATGTAAGAAGCTCTGAATCCTGAAAATGTAATTTCCAATTAGCTGTCAGGAGTTTTACCACTTGTTGAAATGTCTTTGCAAAGCTAATTTCCAGTTTACAATAGGCAGCATTCTAATATTGGTGTAAACAACAGATCATTCATCTAACTGTCTCCCTACATGGAAAACCCTCCACAAATTTAAAATGAAAAATAATAGGAAGTTAAGGGTATGTCTACACTTCAATAAAATATTTACCCACAGATAGTCCATGTTAGCTGACTCAGGATTACACGGCTATAAAATTGCAGTGTAGACATTTGAGCTTGGGCCAGAGTCCAGGCTTTGTACCCATGATGGGGAAGGTTCCCAGAACCCAGGCCCACCCTGAGCCTGAACACCTACCCTGCAACTTTATAGTCCCACAACCCAAGCCACTGCAACCCTGAGTCATTTGACATGGGCCAGCTGCTGGTATTGTATTGCCATGTAGATGTACAATAAGTGACTGTAAGTTTTGGATATTCAGACTCACATAGACACTTTAAGTGGTGTTGGAATCTGAACCTGATCGTGTATTTCCAACCTTCTTCGGAATCCAAATACTCACAAAACAGCCTGGTCTCCTTTATACTCCTTCCTCTATGCATTGCCACTTCCTACTTGAGCAGAATGGTGCTTAGTTACCGCTCTGTGAAGCTCCTTTACTGGGAATAAAGTCTGCCTCCTCTTGCCTTCAGAGTTGAAGGATTAGGGTTATGAGAGCAGCAGCTGGGTACTCAGCCAGATCCGAAGGTGGTTTGTTAATCCTTAAAGTTAAGCAGATGATTGAAGTTAAGCACTCATTGAAACATTTTACTGAATTGGGGCCTATGCATGTAGTTAGACTTTATTAAGCTTTAGGGCTGATCTACACACCAAAGTTATGTCCCTAGACCAGTATAATTAAAGCAGTGCAACTCCCTCAGCGTGAACAAAGTTATACCCATATAAAGGTTCTTATACCAGTATAGCTATTCCCAAATGAGAAGGGGGATAAGCTTTACTGGTATAAGGCACTTTTGCAATGGCATAACTGCATCCACATGATGGGTTGTACTGGAATAACTGTTTTAGTTTTAAAAAAATAAGCCCCTAACTACAGTTACAGCGGTACAAAAACTATGTGTAAACCAGGCCTCAAGACTGAATCCTGTTCCCTTTGAAATCAGTGACAAAACCCTCAGCAGCCAAGTGTCAGCCATAATATTTCAAAAGTGAAAAGCTTCAGCTAGCAAATGGGCAATTAATGCTTGGCAGGTAAAATTTTTTATCCCAGGTGGCACCATCTCTTGGATTTACTAATTAAACACTTTTCACTTGAGAGAAGCAGGGCAAGCCCTGCCCTCAGTTGCAGTTTCTTATCTATCTACACATATGAGTCAGAAGCCATGGCCCTGAGACACAAACTCTGCTTGTGCCTGAATATTACAGACATCTCTGAACAGGGACTTTGGAGGCCAAGGCAAGTACAGAATAGAATTTTCATCTTCATTCTGAGTCTGAATATCCTGGCTTTAGTTATTTTGTGTTTATTTCCTGGTATTTATTGAATTTGACTTTTTAAAATTTTAATGTTAAATTACAAAAAGAAAGGAATATCCCAAGTAAATCTGACAAGTCTTGGGACTTGCCTACACACAGGGGATCTGGTTTAAATTACACTCCTTAAAAATTTAATTTAAAGTAAACTAGTAGAAACCCCTTTGTGGATGCCCTTGCATCAGTTTAAAAGTGGTTATATTAGCGTATCTGATTACCAATGCAAGCTAAACCAATATAAACTGGGTTAAAATCAATTTAAGAGTATCTACATATAAACTTACACTGGTTTAACTAAATCGGTTTAAAATCATACCTTCATTTAACCTAGCACAACTTTATGTGTATATACCAGACTTCAGAAAACTGAGAGCCTGTTCTGACAGTGTTTGCCCCCCATTGAGAATCTGGAGTAACCCCCTTTGCACCAGTGCATTTGAGAGCATAATTTGGCCCAAAATATCTCCACTATTAGAAAGTAAAAGGACCAGATTCTGATCTCACTGAAGCTAATGTGACCACAGGAGGTTATAGGACATGTTAGAAATATTTTATTTACTTGATAAAATCAGGGTGTGTCTCAAAGTTCCATATCTTGGTTGCTTTTATTTTAAAAATAATGGTCAATAAGAGAAGCTTAACCACATTCTAAATTTTATGGTATTTTTAAGATCAAAAGCTGGAGGGAGGTTACACAAGTGTAATAAATGTTGGCAGACTGTGAAGCCTCTGGTTTTACGCTTATGTTCAGATAATGACCATACTTCAATCCCCAGTGATTTAGTTCCCCCTTCCCCTCAAAAATATTCAGCCAGAAAACACATCACCAAGCACAGTTTTAGCGACTTTGAATGAAAACACCAATTTGGAAAAAAGAATGACACTTCTGAGGCTGGAGAAAACATACCTGGTGGACATTTGAAATGGGGGATATAATGTTTTCACCATGCCGTGACTCAGTTTCCTCATTTGTAAAATGAGGATTTTGGTATGACTGCATCTGTAGAGCATGTTGAGAGCTATAGATGAAAACAATGCTATTAGAGCTTAGTGGTAGTTTCAATTTAAAATGTTGCCACGACAACTGGAAGCGTTCTGATAAAATCTCATAGCTCTGGGCTTGCAGATGTGCCAGTTCCTCAACTGATGCAGACCAACAAATCTCCCCAGATATCAATGGAGCTACGCTGAGCTACACCCATTGAAGACTTGGTCTGTTGTGTCTCGTATCAGAGGTGTCCTAATGGTGTCTTCATTCCATCACAGTATTTACACAAAGTGATTGTAATTAACTAGATGACTTAATAAATGCGTAAAATAAATTATTTTTGGCTTGACAGCAAAAGTTGTTGGCAGCATCTGCTTGCTCAAATTAAAACAATAAGTTGCTTCAATCTTACATTTCCAAACAGGTAAAAACTTGCATTGCCATTCAGTGTGGTAAAATGAAACCATCACAATTTTGTTGTCCAAGTGGATGGTGATGGAAATGTTTTTTTTGCTTAGAAACTCTGATTTATTTGCACACAAGAAAGCAGCTTCTTGCTTTTATTGCAACTTGAAGAAAGGAGGAAATGGCTTACCTACAAATGATTATTTACTGGCCAAAATCAGTAGTCACAGGTATACTGTACTCATGCAGACACACGCATATAAAAATCTGTATACATTTGGATTAATTTAGTGAGTGCTTTCTCATTGATTGATTTGCTCTGCTGCATTCATGTGCATGCTGATAGTTCCCCTTTGGGAAACTATGGCAGTAATGCAGCTTAGAAAAAGCAGTGCAATTATTTTAAGCATTTTCTTTTTAAAGAGTTTTTAAAGGGTTCGACAGCTGTAGTTAATTTGTCTGATTAGTCTGACCTTTCACCCTACAAGGAAGTAGTTCAGGAAAAGAGATAAATGTGGTCACTATATATGTAGTTTTTATTATTGTTTATGTTCTGCAAATAGTGGTTCCAATTGCATATATTTATGTATATTTTTATTTTTGTTAATGTTTATTGTGCATTTTAGAAGTGACATCTAATTTACTCCTTGCATAAGATTTTGATGAACCCAGACTTGCTAGTAGTTCCCACTTTGCTTTTTCCCAACTGGTTCACTGAAACTAAAAACATAAATAGAGCAATTGGGGGGTGGGGAGAGAATAAAAACACACAACAGTGTTGTTTGTCTCTCCTTTTGAAGACATGCCCAGATTTTTAAAGGCATCTTATTTAATCACTAGTCATTACAGAAATCTAAGCCTTTGCTTGTGTTTATAAAACTGAGGCAAGTTTTTTATAAAGAATCGTTCCTAAATAAAACACAGACCTTTATGTGTGGAAATGCTGGAAAGGGTTTAATGCTAATGTCCATGGGAAAATATTAATTGACATGAACAAAATGGCTTTTGGATATATACAGAAGATGCATCATCCTAGTAATGGGGCTGATCCTTCGGTTCTTGAGCGTTTCTTGGCTGATGGGGTTTTGTCTGCCTTAGGACAGTTGGAGCAGTACCTCTTCTAGACAGGTATTTTGTATGATATAGATTAATTCTTACTGTTTTATCATTACCTCTTGCTACTGTTAAAATATTATGAAACCATCATTTGTTCTGTCTTGGGTCCTGATCTTGCCAGCACTTATATGAGTGCTTAACGTTTAGATCTTGAGTGGTCCCATTGACTTTATGGATCTGTTGATATCCTTAAAGCTAAGCATGTGCATAAGTGTTTAAAGGATTGGGGCTTTGGAGGCCGTTGTACATTGGAATCGAGAGGGGACCAAACTACTAAATTCAAGGAGATTTAGAACCAGTGGTGAGATCTGGGCTCATTTCTACTCTGGGTATCAAAAAGCAATTCCAATGTATGGAGATCAGAGCAGGGCTTTGGAGCTGTGCTCCGGCTCTGCTCTAGCTCCAGACAAAAACCTGCTGCTCTGCGCTCCAGCTCCGGGCTCCACTCCGAAACCCTGGATCAGAGGGTGACTGAGGGATTATGTCTGTACGGACCCACCCAATTTACCTTCAGACTGGTGGGTGCTGCCTTCTTGGATGGTGCCAGTCTTGAAACGATCTTGTCTAAAAATGATACTTCTCCAAATAATATCACAAAATCAGGGAATCGTGACTGCTAGTTGCTGTAATATCCTTGTGGCACCTTACATATGGATATGGCTGCCTATACATCACAGCAGCTTCGATTGGTTTAACATTTTGGCAGCCATCGGTCAGCTATTCTACTAAATTCAATGGGTGTTGCATTAGGCTTATCGTGCCATTAATGAGCATGGTGCTAAACAGATATAAAGATACAGGTGGGAATTTCAGAAGTATCCAAGTGATTTAGGAATGAAAGTCCCATGGATCTTGTGCTGCTAAATCATGTAGACACTTTTGAAATCAGATTTAGGCTCCTAAGTGATTTCAAGGGATGCATAAGTAGTGGAAAGGCAACATGGCGTATTGTTCACCCATGAGGTGAAGAACCAGGAACTCCTGTTTTATGGCTTTGATACTGACCTATGAAGCCTTGGATAAGTCGCTTAATTCTGTGCACCTCAGCTTTCCCATCCCTGCATTGGTGGTGATAATGTCTGCCCATCTGGAGCGCTGATGAGGTTTAATATGTTGTTATACATAAAGTGCTACAATGTCTGTGTGAAATATTGTGAATTACATGTGTTTTTTCTTTTCATTTCAGCTCCTCTGAATTTGACCCTGGAGATCAGTAAGTGATATTTTTTTTTATTAGAACACATGATTTACTAAAGTGGGTATTTTAATCCAAAATTATATAATTTTTGTGTCCATTTTCCTTTACATATATTTGTCTAACTAGGTACTTTGATGGCTTTCATCACTGTAGTTTGAGTAAAATATATGAGCTGTGTTGAAAGTGCTATCTATAACAGTTAAATTCTCCCAGCAAAACCTGGCATAACTTGTTTACGCTGATTTTAATGCATGTGTCATCCATGCTAAAATTACAGATCTTTGTCCCTCTCTAATGGCTGGTCCACAGAAGAAGTTGTCTACAACAGCTGCAGAATTCACATGTTTAGCTCAAGCAGAAGTAGCTTTTGTTTTTGGCACCTGATGGCCCAAGAGGGAGGTGATTATATAAGCTCTACTAAATGACCCACCTAAAATGAAATTAACAATGTTCTTATGAACTTTTGAAAATGTACACATCTAGTCACTATATAGTTTCGGAATGAAACCATCTGAAATATTGTGTACCGTGCAGGAAACACATATATAAGCATAAAGACAATACATGTGTTACTCTGAGACAAATAATACAAATGCTGCTATTTAAAACTTAGAGCTGTGTTCTCTAAATACCTTTTAATTAATATGTCAAGTTATAAAATGTTCAGGAAATAAACATTGCCACAGGACCCAATCCTGCAAACATTTTTGTCCCTTACTTGTGTTGAGGGATCAGTAGGGTCTATAATAGCAATGGCAGGTCTTGATACAATATTTATGGATTGGAAATGTCACGCTGAGATCATTGCAGCTTTTCCTATATATAATATAATTTTTTTAAAGGATCTGTTTTATGCAGAGATTTATTGGCTTCTGATGATATCCGTGGCACGGGCATTATTCAGGGAGCATTCCATGACACCCCAGTCATAGCTGTATAGGTATCTTGAGTGGCTGCCAATAACTAGACAAGGTCTTTTGCTGAATGACAATTATTCTAAGACTGGGACCAAAGTTAAAAACCGAAATCAATCAATCGGAGAGTGAATCTGAAAATGCTAAGATGTAACAAGTATTTGTTACGCCTTTCTCCTTCCTCACATCCAGATCTGTCTTTATTATTTATTTTTCATTGTGTTTATGCCTAAAAGTCCCAGTTATGGCCCAGGACCCCATTGTTTTATGTGATGAAACACAGAACCAAGAGATGATCCTTGCCCCAAAGAGCATACAGTCTCCCGATTCACTTGGTTTTAAAGGCTTGTTCGACTAATTGAAGGATGCCTGTTTTCAGTCCTTGAGCCTCCCAAACAGACATTACATGGACATTCCTGACACTGGTGTACCAATACCCCTCCATACGTACCAGTTGGAAGTACAGTAGGGAATTATGCTGTACCCTAAGTTTGTCTACACTGCAACAAAACAGCCTTGCCTGGCTTGTATCAGCTGACTAGGGCTCAGACTGTGGGTCTATAAAATTGCAGTGTAGATGTTGGCGCTCTAGACCCTGCAAGGGGGACCCTGCTGAGTCAGGACCATAATCTCTGTGCTTCAGTTTCCCATCTGTAAAACTTTTTGTCATTCTTGTTTGTTTAGTTTTTCAGTTTCTTGGGGTCAAGACCATCTTCTACTGTGTATATGTAGAACCCCTAGTACTATGGAACTCCACTCTTCATTGGGGTCTCTAGGCAATACTGTAATAATTTATGAAGCACCTTTTAAATCCATGGCCCTTATGTATGGCCATTTATTTAAGGAGACAAGTTGGGATGTCTTCTTAAAGAGAAGTTGGGGGGGGGGGGGGAGTTCTTTTTTATTTTATTTTTCCCATTGAAATCTTAAAATGTGGACCAGCTCTAGAGATGTTTGATCCCTTCTCAGCCTTTGTGCAATTATCTGAAAAATACACTGTGAGTAGAAGATAAGAAGTTGTGCTCAGCTAGACTTTACTATTAATCATTTCCATTTAAACAACTTCTTACTAGTAAGCCCTGTTTTAATTTTTAAATGTCCTTATTTTCTTTTTGTAACTGTAAATGTTTTGTCTTGCTGATGATGATCAGAGATGAGTTACGTACCTACATTTCACAGTGTGTATAGAGTGTGGATTAGTGAGCACTTGTCACCACAGGAAGACAATTTCCTACAAGAATCTTGCCCAAAGCATGGTAGTAAAGCGCACATTCATAATGCAGCTAAAATTAAAGTAATCCCAGGAACACCCAACAACAGTTCAAAATATCTAATACTGTCACAAATTCTTCGTCACTAGCTTAACATTAGCTTGGACTATGCGTGCTGTTAGATTTTCCCTTAGTTACTGGAGGGAATTTGTATTGTGTTTTCCATTATACGTGGAGTCTTGGACTCAAAGCTGCCAGCAGTAGCTCTGGTATGGTACTTATTTGCCAGGAACAGTCACAATGGTAAGAGCTGCTCACTAGGTAGTCTTATTTCAGCATCTGTCAAAGAAATGAGGCTGATCAACAAAAGAGTTCATTTGAGTGCTTTGGAAAAAAACAACTAAGTGCTGGCTTATGACACACAAGGCATAAATTAAATCATAACTAGAGCAAGATTGCTGACAAGAAGTGATGACAGGTGTTGTGAATAAGTTGACGGAGGGGCCACTGCCCTGTATAACAATTGTCAGTCATCGGCCGGTTTTGAGGTTCTTGTATAGCTAATGGGGAATAGTTACTCAAAATCCATAAAGCCCTCTTATCTACATCCTATTTTAAATATTAATTTATGGCACAAATATTTGCTCTCTCAATAATTACAGAGACATATGTATGATATATTATATGTGATTGTTAGTAATATTGCTGTAAGTATACGCAGCACAGTGCCTTGTAAGGACAGGCTTGTGTTAAGACTCTGGACTGAGACTTTTTGTGTGACCCTGCACAAGCCACGTAATCCTCTGGTGCCTCAGTTCTGTAAAACACAGATAACATTTCCTTTGTCTCCTATCTTTAGATTTTCAGTAGAGCTGAGCAAATACTGATTTTTCTTTTTTTCGATTCACTGGCCGAAGTGTAAAATGGGGGGGGGAAGAGGGGTGAGAATTAGTTTTGGGTCAAATGAAACATTTTGTTGGACCAAAATGGATTGCATTTTGTTTGGGTTTTGAGTTCCTTGTTTAATAAGATTGAAGTAAAATTCTAAATGAAACATTGTTTTGAATCAAAAAATTTTGGGTATAAAAATGTCAGATGTAAAATTTTCTGGAATTTTTAAAAATTGTTTTCAACTGAAACAAGTTGGCAAATCCTACAGGAATTTATGAAATGTTTTCGTTGATGCAAATCTACATTTTTGGGGAGAAGTTTTGGTCAAAAATCTTTTCCTAGCACTAATTATGAGTGTTTCAGGGCAGGAGCTGTTTCATACTTTGTATCTGTACACACCTAGCACAATGAGATTTGTCTTCTGTAAGCTCTTTGGAGCAAGGAACGTTTCTCAGCTGGGATCTCTGAGTGCTATCATAATTCAAGTAACAACAGAGTAAGAAAACAGTCAACTATAGTTATTACTTAATATTGGCTAGATTAATCTGCTGCTACCAGATGATGCCCATGTATCATCATGGACATGGAACTGCTCTGTAATAATTGATAAATAGTGCATGTTGATTTGGGGTTACTGGGATGTTTTCTGTATGAATTTATTGGTTTAGTTTTGTAGGAAGCTATAAAGAAAAAGCAAGCAGGAAGGAAACAATAGGCTCAAGATGAGCCACCCCTTGGTCAATACTGTATATAGACGGATGCCAAAAATATATAGATGCAAACATACAATCTATAGTGACATCTCTCTCTGCAGGATATTATGGTACGTTATGCAGTTTGGGATACATCAAAGGAAAGCACCCCTGTAGCACTTAAAGATGTTTATAGTTGAAAAAAATTATGGAAGTAAATTTCTCCCAGCCTGACCCCCCTCATCTCTCCAACATCAAAAATAATGATGCATTTTTCCCCGAGAATGAACTCCGCTGTATATGAAGTATCATTAGCATTATTCAGTTGCTAACTTCGGATGTCGTCTTCTCTGGTCAGAGCAATCATTATAGGTTTATCCAAGAAGAGCTGTGACAGATGTCACAGTGTGTTACATTCACTGTATGCTACATTTAGCCTCCAGTTATGTACTGCTTCAGTACTGTCTCTAAAAGCATCTTGTGAGTACCCTGCAGTAGAAACAAGTGACAAGGACTTCAGCTATATTTGTGACATTGCATGGACAAGTTTTTAGGATGGTGATTATGATGTGGTAAGCAGAGTGAGACAAAGAAGCACAAGATACCTTGAACAAAGACCGTTTTCTACCTTTTTCTTCAGTGCGGCCTTTGGTTTCAGATGAGGTGGGGATTGTTAGGCCATGGCTACACTGGAGAGTTGCAGCGCTGGTGGTGGGTTTATAGCGCTGCAACTTAGTCACTGTCCACACCTGCAAGGCACATCCAGCGCTGCTGTACACCTGGTCTGCTTGCGGTATAACGATTGCAGCGCTGGTGATGCAGCGCTGCTCCGCAGGTGTGGTCACCAAAAGCGCTGTAACTGGCCTCCAGGGTATTAGGAGGTATCCCAGAATGCCTGTTCACAACAAACCGGAAGAATGGGCTCCCCGGAGCTGCTTATCTAAAAAACAAACACAGCTCCTGTTTGCTCGAGAAGAGGCAGGGGAATTGCTTTGGCATGTTCACAGCTGTTTGCTTGAGTAGAGAAGCCACAGGGCGGGGTGGGGGGGGGGAGAGTCCGTGTTGGAGCTCGGAGTGCATAATTTGCATTTAGTGAATAAGAGAGGGATGGGGGAAGGGCTCAAAACTTTTAAAATGATTGCAGGTTGGTGATGTGTATATTCCAGTCCTTAGAACTTGCAAGGCAGGGAGCTGACAGCTCCAAAAATCCACTCTCTCTCTCTCCCACGCTCCCCCTCACCCCCCTCTTTTGAAAAGCACGGTTGCAGCCACTTGCATTGTGGGCAGCTATCCCAGCGTTCATCACTCCCAACAGTGCTGCAAATGTGGCCACACTGCTGCACTGGTAGCTGTCAGTGTGGCCACACTGCTGCGCTGTCCCTACACAGCTGTACGAAGACAGCTGTAACTCCCAGCGCTGCACACCTCCAAGTGTAGCCATACCCTTAGTAAAGTGAGTTCGATTGTTCTGCAGTGCAAGGTCGTTTTCGCCTATTATAGCAAAACTGCAAGCCTCACTTAAGATGGCCTACAGATTGAACTGTTGCAATAAGAGTTTCTATTAGTTATAAAAAGGATGGAAGGAGAGAAGGTAGCATGGAAAGATCAAAGTGTCCTGAAGCCACATAGGGGCAGCCTCAGAGAGTCTTATTAGAGGCCATCCCTAGCTGCAAAATGTGGATCTGGATTCAAACCAGGCAGAAATTCTGGGCTTTTCCAAACTGAGAGTTTGGCAGGACCAGTTTGTAAACATGGGGAGAAGCTGCAAAGGTTTTATTCATCCAGTTATAGCCAAAGGATCCAGTGTGGTGTTCATACATGAATTTGAATATACCAGAGATTTGGGTGGGGTGTATGTGGCATTTAAGGCAATCTACAATATGAATGGGTCAAAGGCTGCCATTGCAACTCGTATGCCAGTGAGTTTGCATGAGGGTAAAATGCTTCTGACTCCAGTGGTAGTTTTACTGATTTGCTGGTGGACCAGATCTTTAGGTGGATGTGATGCTGCATATGTCTGTTGATTTGTTTATAGATACAGGTCTAGAATTTGAAAGTTGGCAGCAGTCACTCTGCCTTTCTGTTCTTGGTCCACCTTCTATCAAGCGCTCGTGGAGAGGATATTAAATACCGTATATGAAGTATGAGTAAAATGCAAAAAAAATCACCCCCCCCAGGGTTTACTCTTAAATGGCATCATCAAAACTCTTACTTTCCTGGCCTACTGGAAAAAGAATGGTAGTGAGAAGGTGGAACAACAGCACAGACTAATAACTGCCAATATTCTGTTCTTTAGTTAATGCTTTTAAAACTCTGAGGCAGTATGTTCCAATTTCTCCTGTGTCTCTGATTCTAATTACCTATAAACATTTAAAATAAAAAAAACTTCTGTAAAAAGCCTCTTTTTTTCCAAAATAAAATGTGCCTTAGTATGCTTACCTTGAGGAATGACTCAGTCTATAATATATGAGAAATCTGGCCAAATGATCCTTCCTTCTCCCGGACTAACTTCATTCTTCTGCAAAGCCACTTGTTCGTTGATGCTTTCTAACGAACGCTGCTTTTGTTTGTTCCTTAATTAGGAGATCCAGGAGAATTCCTTGGCTTGAAAATTAAGAATCACTATGGCTTATTTTATCACTAAAAGATCACTTCAACAACTTCCTCCAGGAAATTGCAAAGGGAAGTCATTATCTGAGAGAGGGAAACCCAGCTAGATTGTACAAGTGAACCCCAGATGAAATGCATACTATGTCATGAGGGGGTGGTAAGGGGTGTTTACTAGGTCATTTATTATGTTCTTTTTTAAAGTTTCCTTTTCCACGATTACTTGTTGACCTTAATTGTTTCCATGCCCATGAGATACGTCTTTGTACTTCCCACTGCGGCTTTGCAGAGAGGTCTGGGAATTGATCCTGCTAATTACCTTGTATTCCTTCATTTCCCTTGAGTATCTGTGGCAAGCCTATTCCCCATATGCTACCAAAATCCATTTTAATAGAAGGGGCAGCAATGCAGAAGTTGACGACATATGTTTAGCTGCATTCAGTATTCACTGAAGCATGCCTATCACATTACATAAAAGGAGAAGGTCAGTACAAAACAAACAGCTTTTTACAAGCTGTGTAGCTTAAGGATTCTGTACGTTTTGGAGAAAGGAAAATAAGCTTCTTGTTGAGCTCCGTTCTCTGTCTAGGGTATGTGTTGCATAGATTAGAAACGTTCTTAAGCACCCAGGACAACCTGTGTTAAAACACTTCTCTGCTGCTCTATATTCATGGTAGAAATCAAGTATTAGTGGGCCAGATCCTCAGCTGGGGTCAATTGGCATAGATCCATTGACTTGAATAGCTGAGATATTGGCTTCCACAGGATCTGGCCCGCTGTCTCTAAAGAAAAATCAAACCAGTTAGAATCTTTTCTATTTTAAAACAACAAACAGTCTTGAGATGAAGAGGTTTGTCTGTAGTCAGGGTAAAATCCAGAGTGGCTATAAATATTTGCTATGTAGGTAGATATTTAAGGTACACTATGTAATGCAGAGCAACTAGGTCAGTGTCTGTAACCTTTAGAAAATTACAGCAGCATCAGGGGGGTGTGTGTGTGTGTACGTACACACGCACGCACACCCAAACAATACTTTGAAACCAACCTGAAACTAGGTGCTCTGGAGGAGATCTTCAAAGGCACAAAGAGCAGCTAGGCAACTGATTCCCACTGAAAGTCTGTGGGAGCTGGGCACACAGCTCCTTTTTATGCATTTTTAAATGTACCTCCTCTGGTTCTTCAGAGATGCTGACTGCCCGCGGTCCTGAAATAAACGGGAGATAAAGATGCTCATTGTTCCACAGCACTGGGCCCCTTTGTAGCAAGGTCTATAAATAGCTGTGTGTCTATGTCCGAAATGACATCATGTAATTTAATGTGTGTAGTGTAGCTGTGTCGGTCCCAGGGTATTAGAGAGTCAAGGTAGGTAAGGTAGTATCTTTTATTGGACCAGCTTCTGATGGCTTGTCTCTCTCTCGCCAGGAGTAGTTGGTTTAATAAAAGATAATACCTAGACAATGATTGCTTGCAGCAATAGCTATGAAATAAATCCATATCCCATTGTTGTAATACAAACAATGATGCCCAAAAGCCTTGATCAGATTTAAAACCTGTTGTGCTAGATGCTGTATAAACAGATTCTAAGAGACAGTTCTTGCACCAAAGGTGTTTGCAATCTAAATAAAGACAAGATAATAAGCGGATGTAACAAATGTTAGAGGGACTTGGGGAAAGAGCATAAAGGTAACATTGAGGATATGTGGTTATGTGGACTAACTATGAGTACAATTCAGATTTTAAATTTTGATTTGATTTTTTTGGAATACAGCTCAGGTGAGGAAATAGCTTGGATTTTGGGATGCCAACCTTGTTCACAAGAGCAAACACCCCCAAACAAATCCCAGAGGTTTAAATGGTGCAAGGGGTAATTTAGGGCCAGATTTTCAAAGCACCCGACAGTTCCCATTGAGAACAACGCTGAACGATTTAGAAAACCCGGAGCCATTTGTGAGTGCTGAGCCCTTTTGAAAATCGGATTCAAGAATTGTTCAGAGTCTAATCCTGTCAGGTGCTGAGCACTGCCTGCAATATGACAAGTGCCCTCAACTCTCCCTGAAGTTAATGGGAGGTGACAGGTCTCAGGGCTTCTTAAGATCATACCCTTGCGAACACTTTATTTAACAACACAAAAGCACTGAACAGTCGCTGTATTTGTTCTGTCTGAATGGACCAAGTTTTATTCCCAAGTTCCATCTAAGTGATTGAAATACGTAGCTTTGCGAGCTGTGGGTTTCATGCAAAGATGTGATGGGCCTTGTGTGATCACAAAAGCTGATAATCTCAGGATCCTACAGAAAAATTGCTGTCAACTGAAATGGATGTAAGACTTGTTTTTCCTCAGAGAACCCAAACCTCTTCCAATGAGCCAATCTCTTGTTTGTTTGTTTTTTTAATAGCTGTTCAAAAACGCTTTTCAGCCAGCTGACTAAAGTCATGCAAATGGTTTCAATATCCTTTTGGGGAAAAGTTTGTATTAAAAAAAAAAAAATAGTTCTTGGTATAGTCAATGAATGACTGGCCATGAAATCAGAGCAGAGTGAGCTTCAACTGCAGTCTTTATTATTGTATTTAAACTTAGAGCAATTTTCCCTCAAAAGGTTTTACTTTTCTCCACTGATTGACACCTCCACTGGTACAATTTGTCTCCCATACTCTTCCCTATATTAATGGTTTCCACAAAGACTGAAGTCACACTTGTGTTTCCAATTGGTTTCCCAACCAGGAAAACAAGCTAATCGATAGGATAATGTTGCTTCCTGTTTATCTTCAGGAAGCAGGCACCATAGTTAAATCTAAGTAAACATATGAAAGAGTTCTGACAGCAAGACTCACCTGTTCCAAGAAGCATTCAAGCTACTGTCAATTTAATTACTGTGAAGCGTATAAGGTGCAATCCTGGCCCAGTAAGGGAAATCAGAGTTTCCCATTGACTTCAATGGGGCCAGAATTCCCCCCAGAGTACAAAATTGACCCTATAAAATATAAGGGTGAAACGAGCCCCTACGCAGAGCCCTAGAGTGGGATTTAAGTTCATGGGCCTTGTTCTAGCCCTCTGCACACAGGGGTAAATTTCACTCTAATACATACATTTTTTATTTAGATGAGCTCATTCTGTCCTTGTTCTGTCATATATTGTTTTGGTATTATACTGACTTGAGCATTTAGACTGTAAGATTTTGTTTTAAGGACTTTGTTCTTTGGCAAATTCACAGTTTGCACAGCACGGTTAGGATGCTTCTGGTAATCCACACTGGATGAAAGTGTGGGAAGGTTCATAGGGTTCCCTTCCAAGTCCCTCATTCAGCATTGACTGGGGAACAGCATTCCCATGAAGGTGTAAAAGGCCTCTGTTCTGAGAGGATGGGACTTTATAAGAAAACAGATATGAGTTGATCTTGCATGCCTAGACGATTTTACTGTGACGCTCTGCCAAGAAGCCTGAGGCACTGAAAAATTAACTGCTAGTATTATAGTATCATGATGTTTCTAATTCCCCAATGAGTCCCATATTTGTTTGCTTTACTTTGAAGTGTTTCATGTCACCAGTTGATACACTTTTTCTGTATTTTCAGGAAAATAATCCCATGGGGGAGATTTCCAGGTGACAGCAGCAGAGAACTGGGGCCCAGACTATGCATTTTCCTTCTGAACTATGTAAACTCTATCTTAGTTGTTTAAAGGCACCTATCCCTGTGGTATCTAAGCAAGTATTGAACAGAAAGCAAGTCAGTTTTTGTCTGCTTTCCCTACAATTTTGAAACTGAAAAGAGTATGTAGCAGTCAGTAGTTAGGCACAGCCCAAAGCAACTCAGTCATAAGTCCCTTCCTAGCAGTTTTCCATCTACTTTATTCTGTGTTTCTACAGTGCTTAACGCAAGGGGGTCCATGACTGGAGCTCCTAGGTACTCTGATAACAGGAAAAAGGTTTGGAGAAAAGGACCATTCTCTGGTTAACCAGCAGATACTGAAGTCGTATAACGCTCTCTGCACCCTGTGCTGCCAGTTGTATTCCTGAAGGATGCTGGATGTGTTCGCTCTGCCAGAATGCGAGAAGGTAGTTGATCTTCCAAATTGTTGCTTAGACTCCAGAACCTAAACAATCTGGCCCTGTCTTTCCCCGAATTGAGCCCTAGCCGGCGGCCAGTCACCTACTGCTTGGTGAGGTCACTGCTGCCTGTACAACACTTCAAAAAATTCTTGTTTAGAGTCTGCTTTTTCTGATTTTAACCCCTGCTGATTTATATCCTAAAGCAAATGGGTGACTATTTCAGCTGCTCGCCTAGGGCTCTCCAGTCTTTGCTACCTGGCAGTCTTGCTAGTTACCCTCCATTCCCCAAAAGGAAAACAATACAGTATCATCTATCCTTCCCCTGCCTAATTTGTTTAAGAAAACCAAAAGTGACTACTGCAGTTAATTAAAAGGTACTGTCTGATGTTTTCAAAAGAATGCTTCTCTGGCTTTCTTGCCAGCGGCAGGTAAAATGGATGTGACTGACAGCCTGGTTGCTGGTTGTGAGTTTTAGAGCAAAGATGCAGTCTCAGCTCATATGAGTTGCCACAGGCGACCCTGCAGGTACAATGTGGCATGAAGAATGAAATGACCTGGAGGAAACCGGTAAAGTCATCTGAGCGTGCGTGGTTGTTTTTTAATTAAATCTAACCAAAATTTTTCAGATCTCAAAATCTCTTGGGTTCACTTCCAGTTAGAAGAAAAACTGTGGATGGCTTCTTGCTGTAACCACTAATTTGCCCATCCCTCATAACAACAAAAACCAACAAGGGAGATCATTCCCAGATCCATTGTCTTGTTGTTTAAAATGCTGACGGTAGACTAAGAAAAACATCTAATTTTCTTACCCATGTGCTTAGGTACCCAGGAGTATTTAAAATCAGCAGTGAATTCCACCACTCAGAGTCCTATTACATAGTTCTTCGACCCAGACCAACCTTGTATTTTCTTTTTCTCTGTTTTTTCTGATGGCACTGTAAATGGGTTTTGTGTGCTACCAAAGTCATGGTTATAGAGCATATAAAAAACAGGTTACTATCTTTATTCTCCAAGTAATCCGTCTGTATCAGAACAATCTTAACTCAACCACTAGGGTTTCACATTGGGATGAATGTTGTACTACCACTTCTGATGTAAAATGCTTATTTCTTTGTAATTTGTTTGTTTCTTCTGTTAATAAATGTGTCATAAAGCATCTTACTGCATTGATCTGATTAGGATAAATGCTATATTCCTATATTTTTAAAACTCACTTTCTGTTCACAAGTGTTCACATTTTCATTTTACTTTAAAAATTCATAATTTTAAAATGTCAAAGTGAAACATTTTCACCCAGCTCTATGGTTGATTGAACAATGGGGAAAAATCTTATGAAGGCTTTGTCAACTTCCTTTATGTCAAAATTTTGAAAAATTTCAACTGGTTCCTAATGCTAAAGTGTTTAATAGAGCTGGTTAAAAATTGCAACATTTTCAAGAAAAATGTACATCTAATTTCAAATGTTAACGTTTTTTTCAAACCATTGAATAGGAAACAAGCCAAACAAAACCACAACTTCAAACAGAGGTGGAAAAATGATGGTGGGGCTTAAATATAATTAAAATATAATATAATTAAAAAAAACCTGACCAATTTTTGTTTTCCAGTGATATCCTCTACATCATATTTCAGCATCTTTCAGGAGGAGAAATGTGAGAGGTGATGTTTATTTTAATAGCAATTAGATCTGATGGAACAGTTTTTTTTTAAAAATAACATGATAAAGCATTTTTATTCATAACAATATTAGAGTTCAGTTTGCTGTTACCTGCAGATTATGAAGACTCTGATTCACGTGTATGTGGATACCAATTATCCATGAAAATGTTTACAGGGCTCATAAATTTCAGAAGTTATTTATCCAACATTTTTTTTTATTCTGAAATTTCATTATTCATTAGGCCTTTGTTTAAAAAGTTTGTCATCAAGTCCAAAAGCACCAACTATCTTACCTAATTTAGGTGATCCAACACAGAACACAAATTATGAATACCAAATGTACATATAAATACCAATATCTATATTGAATACATATAAATAAGGATAGTTGCAGAAATCACCATTGTTTTCCAAACTGTTCACTAATCACTAACAAAGGGGATAAATTCATAATACTACTTGTTCAAAACAAATTAGAGTGACCAGATGTCCTGATTTTTTTTTTTTTTTTTACTAGGATAGTCCTGCTTTGGGGGGCTTTTTCTAATATAGGCACCTATTCCCTCAACTCCCATCTCGATATTTTACAGTTGCTATCTGGTCACCCTAAAACAAACACACAGAATAAATTTGTCCTATCCAGAGACCAAATGGGAAGTTAAATTCAAATAAACAAATGGGATTAAGAGATCTAGGGGCTAAGAAAGAGGTCCATGCGTCTGTATTAGAAAAATCAGTGTCCAGACGTTTGAGTGTGAGAAGAGGAGGCTACAGGGACAAATCCTCTATTGAAATCAATGGAGCTGCACCAGTTTGCACCAGCTGAGGAACTGCCCTATACTATATTACCAGTGTTATGAGCACAGGCCACTATCTGCTTATATAGAACTGCAGCTGCTTGCAGTCCACCTGTGTAAGAAGCAATGAAATTTCTTTGCAATAAATAGTTTTGACTGGACAATAATGTTGTACCTGTGCAGCTGTGAATAATTTTACACTATGCTGAATAAATTGTAGCAGATGTGTAGCAAGTGGGTCAGCCCCTTCTTCCTTTCTCCTGATTTTATCATCTGTGATACTAGAGTGAGCATTCATTAGATCATATTTGCGTGTGCATAGTTAGACTGGAGAGTCAGAAATCTCAGCTCGTGGATTTTCACCTTTATCACTGATTTCTTCAACACATGTAAAATGTGGAAAACTCGCAGCCCAATTCAGTCTGCCATCCCTGCAGTAAATCTTTTCGAGCCTGTCATATCTTTCAGCAGCAGTAGCAAAACAGTTTTTCCTAAGAGCAAATATCAATCAAATGATCTTTCACCCCCTCTGGATCACTCTAAGCAACGAACGCCTGTTAAGATAACCATGTTGAATCCAAGTGGCCATGGCTGGGCATCTAACAAATAGGCTTTATATCAGTCCGAGGCCTTCTGAGTATGTCACATTAGTATTGTGCCTCAGACAGATTGCCTCCCAATTGGCAAGGAGAGAAAATAGTGAGTAAAAGAGCAGTTTGGAATCCAGAAATATCTCATCTTTAAATGGAATTTGTTAGGGTTGTCTTTTTCTAAGCTTAAAGGACAGACCTTCTGCCCGCTGGGCACATTGCAAATTTTTATCCATCATTCCAAATATTCTTGCTTTTCTCCTGTGGGTAAATGATGACTTATAATACCAAATTTAGAGATGGTGACAGTTGTACCCTAGAACAGAATAATGCAGGGGGTAATTATGCTTTAGGAGAATACCAAAAGCAGCAAATGTACTGCTTTTATTCCCATAACTACTTTCACCAACATTATAATCTTCAGCCGCCTGATAGTGACTTTGTTATATTCGGGTATATCAAACAAATGAGACTGCAGGATGGTGAGAAGGGAACCTGCCTCCCTTAGTAATTGGGGCAAGTAGATGAAGACAGATGTCCACAGCCATTTCCTGCAAATTCATGGGTTTCAGTTCTGCAGGGAGCCAGAGGTTAAAAAGTAAGACCATCACGAAAGAGATTGGCTATAGATCATCTCAGCTCCTCATCCTGGAGTGTCTACTGTGAATGGGCGGTTAGCAGTGACGGGGGTCTTGACCTGTTACTAAAAGTTGTGCAGCTCAGCAACCATGAACGCAGCCTTCCAATTGGGAAATGAACCTTTCCTCTTCCTTTCAACAGGAAGCAATGATGCTACAAGGGAAATGTAAAGGTCAGGTGGCCATGCTCTTTCTTCCTTGGATACGCTCATGATCTCTAATACTAGTGAACAAGCTTCTTTTGCCAATAGATTATTTGGTTGTGAGGAGACACTAGTGAAAATTGTGTAAACAGAGGACAATAGCAGCAAGGGCAGTGTGGGAGAATTACACAATCACTAACAGGTCACTCAGCAGGAGATGTATAGTAGGTAAAAATGACACTCTCCATGTCTGATCTTGATTGAAGGTTGGTTGGTCTGGTAAAGTGAAAGAACCTACAGTATGAGTTTCACTTGGGATTGTAAATGACAAGGAGGGGGAAGAAATAACCTATTAAATTATCTATCCACTTAATAATGTGGACTGTGATCCCCTGATATAAGTTATAACTGATAACAGATGGTAAACTTTTCTCTTCAGCCAACTGGTCAAGAAAGCCTGAAGTATTTGAACACCTGCCATTTGAATGGCCTGTTAACAAATGAGAAAAATTTTTCTTCTCTCACCACTCCCATTTCCAGACTGCATTGCTGTGAATCTAATGCCATTTGGATTATTTGTATCTTGTCAAACCTGTTCAACCAATGTTCTGTGTTTTTGTTCTTGTTAGGAAAATTGCTGCCCTCTTCCGGTTTAAAAAAATACCCAAACATTTAAATGTGTCTTAAGGACGATGTCAGTTTCAACATGATGCTACAACCCAATATGAAACTAATTAAATCCTAAACAATAGTTTGGCTTAAGACTCAGTCAGAAATGAGGGCAAGCGGTCCTTCCTCGTACAATAGGGTTGGATCCAAATGGTGTTTTAGAGACATCCTGATCAACTATGTGTTTAATGAGATTCATGCAATTTCTTTCTGAATACAATAACTTTAGAAACTTTTGTGTCTGAAAACAATAACTGTTGGTTGCATAACCCATGATATCCAGTTGAGGCCCCCCCAAGTACAGAGTGTTCCACAAAAAAGGAATTCCAAAAGCTTTTCAGCTTGACTTAGATGATTAAAACAAGATCTGGGAAAATCACCAATATGTTGAGATGCATTTTAAGGGGTCAGGGTGTGGAGGGGGTTCAGTAAAACTCTTCAGGGCAGGATTAAAATATGTTGCTATACTATTTTCTTACCTGATTTCAAAGATAGGGCCCAATCCTGCAAGGTATTTACATTCTCTCTTGAGGCACTGAGCATCCTCAAATTCAACTGACTTTAATGAGAGTTGAGGGCGCTCAACACCTTGCATGATTGAGCCTCAGGAGTATAATGAAATAAATATCCATGTATTATCTACATGGATACTAGGCCCATAGGAAACACTGAGATTGCTTCGGGTTTACACTGATTTATGGCTCTCATTCTGCATAAAATTGAGAGAGTTCCTCAACTGCTGGAGATGGGGCTCAGAGCTGCTGAAATTCATCTGCAATGTTCGTGGGTGGGAAGCAGGAAATGATTTGGCAGAAGGCACTTCAGGGGAACTTTCATTTGTTGCTTTGCAAGCAAGAGAAAAATCTTTGACCCTAGCCCCCCCTTCCCCTCAAACTAAAAGAGCTTCAAACAGCAATGAGAACAGCACCAAGACACTTCCTGAAAAGTTACCACCAGAGGGCCAAAATTTACTGCTTAATCCTTTACTCACGTGGGTAGTCCCATTAACTTCAGTGAGATTAGTCCCTTAATAGACTTATTTATGCTGATTTTAGAAAACAAGTCCCTGCTGTGCAGCCACATCTTTAAGTTGGCTTTCCTCCTTACCACTTGAGAGCAGAGTGATTTAAGAAATTCTTTGCAGATCCAGCTATTGCTTCTTATTCAGATAGAAGACAGTAGCAATTCTATATAACTGATGATTTGAGAACTAAATGAAACCTTAATACAAACAAACTGTAGCTCGCACGGCAGATATGAAGACATGGTAGGTGTATCTCTTAGACATTTATTTAGAGTCACGTAAATGAATCCTTAACTTTTTGTTCATAACTTCCACTGAAGACGTGGGCTGTAGCCCATGAAAGCTTATGCTCAAATAAATTTTAGTCTCTAAGGTGCCACAAGTACTCCTGTTCTTTTTACTGATATTGCTGTGACCACTGTTCTGATATAAACATTCTCTCATTTAAAATGCTTATCTTTCCTATGTTGCTGTAGTGGGACAATTGTAAAGGTTTCATTATAGGCTTCCAGGAGGTGAGGAGTGGGGAATCCTCATCGTTGGACAAACACCTGCTGTCAGGAATGGCCTAGGTTTACTTGGTCCTGCTTGAGCATACTTGATGACTTCTTGGGGTCCCTTCTAGCCCTACACTTCTATGATTATCCGTGCACTTCAACTATAAAATGGTATTTACCAGTTACAGGCCAGATCCTGCTTGCATCTCTTACGTAATAGGATTTAACAATTAGGTGTACGTGGCCTGAGCCTTCCAAGTTCTGAACACCATGAAATTCTGTTAGTCTCTAGCATCCTGCTAGTCTTACATTCCCCTATAGTAGCTTCTATTAAAAAAAACAAGTGGTTTAATTAATAAATAAATACAAAAGAAGCATCCTACTTTAAAATAAACCTGCCATAGTGTGGTTAGGGTGGATGCATGTGTATAAATATATCTGCAATGTTATTCTCAGTAACAGAAGTTAGACGCTTGAATCCAAATTTTGCAACATGCATGCATCTGTTCAGCATACCTGGTTTAGTTGCAACCTGCCTCAGTAAACCCGTTTGAAATTTTTTAATTTCTCTTGTTTCTTTGACCCACTGTAGAGCTAGTTCAATTCCTTGGAATTACTTTGCACAATATTTTTTTCCCTGACCAACTCTGTCTTCCTTGTCTCGGTGTAAGTTACTCATGCGCATCTAGGCATGCGGAAGCACAGCCTTCAGTGCATGCCTCATGGATTGGCATGGCTAGCTGGGTACCCACAGAAGGGCACTTTGAAACAAATTAAAATTTTAGCCCGTTTTCTTTCCAAAAATTGGTTTTGAAGAACTAAAGTTAACACAAGGGGGAAAAGAGCAAAGAAACAGTTACTGTATTGTTGCTTGGATTTCTGTTAGGGGATGCTGGGCTAGCAGGTAGGTGAACAGACTTAGTGAACCGTGTAGGAACTGGGTAGTATCCATTTAAATTGTTTGAGCCATCTAGTGGTGCTCACCATGTTCTGTGTTTTAGAAGCTGCTGGAAACCAGCCAGCTAGAGCACCAGAGCTGGGCCTTGTATATTTGTGTATATGTACTAAACACCGTTATTTGAGACCTAATTGTGTGCATAGGGTTTTCTCCACCTTGATTTTGTTGTATAAAGAGCAAAAGACACAACATTTACAATACTTAGATATGAATGAGCTCTTTGAAAGGTAACTTCCAAGGGGAGTGAATCATTCTAGTGGTTAAAGCAAGCTATTCAGGGTAAGGAAACCAGGGATTGATTTCTGATTCTGTTGCTAACTTGCTATGCAACCTTGGACAAGTTGATTAGCCACCCTGTGTCTCAATTCACACATCTGTATAAAGGGGGTAACTCTTTATAGCTATGTCTACCATTGGAGCTAGGGGTGTGATTCCCAGCTTGCATAGCCTAGTCACATGAGTTCTCGATGAGCCCCAAGAATAGTAGTGTCGCTGCAGTAGCACGGGCAGCAGCGCAGGTTAGCTGCCATGTACAAACCTGCCTGGATGCTCTGTGTATGTACTCAGGGCAACTGGCCAGAGTCACTGTGCCAGCTACCATGGCTACACTATGCGGTATTTAAGTGAGAGCTAGTGTGAGTAGGTCTGTGAGTTGGGAATCCCATCCCTAGCTTCAAGTGTAAACATAGCCTGAGTTTGTAAAGCACTTTGCCACTTCTACTTCAAATGTGTTGTGTTCATGCAGAGTCCAGGTTGTGGTATTTATGATTATGCCATTATATGGCTGTTCTAGTGCTGAGTTGTTTGTTTTTGTGTGTGTGTGTGTGTGTGTGTGTGTTTTGTTTTGTTTTTTTTGTTTGTTTTTTGTTTTTTTTAACTTGAGCTTGAGTAATGAAGAGCTGCTCTTTTGGGCTCTTCTCCTGGATTAGCTGGATTTCTAAGGCCAACTTAGCAGCCAATGTAGGGGAAAGAGAGAGATCCTTTTGCTGCTTTAGAATTCTTCTTAGTGACTTCAGCCCACAGTGCTTGTGGGGCTTCATTTTTTGTGTTGGGTTGAAGTGAATAATAGTGAATATTCCCCCTGAAATTCCTCCAACCATACTAAAATACAATTGTAGCTTTTCCAAATTTCTCCCATGCGTTCTGTATTGAAGCAGTAGAATGGTGTCCTGATTAGTGGTGAGAGATACTGTAAAGCTTTGGAGTTTGGCTGGGCCCCCAGAAGTTTGGCTCCTTGTCCAAACGATTAAGACCTGCAAAACTGGCCTCCCAGTCTTGTAAAAGCAGGTTGTGTGGTGAGATTTCTCACACCTGCTTCAGATCAGCTAAGTGATTCCCTGGCAACAACTTTCATTGCAGGGGTTTTTGCTTCCAGTCCCAGGATATATTTGCAATCTAAAAATGATTGAGAGAGAGATCTGAGCTACAGTGTTTGGACTGGAACTTCCCCAAAGCTTGGGAGTACTTGGATCTGGGATTGTGCGGGATTCAGGAGTTGCTCTGTGTGTGTGGGTGAGGGGGACGGGAAGAATCAGAATTTTGGGTCAAGAGTGAGACTGGCTTTTATTTTGTGAAGTGGCTCACCCATCACTGACACCATTCCCAACCTGGATATTTATGTTCTAGCCACGCTTGTTAATCAGTTGTCTAAACTATATATAGGAAAAGCAACAATGTGGCTCTTCTTGCTGCCGGATGCCACTGCGGTGATCTCAAGCATAAGCTGTAGATTTTTATCTTTTAAATTGAGCTGTCCCTTGGGCATAGCCGCTGCCCCTGTCCACTGCTATCCTTGTCACCAAGCTGTCCTCCACACTTGGTGCTGCCCTGCCGCAAGGCTTGAACCATAAGTCTGTGTTTGCTGCATGAGGAGTATTACAGTGGACAAGGCCAGAGATCAAGATTTGGGGTCCTGGGGATATCTTGGTTTAAAGGTAATGGGACTGGGACTGTACTTGTAAAGGGCAAGAGACCAGAACTGGAATAAGCTGGGGCTCAGAACAGTCGTGTGTGTGTGTGTGTGTGTGTGTGTGTGTGTTCCATAGGATTAAATATATTCACCTTCAGTTATTTCCAGCATCAGGGAGAAGTGAAGATGCACTGCAAAATAAGAATGATTTTAGAATTCTTTTCCCTGACTCCTCTACCGCCCTTCTCTCTGGCTTCCCCAGGTTCCAGCTCCCAGGGGCTTCAGCTTGCGCAGAATGTAGCGGCTAGGCTTCTTACATGTTCAAGCAAGTTGGAGCACATCACCCCCACCCTCAAATTTGTCTCTCTAATTTTAAGGTGCTGCAGTATCCTGTGACACTATTACACATTCCCAGTCATATCAGGATCCAGTTGAAAATGGTCCTATGCAGGTTTTTAAACCCTTTACGGACTTGCCCTAGCCAACTGGCAGACCTTGAGCCAAGTTCATCTCTGGTGTAACTCCACTGAAGTTGGGTAACTCCTCTGAAGCCAATAGACTTGTTAGCCACCTTGCTGTAAATTCCTCGTGGATATAAGGCTCTAACTTTTAGCTCAATGTAGCTAATTGAGGTAAGCCCATATTGTTGACCTGGATTAGCTGCATGAAGGTAAAAAAACTACTTGTCTCTGTTAGGATTTTACAGTGAGAGATCTAACTCAAATGAGATCTCTCTGTAAGAACACTTTTTGGCAGTGGCCTTTGTTAGAGCAGTGATGAACCTAGCAGGTGCTCATATCAGGATTAGGTTTAAGGGAAGATTTTGCTTTGAGGTTGAATCAGGGCTAAGGTTTAGACTCTCTGAATCAATGGTGGTGAAATCTCATGATTTCACGTGCTCATTTGCTGTTGATATTTAACCCTTTCAAATCAATATGCAGATACTGAGGTTAGTAATGAAATTTTGAAGGGACTAGAAAGGAAATTGTGAGTCCATATTTCCCATAACATCATCCCCCTCCTCTGCAGAATTCCATTTCAAATGTTCATTGAAAAAGATGGATTTGTCACAGATGCTTAACCTGCTTGGGATGGGAAAGGCAAGTCAGCAAGGGTTTCTATTACCTGGCCATGCACTGCTGTCAGCTCATATTGCAAAATGCCCCTTGGTATCAAGTGAAATACCTCCACCTATCAAGGGGAGAAGTAGGTGCAGAGCTACCACTATATATTGCATGTAAGAGGCACTTGAAATGCAAAAGAAGAGTGGTAACTCAATACATCAGTTAAATGTACAAAAATAAATCAGATCAACTTATACATCAGTTAACATGTTTGTTAGTGACTCTTTTAAAGGTGCCCTTAAGAGCCTGGAAAAAAGATTAAGAATAGAAAACCACGGCTCTTTTATTGATCTTGTTACCATAGATTCTTGAGTGTTCCCCCTTCAGCAACAGAATCCATTGCTCTCATTTTTTAAAGCTAAAAAACGGTCATCCCAACCCCCGATTTGTTTGTTTTTTTAAAATACGTTGTCTGGAGTGAAACAAATACCACAGTTTTTATTTTAGTGTGTTCCGATACTAAAGAGTTAATAGTGTTGTGTTGTCTGACTGTCTTGTAATCCTATCCCTATCTCAGACAGGCTTCCTTGCCACACCCAAGTGGTATTAGCAGCAGACAAAAAAGCAGACACTGAAAGAAAGTGTGTCCCCGTGTGCGTGCGGTCCTTCATTCCTGAGCTATAAATGCTGCTACAGCAAGGCACAGATTTTCAGCAAACTTTGTAGTTTTCAGACAAATGGCTTTCTGTCCTTGTACATATACATGTGAGAGCATCAGTGGCACATTTCCCTTCAGATGTCATTCTCGGGCACATCTCCATTAAACCCAAATTTCAAACTTGATTAAGAATGAAGGGTAACTTAGCTATGGCCGTATATATGCCTCTGCAGAACTAGAGCTCCAACCTCCTGTGAACAAAATGTGAAGTCTCCTTATTGATCAAAAGTGCAATTTACCACGCTCTGTACAAAGCCCAAGGAAGCAGGAATTGAGTGGGGAGCGGACTGTAGTCTGGGGAATGGACTTCAACCTCAAAACCTACCTGCAGGCTACAGGGCTGTAGTGCTGCGCCTTTCCTGCATGTAAGATGGAATATATGGGGTACTGCTCCTCCATAGTCCTCTTTCACACAGGGTTCCCAACCACCGCATCTGCGCATGCCAAGCCCAATAGTCCTCATAGATGGCTTAAGTGTAATATAAAGGGCCTTTTTAAATTGTCCTCTCCAGGGTGAAAGTTTTCTGAGGCCTTGTCTACACCTAAAACGTAGGTTGACCTAGCCACATCTCTCACAAAATTCATGCCCTGCATGAGGTTACGGTAGTTAGGTTGACTTAGCCCCCACTGTAGATGCAGGTATGTCTGTGTTACAAGTGCTACAGCAACACAACTGCTGTTATACTACTTCCTATAGTGATGGAAGGGTTTTTATCATTGTTGTATTAATTCTCCCCATGACAGGTTGTAGCTAGGCTGATGGAAGAATTTTTCTGTGGACATACCTGCATCCACACACAGGTTTTTATACTGGTATAACCAGGTTAGTCGGGTGATTTTTTTTCTTTCCTTTACTGATTTTCTTATATCCGAACATCTCCGAGTGTGGATGTGGTTATTCTGGTGTAAAGGTGCCATACACCTTATTACCTGAAGGAATAAGGTATATTGATATAAGCACATTATGCTGCCGTAACTCCAGCCATGCTAGAGGAGTTGTGCTGCATTAACTATAGCAGTATAATTAAAATGGTACAACTTTTGTGCATGGATGAAGCCTTAACTGCTGCCACACTTCTTCATTTTAAGTATAATTGTAGTAGCTTCAGAATGCATCTTTGGGAAATGTCAGTGCAGCTCACAGGGACAAACTGGGCCATCTGTAATGATGTCAGTGTTTAGTGTCTGGTCAGTTCCCCCTTTGTTTACTTTTCAAAAGTGTGCAGCAAAAACACTTCAGGCAATTAGAAGTGTTTGTTTTTTTTAAAAAAAGCATTTGATTAAATCTTTTGAAAAAAATTAAATTTTCATGGGAAAATCATCAATATTGTCAATTTTTTCACTTTAAAAAAAAAAGTGGAAAATATCAAAGTGGTTATCACCATTTTACATTGACCTAAGACCCAGTTTTTTGGCAAATGAAAGGTTTAGATGATCTTTTTCAATATTTTTAATTAAAATTTTAAAAATTTGAAAAAGTGAGATGTTTTGAAAAATTTCAGAATCGCGCAAACCTAATTTTTAAAAAAATTTTTCAATCATTTCTTAAAAAAAAGTCTCCACTTCCTCCTTGAGCAAGTAAGGACCAGAGAGCTTGAAAACCGTCCCTATGTAAATACTGACATTAAAATCGATGACAATGAGAACAGAAATGTGCTGCAAGAATCAAATCATATTGAAAATGCTTTACATGGGGTCGCCCTGGCCTATTATACCTGTTGCCCATGCCTGCAGGAAACTAGACAATGATGTGCCACTGGGAGAAAATAGGAGGGACCAAGGCCCATGAATGCTTGGGGCCTCTGTAATATCAAAGACCACTTGCTGCAGAGGAAGACTGGGGGGAGGGGAGGGACTCCAAGCTCACTGCCAATCTGACCTGGGGAGAAATTCCTTCCCAACCCACATATGGAGATCAGTTGGACCCTGAGCATGTGAATAAGAACTAGCCAGCTAAGCACTTGTAAGATTGCTTAATGCCGTCTCAGAGCACTGGACCACCCTATCCAGTGTTCCATCTCCAGTTGTGGCTATATCTGATACTTCAGAGGAAAGAGACCAACCTTCCTCCCAGAATACATTGTGGGTGAGGGGAATCCCTTCCTGACCATTTGAGGTGACCAGCTGAAACCTGGAAGCACGAGCTTTTAGGAAAATAGAATGCAAATTGTATGTGAGCCTCAGTTGTGTTGAGCCCTACTTTCTCTCTCTCTTCACAAGCAACCCTGATAGTTTATATCTATATTTGTTCTTGGGCCAACATGGTCCTTATGCTTAAATAGCTCTTCACTCTCCCTGGTGTTTTCCCCCCAAAATGTATTTACAGAGAGCAATCACAACCCCTCAACTTTCTTTTTGCTAAGCTAAACTCCTCCAGTCTCTTCTTGTAAGGTGGATCCTCCTTTCCCCTGATCATCCTAGTAACTCTTCTCTGCATCTGTTCTGGTTTGAATTAATTTCTTTTGAACACATGGGTGACCAGAACTGTACACGGTATTCTTAATGAAGTTTTACCATTGCCTTGTACAGTGGCATTAATACTTCTGTGTTTCTCCTAGAAATGCCTTGCTGGTGCATCTTAGCATCACGTGGGAGGCTCATAGTCATCATGTGATCAACCTACACAATCAAGTCTCTCTCTCCTTCTGTCACTTCCAACTGATGAGCCCCCAGCTAGTGGCAGAAATTCTAAGTAGATGCTAAGTGCATGATCTTGCAGTTTGTACTAATTGAGTTTCATCCCACTTCTGTTGTTCCAGTCTTCAAGGTTGTTCAAATCTTCCGGTATTATAATCTGATCCCCTTAAATATTGATGATACCTCCCAACTTTGTATCATCAGCAAATTTCATTAGCGCACAGCTACTTTTTATGTCAAGGTCATTAATAAAACTATTGAGTAATATTGGTCCCAAGACCGATCTTGGAGAACTCCACTCGCAACCTCCATCCAGTCTGATAGTTCACTTTTCAGCACAACACATTGCCTTATACACTATACAATTATTGTGCTAATCCCCATTTTCTCTAATTTAACAATTTTGCATGGGGTACCATGTTAAAAGTTTTACTCAAGTCCAAGTGTATTAGATATATTGCATTTTCTTTATTTTAAAAAAAGCAGTTAAGTCTGGCACGATCTACCTTTGGCAAACCCATGTTGCATTTATATCCCCTTTACTGTTCACCTCCATGAATTTAATTGTTCTTTCCTTCACAATTTGTTCTAAAGCCTTGTATACTACTGAGGTCAGTCTAATTGATTTGTAATTGCCACTATCACTTTTTTTCTCCTCTCTTAAATATAGGCATGTTAACTATTCTCCAGTCGTATTCAGTCTAGCCCTGACTAGATAGATTTTATTAAAAAATCCTTGCTAGTGGACTAGCAAACTCATATGCCAGTTCCTTCTGTATTCTGGGATGTAGATTGTCCAAGTTCCTCCAGTTTGAGCGCATTAAACTCTTCAAGTTTTTCTCCCTCCTCAGATGTGGTAATTTCCATTTCTAGCCACCCAGTTCTGTCCGCCATGCTGCCCATGTTCCATGTTGCCATTCTGACTGAAAACCAAGGAACAGGATTCATTTCATTTGTGGGCCATACCTAGATCATCTTTAATCTCCTTTCCATCCACAACTTCCTTATTCTCTTCTCCTTTATGTAACTAAAAACTTATTTATTTTAATTTTCTTGGCGTGAGCTAATCGTCCTCCTGTGTGTCTGGGTGGTGGCTGGGAGAGTTGAACCTAAACTGTGGTTACTAAGCGACGGCATTACATTTTAGCTCTTCTCAGCTTGCTTGCAAGAGGTTTTGAGCAAGGGTCCAGTTGCTACCTCAGGAGTATTGCTTTTTACTCACTCTGCTATTTCTCAGTTTGAGAAATCTTTTACTGAATCCTTCTGGACATGGTTGTGCAAAGAATTAGAGGAGATTAAAATAAAACATTCCAGTGACATGTTTAAACATACCTTTATTAATATCTCTTTGCAGTAACTCTTAAGGCCCCAGCCATGAAGACTATCTCCTCACAGCAGTGACAAATTCTGACCCCAAACAAACCCCCTTTGGGTGCACAAAATCATTAAACACAAATGTCAGGGGTCTATATTATTTCCAATATTCTTTGACGTTGCATATGATGTAACCTCTGGCACATTTCCAGCAGAAGAAAGTTCAGCTGTGTTTCTTTCAATTAAAGAATTGGATATATCCACTGGTCATGCCAAAGAAAGCATCAGTGGGGAGGGGAGGTGAATGGAGGATGAGAAAGCAGCTATTTCTTAGTGGTGCACTCTGATGGTTTATTTCATGCCCTACACAAGGACTGGAGGGCTGTACACAGCCCTCCGTTACATTAGATGGGGATAATCTGTTGTTGATGTGGAAGGATCTCAGAGAAGATATGCCTATATGAAATTGAATATCCATGGGCTGTCCACAAAGCTTAATACTAGTGAGTTGCACTCACACATTAAAACTGATATTAATCAGAGCTAATATGTGGCTAAGAGGATTGATCCTTTTCTCCATTTACTAATTCTGCATCCATCAGGCCTATAGATGATGCTGTAAATGTTTCCAGGAACACCTTTTACCTGTTTCCTTGGAGTCTTGGTAAATCCAATTCTCCCTTTCAAACAGGAAGAAGAGATACAAGAAATATTGAATGTTTGTTGATGGTATAATACCTACAAACATCAAGAGGCATAATCCTTCATAGTAATCCCGATTTGACATTGCTTTCTTAACCATACTTTGTCTTTGCATAATGCTTTCTTGAAACTGGCAAATCGGTTTTGAGTGGCACCATTCCACCCTACTTGATGGGGATGAGTGCAAAAATTCCATAAAACCATTGTGTGCATTGAGTCTATTTATTTGTGTGCTCAAACGCTTGATCCTGCAACTCCTTCTTCATGCATGCAGTCCATTTGATTACATTGTGCAATAGGCCTGCTTACAGGAGTAAAGACTACTTATGGAGCTAAATGTTTATAAAATCAGGACCTAAGACTCTAGAACTAAGGATGTGATTTGAGGGAGGGGGAACAGATGAGGTAAGTATCCTGGGACTAGTGCTAGGTACTGTCCCTGTGGGGTAGGGTAACATCTTCCTTAGAGCTATGGCTTAGCAGGATCATTGCTCATCTGGGGCAAACCCAGAACCCACCAAACTCCCCAGGAAGAGTTGCTTGTGAGAGGAGAGAGTCTGAGCATCAGTGAGTGAGGTTCAGCGTTTATGGCAAGTTGTGGGACTAGAGAATGATACGCTGGACCAGAGGTTTCTGTATTTCTGGTGGCCCATGGCAAAATGATTCCTTCGTCTGTCTGAGTTTACTGCTGAATAGCTGAGAAGGGTGTGGAATACAGATCCATGACCTTCCATATCTTTCATGTAGCAGCTGAGCCCATATACAGGTGTTGTCTATCTGGGGCCCTAACTAAGCAGCAGAAAAACTTGAAAAACAGCAAAGCTCTTGATAAGAAAGGATTTGCATAGAGGAAGATGGTCAAGTTACAGAGCAGGGCATAGCCATAGGAATAACTGCTGGTTTAATTCTCCAAATCGTACTTATCAGATCATCTTTCTAACCAGAAGCGTCTGTAACTCTGGAAATAGCTTCTCTTTGCTGATCTCTGGAGAAAGCTGGAAATGTTTGAGTTTGGGTTCAATTCGAATAAAGCACCCACATGCTGATATCCTTCTCTGGAGCTTCTCCAGTATTTCAGAACCTCGTATCAGCAAAGCTGGGCTGGAAATTCTCCTGTGATTTCTGGTGTTGCTTTTTCCTTTCACTAGCTGGATGTCAGGAAAATGTCAATGCTGCTTTTTCTTGGTGCATTTTCTGGTTCTGATCCAGGCTGGCTGCTCAGTAACACTAGCAAAAGCTCTGATCCTGCAATGAAATGTGTACAGATGGATCTCTACACCCACTCAGGGCCCCTGTGGGCTTGAGTGGGGCTCTGCTCTGACACCAGAGCTAAGGTCATGGATGTGAAATTTGTGTTTCTGAGAGCAGTGCTGCAGATTTAACCTTGTGCACGTGCAGCATTTTCTTTCTCTGGTTTATGTCCTAACATGTATTTTCACAAAGCAACCATGGTGCTGAGTGACTGAGAAAGCGGTGCTGTTGCAATCTGAATTATTGCATTTCCTGATGTTTTGCGACTTTATTTTTCAGTTGTGCTACATGAGTGCTACTTTTTTTTTCATTTTATATGCATATGATCTTTTTTTTTCTTTAAGGGTGATGTTTTCACAAGAGTCAGCGTTGACTTAGCTCTGCTCCCACTGGGCATTTTTTACCACTCTCCGAATTCAGTGGAAGCCGAGTGCTGGGTGCTTTTCAAACTTCCATGCTCTGTGTGTGTATTGTGGTGGACTAGTTCATGTATATGCACTGGTGCCCTCTGTTGGATCTGTATTGTATGTGTGATGAAATACTTACATATATGGCTGCTCCTTCTGCTTGCACAATGACCCAAGCATTTTTATACACCCAGATACGTTTTAATTGAAATTTTCTACTATGTTTTCAGGAGTCTAATGAAAACAATGTTGATATGAAGGGATCTGACTGACTTATTTTTACAGTAGAACACTAACAGGAATGACAGCTTTAAAAGCAATATCATTTTGTCTGATCATTTTATTTTTCTGAAAGACAAGTGCAAAGTCTTTTTTGCTCAACGGTGATGTCCTAGGCATGTGTATCATGTGCTTTTTAGTGTCTTGTCTTTATGTAAGGAGTGTGCTAGGCCGATGACAGCATTACTAGTAACCTTGCTCTAAAAAATCTTGACATCTATACTAAAGAGCAGAAAGTGAATACAAATATGTAAATGTCAGGACTTTCGCCTCATTTATTACAAATCATATGGCATATTGCAGATCTTATATACATGTCTGAAAATTCGCGCAAATGGGCTCATTCCTACAAGAGCAAACATCACAAAGCAACATAAACATTCCTTTTCCATGGCATCCAGGGCATGGTTTATGGTACCACAAGCAGACAGAACTTATAACCCTGTCGAAATACAATTTCAGTGGTCAAACTTAAACTGACTGATTGTTTTTTTCCTCCTCCTCATTTGGGAGAGATTTGCATGTGAAGTGTGTGCGTGGGGGGTGGGGGGTAGAACTGGTAATACCTGTCTAACCAGTAGACATTTTTAAATGCACCCACTGGATGCAGTTTAGAGCATTGACAGCATGATTGCATAATTTATACAACATGTTTGAAGCACATGTGTATTTTCACTGTAAAAGTACGCATAAATACGGTGGTGGGCAAACTTTGTGGCCCGAGGGCCACATCTGGGAATATAAATTGTATGGCAGGCCACGAATGCTCACAAAATTGGAGTTGGGGTGCGGGAGGGGATGAGACCTCTGGTTGGGGGTGCAGGCTCCAGGATGGGGCTAGAAATGAGGAATTCAGGGTATGGGAGGGGACTCTGGGCTGGGATGGGGGAGTGGAGTGTGGGGTCGGGAGGGCTCCGGCTGGGGGGGTGCAGGCTCTGGGGTAGGGCTGGAGATGAGATTTGGGGTGCAGGCGGGTGCTCCAGGCTAAGATCGAGGGGTTTTGAGGGAAGGAGGGGGATCAGGGATGGGGCAGGGAGTTGGGGCAGGGAGAGACTATGGGGTGCAGGGAGAGACTATGGGGTGCAGGATCCCAGTGGCGCTTACCTCAAGCGGCTCCCGGAAGCAGTGGCATGTCCCTTCTCCAGCTCCTATGTGAAGGTGCGGCCAGGTGTCTCTGCATGCTGCCCCGCCCACAGGGACTCTCCATGCAGCTCCCATTGGAGCACTGGAGGGGGACATTGGAGCGCATAGGAGCTGGAGCAAGGCCATGCCGCGACTTCCATATTGCCTCAGACCCTGCTCCCCAGCGGGAGCTTGCAGGCCAGCTTAAAATGGCTCCAGCCTGCGAGCTGTAGTTTATCCACCTCTATTTAAATAGATAATTTGTATGTGAGTGTATAGGAAAGCCACAATAGCCTTGGCAGTGAAGAAGCTTTAGATTGTTTCTGGTTTTGCCACTGGCCCACTGAGAGACTTCAGGTAAGTCTCTTAGGGCCATATTTGCAAAAGTATTTAGGCACCTAAAGCACTATCTAGGTGATTAGTGAGATTTTCACAAGTGCCTGTGTGTGCAATTCCCATGAAATCAATGGCAGTTAAGCACAGGGGCATTCCCACTAGGTGCCTATCTGCATCTTTAGGCACCCAAACACCTTTGAAAATCTGGCCCTTAGATTCTGTGCCTATTTCCATGTCAACAGAATAAGAATAAAAATATCAACCATTGTAAAGCACTTTGAGAGCCTTTAGAAAATGATGTATCAGTTCACATTTTTATGAAATAATAAAACTAAAACATGTATAACGTGGATTTCTGTGTGTGTGTGTCTTGGGAGCTATATTTATATCACCACTTCAGGAAAGCATTCCTGCTCAGCATAATACATAAGCACGTGGTTAACTTTCGGTGCTTTCCTGAATCAAGTCTATATAGTACTCACAATCGTTATAAGATGGGTATTTTCAGTGCTGGAAAAGCTGGCAGTTACAAATAAGCTGTATTGTCCTATCCCTGAATTACAGCTCTTACCAGGAAAAGCCCAGGCGTTATGAACATGCACACTCCTGAAATCAGAGAGACAGCCTGTAAACCTTTCCTCCCTCCGGTTTGGTATCCGTTCTCCTGGCTTCTGCAGAGTTCAGTTGCATTTCCCCAATAGCAACTTTGCTAGGGAAGAAAAAATGTAACTAGGGAATTTTCTTTCTGTTTGATCTGTGATTCCAGAATTTTTGCTTGTAGATAATATATCTGAAAAGCAGGCATGTGACTGGGGGCAGGAGGAGAGGGATTCATAAGCTCAGTTATTATGGAAGGAAAGCACTCCTGAGCTAGCAAATAGAAACAAGGTGTTTTAACCACCATCTAGGGAGGTTGCTGAGTGGTCATGAGCAGAACTCCCTAGGAGGTGGCCAAAATGTCTCCTCTCTATTCACTAGGTCAGAATAGCTTTCCTTTTAGAATGTGATCGTTCTTCCTGACCTCCTTTCTGTTTTTAAATAATTCCAGGACCATAAATCCCCTTTTATTAGTTGCATGGTTTATTTTGCCATCATCCATCTGTTAAAATCAGGTTGGAATCACTCTTTGAGAGAGAGTATCTCTTTGAATCAGTATGGAATTCTGTGTCAACAGCGCATAATGTCTCTGCATTTTTCATACCAAAGCGATATACACTTCTTCTGAGCCCTTCCATGTAAGAGTAGGTTACTCACATCACATTCATGCTATATACAAACTGGCTGCTTGTGGAACACTTTTTTGCTAGTAATTAAGTCACACTAAGCTCTTCCTAATACCATGGTTTCGGGACTAGTGTGCTGATTGTTTTAAATATTGATGCACATTTTCAAATGGGTCTGTAAGGCCTTGTCTATGCACAAAAATTGTATCACTTTAATTATCCTGATTTAGTAAAAATGCTACAACCCCTCTAATGTGGATGCAGTTATGATACAAAGATGCTTGTACCGGTGTATCATCCCCATGTGGGAAGGGGAATAAGCTATACTGGTATAAGGCACCAGTATCACTGTGTCCAGACTAAGATTTGTACCAGTATAAATACATCAGTTAAAAAAATCACATCCTAACTGAAATAGCTTTAGCAATTAAAAAACAAACACACAAACTGTGTAGCCTTGGTCTAAGATTCCGCCTGCAAATTTTTGAGCGTAACTACTTTTTGCATGATCAAAATCTGCATTTGTGCATGTAAACCAGGCAGTTATGTGCATGGTTCCCCAACTTCTCAAGTATCTCCTTGGCCACTCTATATATAATTGGTGGGATTTTCAGCAAAACCTAAGTCACTCAGAAGAACAAGTCCCATTGAAAGTCAATGGAACTGCTGTTCCTACATCACTTACAGGCTCTAACAAAACACCACCTTAAGTTACTTGGGAACAGAAGTTCCACTGACTTTCAGTGGGACTTGTGTTCCTAAGTGACTGTAATGCTTTTAAAAATCCTATCTAATATTCTACGCCCCCCACCTCCATAACCTCCATTTATTTGTCTGTCCATTATTAGATTGTGAGTTTGTAGGTCTTATCTGTCTGAAAAATGCTTAGCACATTATTGGTACTACCAAAAATGAACAATAATTGTTATAGGTAAAGGCTTGATCGTATCTGTTCTGTTCTTGTTTTGCACGTGCAACTGGGCATGTGCATAACTTCTGCAGATGTAATTTTTAGGGCCCATTTGAAGGTTTCAGTTAGTGTGTTAATGGAGTTTCAGGCTGTGTGAAATAAATTCCCAAGGTGGGGAGTGTGTTTTTGTTGTTGTTGTTGTTTTTGTTTGTTTTTTTTTTAAAGTAGCTTGAGTTCATTAACCATTTTTTCCTATAATTTTAAACCTGTCTCTCTTCTCCCCCCACCCCATTATATATAAATTTTAAAACCAACTTTTTCTTGTTAAAGGAAAGCATGTGCTGTGCATTAGGACCAGAAGAACTAGCTCAGGTGGATACTCTCCATCTCTTTCTCTCATGTTTGTTTATTCCTTGCAGAATATAGGGCCTTCACCACAGCCTTCACCCTTTGCCTGTCTCCTGCTGCAGTCTTAGCTTCTTCCTGTGCCATTTGGATGCTTTCTATTATGCTTCTGTTGTGTGTTTCCATGTTATCCATAGTCTAACACATCACCTCTTGCCCTGGGGATTCCAGTCCAATGTCTGTCTTATTAACGTTCTTTGGGTCTTTCCTCCATGTATGCGGGGCTGGTGTAACAACTAGGTGGCTGCCTAGGGCGCCAAGATTTGGGGGCACCAAAAAGCGGTGTCCGGCGTCATGGGAGTCAGCTGAGTGGGGCAGGGCCAGGAGTGAGGCCTCCATAACAAACCTGCCCCTGCAGCAAGGGGCGCCGCACAGGATGGTCAATAGGAGCCTGCGGCAGAGCAAGGAGGAGACAGCTGACCAGGCATGGCGACCAGTGCGGCCGAGGGACGGGGCCGTTGGGGGAGGCAGGATGCGGTCCTGAGCTCAGGTGAGCTTTGCCCTCCAACGTGACGCACCTGGGGCCGGGCGCAGCCACCTCCTGGGGAGAGGCAAAGTGAAACTAAACCCCGCAGCGCAATGGAGGGGAAAGGGCTGGTGCAGGTGTTGCTTCCAAACACTAACCCCCCCCCCCCCAGTGGGACTGTGCCAATGTGGAGAGCCTGATTCCCAGGGAGATCCTCACCTGCTCCCTGGGAGAGCCGAGCTCTGCCCTTCTTGCCCCTGTGTCTCCCTGGAGGGCAAAGTACTCAGAGCCTGGGAACGTTTAGAGACCCTAGAAGCTGGGAGCATTCTTAGCCTCCTCCTTGCTCATAGGTTCCCCTGGGCCAGAAGGGACTGTTGTGATAATCTCCTCTGACCCCGTTGTATTAATTCTAATGAACAATGCCACGTTATGCAGTATTCGTTTTTGAAAGTTTATAATAAGTGATGCTGAGGGAGGAAAAGGGGGGTGGAAGGTGGAAGTTTCACCTAAGGTGCCCTGCATGTATTTCCCTAGTCATCTCTGTTTTCGATCTGTAATTTCCTGTCCTATCTGTTTCATCCTCTTCTAGGTTTCTTTACAAGTATAGGTAAATCTTTTTCTCTATATTTGTGTGTATTTGCTTTCTGCCTGTATAGTTATGTTATTTACAACATCAATAATACATTTTACAAAAACGAACCTAATTAGATTATGGAGGCCTTTCATCAGCCGGGATGGCACTTGCATTAGTGGCATAGGGCAATAAAGTATTATGAGGATATCATGATCAATTTTGTTCTGTACTCATTTACAAATCAATCTGACCAGTTTAACTACATTGTAAAGTGCTTTGTCAGTGAAAGGCCTTTTATAACTGAGAGTGAAATATTAATGTCTTTGGGAGTTTCCTCATGGAAATTTATTTCAGCCGCCTAGCTTCCATCCTTGGAAACAGTGTGTATTCATGCAGGTAACCCCATCAGTTTGATAGTTGTGGGATCAGGATCTTAATTTGACATCTGAAATTGCCCAATTGCTGTTTTGTGTAGCAAAATCTATAGGGCAGGTTTAGGTGATTGTACAGATTAGGGCAAAAATGAGTTTGCTTGTGGGGAAATGCCCTTTTCACCAGCATCAGGTTAAAGCACTGGACAGTGATGCTGTTTCTTCTCGCCCTTGTTGAGTGTCCGACATGTTATACCAGCAGAATAAGTACTCTTGGAAAGTAAAACCTTAAAGGGTAGGAGAGTATGTGCAATGTGGAAAACCCTCTAGATCCTGGCCTACTGAAATCAGTAACTTGGACATGGGACTCGAGCACACTGGTACTTTGATTCAGTTCATCCCAACTAGTAGTCCCTGATCAGGGAAGACGTAGGACTTGTCTACATTACCTGCTGGATCGACAGGCAGCGATCGATCCAGCAGGGGTAGATTTATCGCGTTTAGTCTAATGCAATAAATTGACCGCCGAGCGCTCTCCTGTCGATTCTGGTACTCTGCCAGGGCAAACACCCCCACCCCAGCGTAGACCAGGCCTCAGAACCAAAATACAACCAGTCTATCAGGACTGAGGTTGTCATGGTATAATTCCCTGCTCTGAACCTTAGCGTCCAAAGGCTGGGGTACCAGCATGAATTCCTCTAAGCTCAATTACCAGCTTAGTACTTGTAGCACTGCCACCAACCAGGAATTCCAGTGTCTGGTACACTCTGGTCACCCCAAAACCTTGCCCTGGGAACCCCAAAACCCAGATCCTCTGGATCTTAACACAAGGAAAGTAAACCCTTTCCCTCACAGTTGTCTCTCCCAGACTTCCCCTCCCTGGGTTACCCTGGA